>NC_072731.1:44992486-45308652 GCF_026930045.1 Uloborus diversus
ATATCCTACACTAATATTCATTCTATGGAAAGAGCAGGGAAATGGTTTGCATGTGCCCCAGAAGTTGAGTCAACATGTGCTCCATCTAGATTAGAATGATCTAACAACAATAAAGAATGTATACTTCAATATAAAAAAAAGTATTGTAAAAAGCTTACCTAAATCCTTGTTCAATGATTTGCACTAATTGAATTTATTTTATGAGATGGTTTAAAATATATTTTCTCATGAAAAAATACTCGTGAAAGTATAACAACGGCTGAAGCAAAGAAATATTCACTGCAGAAACAAACTGGCCAATGGCTATAAACATTTGGCAAAGAAAGACTCGTAGTGTGCTATCACTTGAGAATTTCTCGACTTTTTGTTTCAAGTTTTCACAGAACATGTGAACATGCAATGTTCACATGAGTCAGCCTATCTTCTTCTTTTTTTTTTTTTTTTTTTTAGCTTTTGAAGTTTCGATTTGAAAAAGTTTGAACTACAGTAAAAATGTAAACGAAATTCATTGCAAATTATAATTACTAGTATTAAAACATTATTTAATTTTTGAATTTTTAGTCACAAATACTAACTCTTTTTTTTTTTTCATATAGTGTTTGTCTCGTTAAATCTCAAGTTTGTTCTTTCCCATTACGAACTCTAATTTCAGAACTATCTATGAATGCTTTCGTTGACATTCCATAGTGTATTGTTTTTGTTTGATTATATATATATATATATATATATATATATATATATATATATATATATATATATATATATATATATATATATATATATATATATATATATATATATATATATATATATATATATATATATATATATAACTATAGTTTTAACACAGTGGGGAACATCTTCGCCTCAGAAGAGCAGTAGGATATGTTACTGTTATTCATAGGATTATATGTCTTACTGTTGCTCTGAGGCGATGACATGAGAATAAAAAATATTATAAATAAATAAAAAGAAACATCAAGCAGTCAAGTGTATTAAAATATTTTTTAAATGATTATATATAAAAAGAAATGCATAAAAAATATTTCTTTTCTCGAAAAAAAACCAGACTGTTGGGATTTGAATTGTCTAAAACTAATGTTTCAGCTTTATTCCATTTTTTAAAACTGAAATGGAAATAAAGATGATTACTTTTAGTAAGTAGTCCTTTAAAAAGTACAATTTCCTTGATGCTACTTCTACATTTCTGTTTTTTTTCCCTCCAAAGCAAAGTGCCTTAAAGTCATTCTTCCCTAATTTGAATCATTTATTTAGCACGCATATCAATCACACTTCAGTGTTTTATTAATCCTTCCTTTAACGCACATTTCAGCTGCATATTTTCCAGTGAAATTGAAGCTTCTATCATTTGTAACAGACTTTGAAAACTGAAATGCAACAACTGTCTAAAATCTGATTTGCGGTATTTTTTAAACCAAGTTAGTTCACTGAAAAGAAAGAAAGTACAAGGAAAAAACAAAGATTTCGCTGTGTTTTTCCTCAAACTAACTGCAAGAAGAGAAATAAATATTTAAAAAAAAATCAGAAAAGAAAATAAAAAAAAATAATTTGAATTTTGACATTTTGAATTCAAATTATGTTTTTCGCAATCACGAGTGTGTGTATGTAGGCGTGTGTGTTTGTGTGCGAAGGTATGTGTGTTTGTGTGTATGGGGTATGTGTAGGGATGTGTGTTTGTGTCTGGGTGCTGGCATAAGTGTGTGGGTAGTTGTGTGTATGAATGTGTGTGTGGGGGGGATGTGTATGTGTGTTTAGGCATATGTGTTTTGTGTCTGTGTGCAGACATGAATGTGTGGGTAGTTGTGTGTATGTTTGTGTGTATGTGTAGGTATCTGTATGTATGCGTGTGTGTATGTGTAGGTGTGTGTATGTGTAGGTGTATGTGTGTGTAGGTGTAAGTGTGTAGGTGTGTGTGTGTGTAGTTGTGTATTTGTGCGCGTGTGTGTAGGACACGGACGCAACCTTTAGACGGCTTTCGCTATACTGCCGTGCTAAGCACAGATGTGGTATCTGCACATTTTATCAAAATTGAGTTATTGTCACCAGGTGGTCGTTAGTAATTTAATTTACCTAAATGTCAAGTTTTTTGGCGATTTGTGAACGCGAAATATTAAAAAAAGCTTTAAGAAAAAAGTCGTAACTGCAAATTTGCTTAGTTTGCTAAGGCAATTTGAACGTAAGTGACAAATACTAAGCCTTTAAAGTGGTATATGCGCAGTTACCACTTTTTTCCTTAGTAATTTGTAGATACGACTTTTATACCTTAGTAAAGCAGCATATTTAATAACGTAGCAGTTTATTGTAACAGAGTACTAAAATTAGTTTTATCATTAAATAATTGATACAGGTTGATAATAAAAACTAATACAACTTTGCGTAATTGTTAAAGTAAATAGTCAGCTTTTTCTATATAAATGTTTATTTAAAATGCAAATTCTGAAAATGAAATGCATGGAATATCTATCTTCATATCTAATTCTTTCATGCAAAAAAAAACGCATTTCATTCTACGGCCAGTAATATTTTTATTTAAGTATCGTCTGCTGTCAAAATTATCTTCATGCTCGGTAAAAATAAATCTAGAAAATAAAACATTATAAAAAACATTCTTTGAATACAAAAAACAGAAAATTGTTATGGGTTACAGTTTTAACTGTCCGGAGTTTTGAAAATGGTATCTTTCAGAAGGTAAATTCTGTTAGCTGTTTCGCTTTATTATGTTAATACAAATCTAAGTCCAAAGAAAGCAGATGTTTTCAGTATTATTTAATGATACATTGAGAGCGTTTGACTAAGCTATTTTTGTCGTATCTGTGCAGATACCCCTAAAACTGCCTAGTAATTGTCACTTACGGTGAAAATAGCTTAGTATATGAAAAGGTTTTGAAAAAAAATTTTTGTCGTAACTACATTTATTAATATTGAATTAAGATTTTTACAAAAATACTCTCTTTCCGTTTTTAGATAAGTTATTAACGAAACAACTACCGCAAGTTGAGCATTTAATTAAGTCATAAATCAAAGAAACGAGTTGTAAAACTTTAATCATCAATTTCTCATTTTGAGCTCTACTGCAGATACCACATCTGTGCTTAGCACGGCAGTATAGGAGCAGCATCGTGAGGAACCGGTCGACGGTGATGGTGCGGAGGGTGGCGGTGGGAAAATAAAATGATAGCGCGCCAAAAAAAACAGTCAAATGAAAGCAATAAGCAATCGTGATTGCTCAATAAAGAAGAAATAAAATTAAGAAATGTCTTTTGTTTTCTTTTTCTTTTTTTGAACTTTAGTTATTCTTTACGGTCAAATGCTTAATAATTTGCTGCATTAAATAGAAAACGCTTTCCGATAATATAATTTTCTCTAATTCAGTCATCATGCGAAAGAAATGGCAAATGTGCTGAGTACAGGGACTAAAAGCGATACGTCAATCTTTCCAGAGCTCGAGCAAGTCACTTTAGTAAGAGAATTAATTTTTCCTCATTATACAGTAAACCTCTATAAATTTTCGATTTGATTCTTTTCCCTTTATACCTGTTTTAACAGAGCAACGCATTCTATTCTGCAAACACACAAGGTTTTCATATTGAAGTCAACTCTTACAAAAAAAAAAAACACAACCGAGAGTTTTTTTTCGTTCATTCTTCGTACAGGGTCAGGAGAGGACCAAAAAAGTTCTGAATTGGACATTTCGTTACATCATGCTCTCAATTGCCATCATACTTTATTCGCAACAGCATTGCCCTTTTACTGTGGAGGCGTACTTTTCTAACAGCCGTTCGAACAGAATGGGAGCTTAAACCAATGACTTAACTGGACACACCTGATTTAGCCCCCTGTGACTATTTCCTGTCTGGATTTCTGAAGTGGCAGGTTTATAACGTTCGTCCACGAACCCCGGAGGACCTGAGGAACCGCAACCGAGCCGAAACTGCAAATATACTGGTCGACATGCTCCAAAGGTTTGACGAAAACTACGTGTTCGACTGAATCATTTTATTACAGGCAATGGAGGGCAACACTTAAAAGATATTGTTTTCAAAACAGTGTAAAGCATAATTTCCCATTATTTGAGACAGAAAAAATATCACAATAAAAAAATTTAGGCACGTATTCTTTTTTTTTTCTTTGCTTCCATTTTCAGACAAGGAAGTTCCCGCGCCCTGTCCTGTATATAAAACTAACTAGCATCGAAGTATATAGTCCTAATAAAAATTATCCTTTCACGATATTTTTTATCAGTATGAAACGTAATTACTTCTATAATAAAATTCCAAGATCTAAATGTTTTTACATTTGCCAAATCTTTTTTACGTATATTGTGAGGTAAATCATTACGTGCAAGACTATAATAAGTTTTAAACTATTATCTGTCAACCTGGCAGTAATTACTGCGATACATACTAACATGCAAAACTATTACATCTATCAAAGTTTTTTTTTTTTTTTTTTTTTTTCACAAAATAGTTTCAAACTTAATGTTAATAGTTATATAAAAGAGTTTTTCTTAACGATAATTGCGTTTTTTTCTTCTGATAATAGGTTTATAAGATTACTTTATTAAGAGGATTAATAATTAGTAAATTCATATGAAATACAAATTTCAAAGTACTTTCAGAAGTCATTAAAATAAGGCTGTTAGTATGAAACATCTTAGAGGTAATTCCTGCTGAAACCATTTTGAAGATTAGATAGCACTTAATACTTTACTTTTATTTAAAATATTTTATTCTGAAGCCAGGAAAAAAATTATTCATCACAAAAAGGATTAGATATTTAATTGCATTTTTAAGCATGCAAGTAAAATTTTGACAAGAAGACAGAAAAAAAAAACATTACTTTTAAATACTTTGACATAGCTGTTAACATTAATTTTATTAGGTAACTGTACTGTCACTAATATTAGCATTTGCTGATTGCATTACCCTTTAGGGGAACAAATTCATTACTGTCAATACAATAACCGTATAATTGAAAGCGCTTTTTACATTTGTAGCAGAAATAATACATTCCAGGATTTTGAATTTAAGTTTTTTCTTTCGGAAACTGACTTTGAACTGCGATCTTCTTTTTCTATGATCAACGGATATATTTTAAGCTAACCCCGCAATTCAGAATCTTTAAAAAAAAAAAAAACATCTTTGCAAAGAAAAATGGTTTGGTTGTTAAAAACCTGTTTTTCATCGTCAACATGCATCAATATAAAAAAAATAAATAAATGTCCTTTTTTTATACAATGGGTTTTACAAAATATTATAATTTAAATGTTTCCACTGAGGCGTTTTCCCTTTGCAAAATAATCTAAATAAATTAGTTTACCTGATTTAAATGATTAAAGATAAACAATAGTATCTAAATATATACTAATCGAAAAACTAGTTCATTTGATCTGTGGCACTACAATGAATATCCACATTGCTCCCTATAGCGACCAAGTGGATACATTTCATTAGTGCTAAAAATGTATCTACCGTATTTAGATTATACTATTATATCCTATATTGTTTTCAAACAATACAATGGTAATAAATGATAATACACTTACTACGTTCGGAGGATGTAGATTAAAACTGACTTTTAAAATTTGCTCAACTGAATGTTTAAGGTATGACGGGTGAAAATTGCATCTACATTTGAACGAAACAATCGCCTTTTTGGTGATATTTTGAAAGTTTTGACCCTAATCCAGTAGACAGCGTTTATTTTTGACCACTTTTTCGTTTCTTCTTTCTCCTAAAATGACACTGTCTTACTAGTAAGACAGTTAAATTAGCGGATTCAGGTTAGATCTCGTCAAAATGAGGCATTTCCCTGCATGTCAAATATTAATAAAAATATTATCTAATTATCATGCCGTGGCGCGAGTTTCATTGTTGATGACGCCAGCGTTACTCGATCAGTGAATTCGCTATTATTTATTTATTTATATATATATATATATATATATATATATATATATATATATATATATAAATATATATATATATATATATATATATATATATATATATATATATATATATATATATATATATATATATGAAGATATTTTTCCTTCATTGCTAAAAGTAGCGTGTCAAAAGGTTTTCTAAATTTGCCGAAAAAGAGAGAAAATTTCTCAAACTCCAACAATTGAATGTTTTAGAATTCCAGTTTTAATTAGTAATTACTGCTTTATACTTATTACCTTACAGATAAAAATATAATAATGGGTTGAATTTTTCTGTACTTCAATAGACGCAGCAAAAAAAAAAAAAAAAGAGTCGTTTTACGTAGGATCAAAGTGAAAAAGGTTCAACTGTAAAATAAAATGAATTTGTATATAAAAAATAATGTATCGGGATACACTAAGCTAAAAACTAAGAAAACAACTAAACAGTTAGGAAGTGATTTTAATGCATTTTAATGCAATTAAAAACTATAATTTTAATAATTAAAAAAAACAGAAACCGAACCAACGTACAGCTTCAAAGCCACTGGATTTTCGGCTTCTTAACATTTGAAACGTAGTATAGAATCGATACAGTACATTACCATCGTTTAGAAAACTTCCTTAATGCGGCCCAAGTGTTCGAAAATTCTCTAGATCCTGAGACCTTTCTAAACCGAAAATTAGCAATCATAAAACAAGGAAAATGAGAAGTATTCTCAAACCTCAGTGAAAAGAATTTTCCTTTTCGTGTTAAATTTACAGTTTCACATCGAAGTAAACGTATAACAAAAAATTTCATACTCCCCACCTCGTATATTACAACGTTGTTATAATGTTCACATTGAATGTTGCCCATTTTATTGATTCCTTGCAATGCATTTTCCATCTTTGCCATTTGTGCTCAAGCAAATTTACCGCGATATTGGAAGTGCTTTCATTTCATTGCTGGTGGAAAATGGGAGAATTGCGAACGTACTATTCCAAGCTATTGTTCCTTCCCCTTTTTCAGCCTCTACATTTCCTTGAAGATTAAATTGGCTCATTTTTTTCTGCCAGGTAACGTAGCAACGTTTTGCAGAAGTTATATACAAAATATTGCATCAAATTTATTCAGTACATGAAAATGTTCTCCAATCCCTAATCTTTGCAGTTATTGCAAAATAGAGAGAGCTTCCATTTTAAAATTACTCTTAATTTCCTAAACGAAAGCATCGTTAAAGAATAATAAGAAAACAAAGATAATGTTGGACTAAATTTGCTGCAAGAACTTAAGATCATATTCAAGCTTTAAAGGTTATGCGTACAATATATTTCCTTATTTTTAGAAATAATAATACTTTGGAGCAAAACTTTCTGATCTACTGACTTTGGGAGTTTGTTTATCTACTTATTGCAACAAACTAAATTATTTATGAAAATCCGTATTTGTTAAAGTCGATTTTCCTTCCTGCTCCAAATTAGGTGAATAACTATCGAGACCCGCTGCGGTAAGTTCTGACTTAATTCAAAAGAGGATAATTTGTAACGCGTTCACATAAATTTTAAATGCAACTATATTGTTCAAATAAACCTTACATTTCCTTAGATTGTTATTTATAACTATTTTTGCTACCGAACTTGTGTATTTACGTAATCAAAACGTAAAATTAAAATACAAATGTAGTTGTTTATTTTTCGTAAATAATGCATAGCTGTTTCGATTTTCTTCACGTAATGCTTTACATAGAAATTATTCTTCTCAATTATTTCGTTATTCTTCTCAACATTTTGTGAATTATTATGAAACCTGATGCCCTTTGTCGGAGAAATACTCATTTCTCAATAACCCAACTTGTAGTAAGTATCTTATGAAAAGTTTCTTAACTTTGTTTTACGATTTATAGCAGTAGAAATGGTGTGTGCTCTTTAATGCAAATGTATGTCAGTATAGCATATCGTCGCTTCATAGCAACATTGGGATATCTTAGTGTTGTTCCTGGGATTAGATGTCTTAATGTTGCTCTGAATCGATGATATACAGGTAGTTATCAAAATAATGGAAATACTCTGTGACAAGTGTGTTTGGGGAATCGCTATTTAGCCATAAATGTTCTGTTGAAAAAGGTGCCTTCTGACTCTAATCACTCACACTGGTGGATCCAGATGGTGATTGAGTTCTCTGGTTATTTTTGCTGATATTGTTAGCTTTTTTAGATATTAAAATCCTCTTCAATACCGCCGGTCGCTTTTTCTGAGCTTCTTTTTCCGTCCACTATTTTGCTTTGCCGAACTTGTCTTACCGCGTTGCTTGTAGTCTGTCATGACTTTAGATACTGTACCTCTACAAACACCAAAAAGGTGAGATGTTTCAGTTATATTTCCTTCAGCTAGACGCGTTCCAACAATTTGGCGTGTTTTAAAATTTGAGAGGGGTCCAATATTTCATGCGCTTTAAAAAAAATCCAAGGCGTCCAGAACTTCAGTTAATTCACCATATACTACCAGAATATGTGCATTGCTATTTATATTTAAAAAAAAACATATATCTAGTTTTATTCCTTATTACATATGAAGCACATTCAAAAATGTCACTTTTATTCACAAGTGTTTCCATTATTTTGAAAACTACCTGTAAGTATATTATATTAATTATAGCTAGGCTTAACCAGACATTTTTCATTACGTATGATAAAGTTTTCAAAACAATTATGAAGTGTTAGTTTCAATAAAGCGGCAACTAAGAAATCATTTTATGTTTTTTTTGATGATATAATAAAGTTTATGATTTGCAACCTTATCAAAGATACGTCAAATGAAGCAGTGGGGAAGCAAAGGTATGGAAGTAACATTTTCAAGTGTACTAATACTTTTTGGGTTACCCAAAACAGAAAATAGGTTCACCTACCAGTTGTACAGGTTATCTCCATTTTTTTAATTTTTCGCACTTACATCGCTTATCTTCTCACTGCCTTAAATGATATATTATTTCCAACTAGTCTTTGTTTCGTACCAAACAACATAATTTGCAACTGAAGAAAAGTATAGTCTGTTAGATATGATCTATGGCATTTTATATTCAATCAGGGGCGTAACTACAAAAAAATTTCGGAGAGGGTTTTAAAACTTTCATGCGGAGCTTTGCGCTATTTGTGCTAATGTTCAAATCGTCGGGTTATCTATTTCGAAAGTGTTTTATGCAATTAATATACATATGAAATACATTTGAGTTTTGGAACAATACTTTTTGGAAATTTTTAAATATTAACGAACATTTAAATGTCAAACCGGATTTCTTGGGGGGGGGGGGGAGGGGTGAACCTCAAGACCCCACCCTTGTATACGGCCCTGTATTCAATATATTTAACGTTTAAATTCGGTTTAGAAATGTCTTTGACATTTACCGAAAAATCACCATTTACTAAAAGCTTTTAACAATCAGATTTTTTTTGTTCAAAATAAATGTTTAAAAAATTAAAATTGAAAATTTCGTTCTAATATTTAGGATAATTATTTTGTAACCAGTTAGTAAAAGAAGCGACTGCACAATAGTTTTCCTTTTTTTAAAAATATATATAAAGTTTAACTTTCGAAAAACTGCTTGAAAAATAACATTAGCTAATTTCTCTTTCGAACTGCAAAGCTGAATTGCAAAAAAAAAAAAAAAATCGCATACATATTTTTTTGCAATACCATTTTCCGAGCCTTTCGTTTAGGAAAAAAAAAGTTGAGAAAACACTACCTCAATTTTCACATATCTTTAAATATATTCCTCCAATATCGTTAAAAGTCCGCAGCATTCGAAAAACCCTCAGGGTTTAAAGAGAACATTTTCCCGAAATTTTTCCACTTCACTTTTTAAAGAATTCCTTTTTTAAAAGCCTGCATGTTTTTGATTCTTAAACACAGGACGCTGAACACTGTTTAAAATTGCAAAAAAGGAAATAATGATACGTGGACGGGAATTGAAGTGGGAAAAGGAGAATATCTTTGTCGGCTGGAAATGGGAACAAGGATAGAAACAAACGTGCTGAAGCATTAATCTGATCTTATTCATTTCCCTTTGTCTGATGTATTTTTTAATAAGTAAAGTTACATTGTAAAGGGAAATGGCTGCAAATGCAAATACTTGTCAATTTTTTTAAAAAGAAAAACCCATCATTAGTTATTATTTGGAGCAAACATTGAATGAATTAGAAACTTGTACTTGACACATTTTTGAAATTTGTTACAAGAATAAAAATCCCCAAAATTATCGACCGTGGCTTTGTTTTCAGCTGTAATTATGACTCGCTACGTATATTTAGTTTTAAAAGAAATAACACACAGTTGTATAAAAAAAAGTGTCTTGCAGACATTTGGAAATAATATTGGGTTTTTCCAAGCGCTATCATGGAATGCACTCAGGAGAAAGTGAAAAGTTAGTAAGCGTATGTATTTTTTCTCAAAAGTTTTTATTTATTTATTTTTTTGTTATTTATTTATGTATTCATTTATTTTTTGTGAACGACTGCCTCAACACTTTATCAAACTTCAAAAGTAAAGCATCATTTTAACTATTTTTTCACTGCTTCTTTCGAGAAACAAGAAGTATTTTTTCAAAAACCTTCCGCTTTTTTTATTACGCATTGCTTCAATATATAGTATACCTATACGTATGCCCGTTTTTGCTCAGTTGGTTAGAGCGTTGGGCCTACAATGCAAATGTGTGAGCGCGAATCCTCAATGGCTGAACTGTATATAAATATGCAGCATAAACTCAGTTAAAGATTCAGAGTTTCAGTTATGCTGCTGTTAGAGTAAAGAAAACAAATATTTTTATTTTGCCACAACAAATCGTAGCATAACTTTTGAAAAATATTCTAACTGAAACTACATTAAACTTCAAAATTAATGCATCAATTTAGAGAATGTTTCACCCATAGCAGCGAAAAATAAACAAATTTATTACATGGATGTTCTTAGGGGGAAAAATGATTTTTAAATTGTTTTGGCGAACGTGAATGCTTTTTACGGGTCAGCTAGTACCTTTCAATCTTTCCACTCAGTATGAAATGTAACGTCAAAGCTTCTATCACATATTTAGTGGTAAAAGTAAGCAATCGAATATGGTCCCAAAAATTAAAGCCAAAGATTAAAATATATTTTACTGCTAAAATTTAAAAAAAAAAATGACAGCAAAAATCATAAATACGATTAGTCATCTATATACTAAGATTAGCTCTTAACCCCTAATTTCTACACTGTCGTGAAAGGTAAAGTGCGCAACAGCAATATCTTCTATCATTTTTTTTTCTCGCATTTTTTAGCTTTATTGCACATGCTTGCTTATTTAGTTTCCTCCAAAAGTAATAAAGCACAAAAAGAACGTAAAATTCCTGCAATCTGTACGGGAATCAAAAACGCGTTTCTTCAATCATCTCAGAAACTCATTTTGGCAGATACTGTGATTTATCCACCCAAGGTAGTATAAACCAATATTGAAAGTAAGAAACTTCTTTACAAAACTTGGTAAGACTCGTGATGCATTTAGAACTATTTAAAACAACGATGATGTTAGATAATCCGAAAGAAATACTTTTTGGAGTTTTTTTTTTAATAATAATTTGATAGATTTTACACTATTAATTTTTCCTTTAAAAGAAACCTGACGGATATCATTTGCGACTGAATCCAAAAAGTACATACATGAAATACACCATGTATACACAAAACAAATACATGAAATATACCACCAGCTCAGTCATTTCCAGCCGAGGACTGCTGTTTCGTGCTTAAACTGCACTTCTCGGCTGGAAATGACTGAGCTGGCGGGATATTTCATGTATTTTTGCTTTAGCATTGGCTAATGGGCGGTAATTTACTGAATTTCGCTTGCAATGTTTTAACAAAGACAAGTATTATATCTGGTGTTGGCAACAAAGTTTTGAAAAAAAGAAAAAAAGAAAAAGAAAAAAAACGTGAATTATGGGGAAAATATATTTTTTACTCGTATTTTCATTGCACGAATCGACTTAAGTATTTGAAAATTGTTTTAGGGTGTCTATTTATTTTTTATTGGTGACATATCAATTTGGATCCATTTGAAAACCCTAAACTATCCAAGAGGTAGTCGTTACAAATAAATAATGGTTTGAAATTATTACGAAAAATGTTGGAAAACACCTCATTTAAACATAAATAAAATAATGTTTAACTTAAACACATCTAAAATCGCGAATTATCTCTGAAAATAAGTTTAAAACGCCAAATTTTGGAATTTGTTTCATACGTACTAATCGCTTGGTATAAATATCATCAACATTTTCGCTAAAAAGTATGTTCGGAAATATTTTTTTCTCCTCTTAATTTCTTCTGGCAAATGAATTAATGAAAATATGATAGCCAGTGCAATAAATTAAGTTTATACGCAGACTCAAAAGGTGTTTTAAAAAAAATATATTTTTTATTAGTGAAACTTTTTTTTAATCTTTTTTTTATACATCATTTTGAAATTTGCATGCGAAAAAAAGGTTCTCTAAGCTCTTGTTTTATTTTGTGTTCTCGAAAATATATTCCAACCTATAGGTCATCTATCATTTTGTTGTTCTCCTGTCTCTTTTCGCCCGTGTTTTGCTTGCAGCGTATCGTGAAAATGTTTGTTCCAAGTTAAATTTGTGAAAATGACCAACTTAGTTCAATCTTGTTTTTTAAGTTTCATTTTCTTTTTTAACATTATTCAATATTTTCTGTTTAATAAAAGAGTATTCGTTTGTTTTAATCAGAGAAAACGTATGAGTTGAAATCGAAACTTAACTGGACATGACTAAAAAAATATTCCTGCACAATGTAACTAAAAAGTAAACAATGTATTATTGGTCTGACAATTTTTGATTAATATTAACATAGTGAACAAAATATGTAATAGTATGCTTTCTCTAATACAAGTATTGTGTTCATCAGGTTTTTATATCTTCAGGAAACTGTTATTTTTCTGGTTAAGGTGCATTTATTGATGTTAGTTATATTTTTCTATTTTTAAAAATAAATGAACATATTTGTATTGTACATACCTTTATTATTTACCACGTAAATTTGTTTGGCAGTAATTTCAGAAGCTAAAGTTAACATTTGTGCTTAAACTATAAACACAAAAATTCAACATTACTATAACACAATTCTGTACCTCAAAGCTAGACTAACATAAGCCACGTAATCGCTATTTTACAGGAGAGAGGAAAACTTTCGCTTGGTGAATACGAAAACTTGGAATCGCGTTCTTTTGACACAGGTAACATATTACATATGCTTTTGTTTTTAGGATTACGTACATATGGCTCAATGCGGAATGAAGTCCTACATTCAATGCACTAATAAACGGAAAACCACATATAATTTCATACACTTTTCAACAACGTATTGAACTCTTATTGATGGCTTGCAATTCATGGTATTTCTATCCCGAGACTCACTTTTCAATTTATTTTTGAAGAAGCTATCATAAAATGGTACAACTTTGTACCAAGGGGCAACAATGGGCCACTGTTGCCCCCTGCCGCGAGAGATGATTTTGCTAGTGACTTTTTTTTCGAACTTACGAGCTCCAAAAAAATTCAGCAGGTATAGCTAGCCATATAGGTAGCTAAAGACGCTTTATCGGAGATTACCATTGTTGGTGTATACCTTAGATAAATTAGTCTTTCTTAGTGCGTGATTCTAGAAAAGCCAAAAGTCTCCTTTGAGCTTACTTATAGTTTTCCAAAATCTGGTAAGTTCAGATTTGCTTTACGATTTTGTCAGTTATGAAATAAGCCGATTGTTGATTTTCAATGTTTCATAGTTTTCACGAGATCACAACATTTATCGAAAATGGAAATATTGGGGTATAACAATGGGCCACTTATTTTTCACGGTTTTTAGTGGCTTGGAGCGTCATTTTATTCTCTGTAAGGATTCTTTCGTCATATTTTGTATTATTTATTGTAAATAGTGGCAAGAAAAGACAGAAGAAAGCTTGGGGGTCGCCATATTGCCCGTATTTATAGGAGTTTTTGCATACGGTGCTGACTAAAATCCGAACCAAATATAAACTGAGATATCTTTTTAAAAAAATTATTTTTCTGAGAATTGGAATGTGAAATGTGATTTCACATCTTAGTTTTTAAAATCTTACCTGATCTCGTTTAAACCTTGTCAGGCCTACATATTTTCTGAAACCTAAGTATAGGTAATTAGTCTTGGTGAGATTTTTCTAGTTTTCAAATGATTCTATGTGAAAACCTAGGCAGCTAATGAAAAACCTACATTTACCATACTGAACATTATTAATCACTCGAAACGACAAGTGATGATTAAACCTTAAAAAAATGAAAGACAAAAAAAGGTAAATGATGGGCTAAAAAATTTTTTTATGAAGTTTCAAGCATAGGGCAACTTGTAGCCTCAGATAACAATAGTTTCATATCAATCAATTTGATGATTTGATGATCAAGTTTCGAAGTGTTTTCAAGGTTAAAATGAGGTGGCCCATAGTTACACCTGTAGGGTATAACTATGGGCCAATGGGAAAAAATTCCCCTTCCTCTTCTTTCCAACTTAGATTTTTTTTTTAAACATTTCATTTGAAAGACGAGATGTATAGCTACCATTGCTAAAGTCCTAAAATTAGAAAACATCGAAAAATGGCCCATAGTTGGACCATTTTACGGTAATAGTAGAGTTGAAGAAATTATAGACAATATTTTTTTCAATGAGGTACTACATGAACGAAAATTTTTCCCTCTAAAAATTAGTGTACAAGTACTCTAAAAAATAGGACTTTTGACAAGGCTATATAATTTTCATTAGCTCTATTTATCACTAGCAGAAATAAAGCATCATAATTTATAATAAAAAGTGTGTAGTTTTAACGCACTAGGAAATTTTGTTTCAACCAATGAGTCATTTTTTTCTTGCTAATGCAAATTATTTTGGACAATTTTATTTATTTTAATGTTCAATTTTATATCATAAATCATACATTGCGTAATTAAACTTTTACCCATTAAAACTTTTAATGAGAGTGGATGGCAAAAACGGATATACCTTTACATCGCTAGATTTGCCAAAAAATGTTTCTGCATCCATTAAAATAATTGCACTTTTTTTAACTTAAAACAGTTTTTCTATGTAACATCATGGAGTGTGCTTTTCCAGCAACGATTAACATTAATAAGAATGAAAAAAATAATTAGCTACTAAATCCGTTTCGATAGAATATCAGTGCACGCTAATTACTTTTTGCAGAGCAAGAATTCTTGTATTTGGGGACATTATACCGTCAAAATTATAATAATGAAATGAAGAAAAGAAAAAAAAAGTAAAAAAAAAAACTGTTTGAGTTAAAATTGGTTTAAATGCACTGGCTTCAAAAAGTTAAGATATAACATGTTTTATCAAAGCTCACCATAAAAGAAAATGGCAGTAAAATGCATAGTTTTCATGAATGATAATAACGAAATTTCAAAACCATTTATGAAAACCGATATCTACCACTTTTTTTAAAGAAAAAAATCTATCTTTACAAGTGAGGGGAAAAAAATATGCAAATATCGTACTTTTGTGTGTAAGCTGTATTGATTTGCAACTGTTGTTGGCAGTTTCGGTGACAATAGTCAATAGAGTTTAAAAAAATTCTCAAAGACGTCGTTTACCCGATTCTTTAAGGTGGAGGGAAGTTAGATGGATGGAAATGGGATTGTCACAGGCGGTTGCTGCTAGACGTCTCAATGTGTCTCGTAGTTTTGTTCAGTGACTTTGGGATTGATACCAATCCAAAGATTGCGTGACCAGAAGACCTGTTCCAGACCGACTACAAACTGCAAACCTGCATAAGACAGTTTTCTAGTTTTTTCGACCCGAAGGAGAAGAACCACTACTGTGCAGCAGCTCGTTGCAGACCACTTTGCAGCATCAGGACGGATAATCTTTGCTACTACGGTGCAAGACGACCAGTTGTGTGTGTTCCCCTCAACGAACCACATAGAAGGATCCGCTTATACTGGGGAAGAGAACATGTTTCCTGGACCCAGCAGCAATAGGCTTCTATGCTGTTCAAAGACAAGTCTAGATCTACATTGGGGAGACATTCAGGGTGACTACTGATCTGGAGGGAACAGCGCACTAAAACCATCAATACAACACTGTTGAAAGACCACCGTTATAGAGGTGGTGGAATCATGGTTTGGGCAGGTATCTCGCTCGTTGGTCACACTGACCTGTATAAGTTCCATGGAGGAACTCTGACTGGTTTGGATATCGGGATGAGATCCTTGATCCATATGCTGGTGCTATTGGTAATGATTTCATTCTAATGGATTATAATGCACCACCTCACCGAGCTCGGATTGTTGAGGAGTATCTTGAGGATCACGGTTTGGAACGAATGTAATGGCTAGCTCAATCTCCATGCCTGAATCCGATAGAAGGTCTTTGGGACTATCATGGCAGACAGGTTGATATTTTAAATCCTCCTCCAAGGTCGTTACATGAGACGGAACAAGGCTTACTCTGTGTCTGATCTTGACTTCCTATTCCCGTTGCCCGAGTAGTTAATTAAAAGCATAGAAAATTGATGCCGCCAATGAATTCAAGTTAGGGAAGGCTCATTCCTTATAAAAGAACACATTTTTGCATTTTTTCTATGACATTTTACTACATAACACTGTGATGTTTGTTTTCTTCAAAAAAGGACTTTTCCGAAAAGATCGCTTTTTTTTTTGGTAAAAATCGTTTTTGCAATACACTTAAACAAATTTCTAGGACGCATTCAATAAAAAACCATTTAATGCGATGAACATATCCTCCTTTTTTTTCTACATTCATTCATTTGCAAATTAGACGCAAAGCACCCGTTGTACCTTAACTTTTTGAGGCCAGTGTATTGCATTATTTTATCAATCCAAAGAAATGAAAAAAATATATTGTTAAATAAAATATCCTAGATCTTAAATAGTTTGATAAATGAATTTAATTTTAAATCAATAAGTTCAAAACTAATTACTTAAACAAGTTCTTGATTTTACATGTACTCATTTGGGAAGCGCGTTACTATCAGTAAATTATTACTAACTTCTGAAAAAATTAGATGCATGGTCATTTTTGAGATTATTTTGAAATATCAGTTCTAGTGGAGGCGCTTACTGTTACTATATTTGTTCTGTGCCGATCTTGTTGATGTCAGTGAGTTGTTTAGACTTGCAGCACGTTCTCGAAGTGAAATAGATGACCAGAACGAACGGTAAGTTCTAGCAAAAGACCCTTCAGCTTCAGGCACTGCAAAGCGGGTGAGCGGTCGTCACTGTTCGAGTTTATTATATTCAGGCTGACACTTACGTTCATGCATCCAGTGTTCACGTCCTCCTTCATGTTGACAAAGTCATTTCCCTGATACTTGGAGTTATAATGAGGACAAGAATAGGACAGTTGAATGACCCGCAGATGGTGATATTCCACTGTATCATTTAGGAGTATCCTTTTAGATCTTTGAGCACAAAGTAAATGGTATTGGAATGACGAGTTGCAGTTGTGGAACAAACCTTACACTTCATTTCGTGTCTAAATCTGCTGTCGTATAGAAACCACAGCTGCAAATGATCAATGTTCATCCAGTTATGTAAAACATGCCAACACTTTTCTTTGTTGCTCATTTCAACTATACGTATTTACATACCGTGACTTATTAATACAGTTTTTTTCTCTTTCCGCTTGCCGATGTATTCCGACCTCATATAATCATTTCATTCGTCAGGCAAAAGAATTGCCCTTCCGTGGAAAACGAAAATGCATAAAAAGAAGAGTCACCTTTTTAAATGCATGCAGTGGCGAACCTAGAAGGGAGGGGGAAGGGTACCCTAAGTTTAAATGGAGAGTCACTGGTTTATAGGATTTTTTTCTTGTTTTTTGCGAGGACTGTTATCTTAGGGGGGGGGGGAGAGGTAAGTCATTGCTCGTAGACACCCCTGAATAAACAATATGCAATTTTCTCAGGAAGGGGGGTGGGGTCCTTCGTGCCTCTCTCGAATTAGGGAATCTCCTTCTAGAAATTTGCACGAGTAAAAATTTAAAAAACGCAATTTTATGGCATCTGTAATGACATTTAGGTGATGATGAAGAGCCGGGGGTTCTCTCCGGAAGTTCATGGAAGTGGAACTAGGAAAACACAATTATAGGTTATCTTTGGGAACGTTAAGAGAGGAAGGCATTGGTGATTTACTTTTCAAATTTTTTTACATTGGAGTCTTTAAGAAGCAACTTAACGCAATCTCTGGCGAAGTTATGTTACTAGGCTGCTCTCCTCCTGAAATTTGTCGATATTGAATACACAGTTTTATGCAAAAAATAGCAACGTTTAGGAAATGGGGAGTGTTCGGACGATATCTATGGAATTGTTTCGTCAGTGAAGTCTGTAAGAAGCAATTTTAATCTATGTTTGATGACGTTTCGGATATGCGTTTAGGAATCAGGTCTACCTTCCGAAATTTTGTTGCGTTAAAGTTCTGAAAACACAATTTTAAGGTAAAACTTTGATTTAAAGGGTTGTTTCCCAAGAAAATGTTTCAAGCTTGAGGGCCTAAAAATGCAGCAATTTTTAGTCATTAGTAACAAAGTGTGCTTAGGGACTTTCTCTACAAATTTTTCCACATTAAGGCTCGAGACTAGAAAATAAATATTAATTATTTTTCATGGCAATGTTAGGAGCAGAAGTTGGAAATTAGGATGCTCTTCCCTCGCCTCAAAACATTTTTAAATTCCACTTAGGCGACTCTAAGTGTCAGGAGAACCATTTTTTTTTAAATTTTTAATCCCGTTAAGGGTGAATAAATTGGGAGAAACGCTACAAAATCAAGAACATTTTATCGGATTTATGTGTGTTCATTTTTTATTTTTTTTTTTTATTTTTACATTATTTTACTCTTTGGAATTTTTACTGAAGTTGAATTCATAAATTTATAGATACAAATAGCAATGATTTTCATTTATAGATAGTAACTCTATATTCTTCGCCCCCTCCCTCCGCCAACACACTATTAATATGCAACTATATATAGTGTTTTTTATTAAATATACAGTCGAGTCTTGATTTACGCGAGGGATAAGTTCCAAGACCTCTCGCGTAAGTCGAAAAAGGTAAGCATATGAATTTCTTACTAGAATAGAAACATACCAAATTCTTTTAGACACTTGTAAACACCCCTCAAACTGCTTTGAAACAGTTCTCAGCTGTACGCTACAAATTCTTACGTAAAGAACCAAACTTTTCCTGTATTTAAAAACAAAAAAATTCTGCTTTATTCAAAATAAAATACTGTGAAAATGCACGAAATGAATGATTAATTAGAGGGAGAGACATAAAATAAAAAAGCACGGAATACACAGTATGCAGTAATAATTAAAAACTGCAATATAATTTTAATGTGCAGTCAAAACAGCAATAATATTTATGAGTTAAAAGTAATGATGATAATTTCTACACCATGATCAGTTTGTTATTATTATCTAATTTTGAAATGAAGTTGCTTCTCCTTTTCTTTCATAACGTCTTCCTTTATGGCATTATCTCTCTTCCTGGTCTTATTAATCCACAATAAAAGAGCAGCTTCCATTTTCATAATATTTACTTTCCTTAGATTTAGGCGCGTATCTGCGTGGCCGCAGACCCCGCAGTACGGGGTCCACGTCCTAAAGGGGTTTAACGGCACAAGAAATAAAAAAAAAAAAACTAGCACTATAAAGACTTATTAACGTTACAAATTTACACTGCTAGCCCCTGGGAAGTAGCTCTACAGATTTTGTTGCAGAGGGCCCGAAAATTTATACATTTGGTCCTGTTTGACATTATTCTGTAAGTTTCGACAATTCAACTAAGATCTGAATTTTTACGGATATCATTTTTCTTGATTTTAAATTTGTACGTGTAGAAGTCTCACTTATACTTACCGCCGTGCTACCTTCAATGCATTTTTTTTTTGTTGTTCAATCACATTGAAAATCTTAAGCTTATCTTTATGCGTCAAAAACTGTATCCTTTTTTTTTTCATCTTCACAAAATTAAGATAAAACAGCGCAACTAGGTGCAATTACATTTTATAAACTTTAATACTGAAAATTAAAAAAAAAAATGCATGAAACATGCTGAGTGCTTATTTGATACACTAACTAAACGCTTTGTAGACTAGCATGGTATGGGATCTTCCGTTGCCAGGAGGGAGGAAGCAAATTAAAGGAATGCAAGTCCATTCACGAAATCAATATTTAGTAGTTAATAACGAAGTTGATACTTCTTTCCCGACACTTTCGTGTTCCGGATAGGAATTCACGTAAGCTTAAAAATTCAATACTGGTAAAAAAAACTCGCGTTATAACCGTTTCGCGTATGTCGAATCACGTTGTAACAGGAGACGACTATAAACTTAAATTCGTAAAAATATTGTATATTATTAAAATCTCCGAACCGGGGAACGAAGTAAATCTTAATTTTTACGCACGTTACAAGGAAATAAAATAACTACAAGAGTAAAATATTTTTGTTTAGCATTTCTTACAGAGCAATAAACAAATCAGTAGATAAAAAGCATTATTTTAAAGTTAATGGAGCATTTAAAATATTTCAATAGGTTAATTGTTTCTTTTAATCTACTGAAAATACATTCCTATTGCGATTTTTCAAGCGAGTTGAAAAAAAAAAGTCAAAATAAAGTATTCGTAATTATTACATTATACGTAGTAATGACAAAGATAATTACATAACGTATCTATTATTTGTTTCCTGTCTACGCTTTTTAATATATTTTTTTCATCAATACCAACTCTTATCACCATTCTTTTTCTTCTCAAACCTTCCGACGCCCGAAGGCATTTGAACGTTATTGATAGAAGCGCCTTAAGTACTTGGGGAAAAAACAGTATTTTTGCATTCTGAAGATTTTTTTCTCTTGTTATTCAGCGAAGAAAATTAATGAGACACTTTTATTAAAGTATAAAAGAAGTACATATAATTTATTTCCCCTTCTTTCCCACTGTCTTTTATTCTTTTTTACTCTTGTTTCTCAATATTCATTCGAATTGCAATTAAATTCTTGGCGTAATTCCCTTCTTTGAATAAAGAATGTTTTCAGGTTCTTTTTTTCATTAACAAAAGAAAAGTAATAAAACAATGTAAGACAAAAGTAAATTTTGTCCATAGACTTGAAAAATGACGTAAAGTAAAAAGTATTAAAATCTTTAAAATGTTTTTTAGGCTAATGATGGTAAGCCTGCAGTAAAAACACAAATTTGTTAAAAAAATGCACTATTTTTTCAGGGTTTTTGCTCATGATAAATTTTGTGAGCAAATAAAAAAAAGGAAAATATTGTGAAAAACGATTATTTAATGTTTATAATTTCTCTCACACTTAAAAAATTGTAAAAGATCATAAAACCAAGTTCAAGTTGCAAGTACTGCACTTTTTCACAGTAATCGCTAAAGAAAAGTTTACTTTTTCTTCGGAAATTACATTTATATATTTTATTTTATTTTTTATTTCATTCTTATATACGTTTTTTTTTAATTTTTATATATTTGTCATTCTTCAAAAAGTAACTTTTATATTACTCGCATTTTACTGTAAAATCTTTTAGAAACAACTCATTTAGCGATGCTTTTTAATTTCATCAAAAATATATTGAAGGCTAAGATGTGATACCTCGTAACTGAATATTAAAAAGTATAGTTACGAGTTATCACACCTTAGCTATCGATATCTATTTAAACATGACAACAATTTTATAATAATAATTTTTATTTTAATACGTTTTTGGTTCATAAAATGTGAATTCATCTCCGTGGCATGTCACACACCTGTTTATGTTGCTTAATAGTTTGTTTAATTAAAACTATAGTCAAACCCGCTTAATGGAAGAGCCAATTTGCCAGGAAAAGTTATTCTAGTAAGCGGGATATTTCATTTTCCATAATCAAAAGTACTGATTTTGACGTCTGGTACATTCAAAATTTATTACATTAAGCGGGATATTCTTTTAACCGATATTCCACTAAGCGAGCTCGACTGTATATACTTATGTATTTATCATTCCTTTTAAAAGTAACTTAAACACTAATTGTTTAAGTATATATAATTGCTTAATATTGTGTTTTAGTTATTTTTAGAAGGATAAGGAATCATGTCACCCAATAAATGTTTACATAAACACAAAATGCACTTTATCATTCACACGTGGCAGTAAAGACAGCACACTTTATTTTATATGACACAAGAGAGCCTTGTTTATTTTCAGACATAAAGAAGTTGTGAGATTGTTGTCGAAAAACAAGAAGATAGATTTTGGTTGAAAAAACTAAGTGTGGTTATTGTGAACTCTCACCTTCGTGAACTTGAATTTCAGGGATGTAAATCAATGTAAAAAAATAAATGAACATGTTTTCATATGTTTAACATGTGCAGATTGTAACAACGAAGAAAAAAATACTTCCTTGAAAAATGTATCCAGTAGACCTATATTAATGGAAAATTCCTCACTTCCGTAAATCTCACCTCCGTGACAGACATTAGCTCTGTTATTATGTCATTATTTCTGAGGTAAAAATACATAATGGAGTTGAAAAACATCCATCTACAAGGATTTTTTTTTAACTTTTCTTATTTATGCGTAAAATAATTGGAACTTAGTTGGGCCATCGTTTATGGCTGCTTCTAGTAGGTAACTCTCAAAATCAAACAAAAGGTTTCGAAATTAAAAAGATATTTGCGTTCAAAAGTTACGTTTTGTGGAGAATGACCAATATACATTTGTGTATTTATATATATATACAGTGGAGGACAAAATTATAGACTCATTTTTTTTTCTTTTGTTTCAACTATAACATGACTCAGTTTAAATTATTTTCATTGAAGTGAATATGAATAGTTGAAGAAATAGTTCTAAAATTAGTACATCTTATCAATTAAATTAAAAAATTCATGAAATTAGAAAATTTGCAAATTTAATATTTTATCATTACGTGAAACCTGGACAAAAGTATAAACTCAAAGGTAAAAAATCCAGGATTACGAGAAAGTTTCGTCCGAAAATGTTAATTTAACGCCATAGAATGAATAAATGTTGCCATCAGTGATTGCAAAAAGTTTTGTTTTTGGAAATTAATGAGAAACATATAAATGCACCGCTGGACAAAATTATAAACTCAATTTTTTTTCCATTTTTTTCAATCATAATTTTACTCTGTTATTATTTTTTTCCAGTAAAGATAAATAAATGACTAAATAGTCCTAAATTCAGTATAACTCATAAACTTCATAAATAAATAATTTAATTAAAAAAATTCTCAACTTTAATATCTTAATTCGCAACTCCAATAAACTATAGGGGCGCTGCAGCCACTGTCTAATGGCGGATGAAAAAGGTAAAACAAACAGATGCCGTAACTTATAACTTGCTTTGAATCTTAATGAATGACAGTAATATTTCATCGTGCTTGTGGGAAATTTTCTTTTCGATTCCTCTGAAATTACATTACACCATAAACTCTCTAAAGCCTGTAATTTTCTCCAAAGAAAACACGTGGAACGGAATGTTTTACCTTTTTCTTTAGTATTGTTAATCACCTTTTGCTCATCTGATTCCTATAGGTAACTGGTTATTTTAGCAAGATAACGCGAGTGTACACACAGCGAAATGTACAAAAGAATGGTTCAAGCGCTGGGGTATCAGTTATCAAATGGCCAGCTCGTAGTCCGGATCTTATTCCGATTCAAAATCTTTGGGGGACCATGGTTCGCAAAGTTTATCATGATGGGCACCAGTACCAAACCACAGAGGAATTAAAAAGGGCAATACTTTCAGCATGGAACCATATGCCACTGCAGCTGTTGGAAACTCCTGTGAAATCTATGCCTAGCCGCATATTCGAGGTAATTCAGAAAAACGGTGGCCCAAATCGTTTTTAAAAGTTAGTAGTTTACACTGATGGCTAGATTTAGTGCAGTGTTGATTTTTAAAATATTTCAAATATATATATATATATTTTTCAATTTGTCCATGTTAATAGCAAAATTACATTTTCCTAAATCTCTGCTTCGTTTTGCTAAAGTAATTGCAAATGTAACTTATTTAAACTCAAAAAAAAAAAAAAAAATTATTTTGTCAGCTTATAATTGTGTTTACGCAGTATCGTAAGTTTGTAATTTTGTAGTTCATCATTTGTTCATTTTTGGATGTTAAATTATTAAGTATTTGAATAAAATTATACCAAACTTTAGAGTTTCTTACTTTTAAGTTAATACTTTTGTCCAGGCTTTATGTGTTATGAAGATATTCAAGTTGAGAATTGTTTTAATTAAATTATTTATTTTATAAAGTTTATGAGTTATACTGAGTTTAGGACCATTAAGTCAGTTATTTATCTTAACTGGAACAAAAAAAAAAACTGAGTTAAATTATGATTGAAAAAATGGAGAAAAAAATAAAAAAATAGTTTATAATTTTGTCCAGCGGTGCATTTATATGTTTCTCATTAATTTTCAAAACCAAAACTTTTAGCAATCACTGATGGCAACATTTATTCATTCTATGCCGTTAAATTAACATTTTCGAACGAAACTTCCTCGTAATCCTGGATTTTTTAAATTTGAGTTTATACTTTTGTCCAGGTTTCACGTAATGATAAAATATTAAATTTACAAATTTTCTAATGTCATGAATTGTTTAATTTAATTGATAAGATGTACTAATTTTAGAACTATTTCTTCAACTATTCATCTTAAATTCAATAAAAATAATTTAAACTGAGTCATATTATAATTGAAACAAAAGAAAAAAAAATTGAGTCTATAATTTTGTCCACCACTGTATTAATTCACACAATAGTAATTTAAATAAACTTTTGCATTTTTTTTCTTTTAGCTTTATTCAGTTTCTATTTATATAGGTATTATTTTGAGATGGTGATAAGTGCTAAACTAATTTTTATCAGTGCAATACGTAATGAACAGTGAAGTAAGCCGTTTTTTATTAAAAGATTTAAAAAAGAATAAAGCAAAAATAACTAGTGTCATTACGAATATGCTTTAATCCTTGTTTCATCATGTTTGACGGGTTGTTTTATTGTTCTCATGACTTTTGGAATACGTTTATCTTACTTATTGAATATCTTATTTCTCAGTTTTTACTATATATAGTTGTTAACTTTTCAATAAAAAAAAACTATTGATGTTCCGGAGATGCATCCTTTTTAAATCTATGTTTATTAAATCAACATTTTAAGTTTAACAAGTTTTTGTCCCTAAGTTTTTTTCAATTCAACTAACACATGAAAATATAATTTTTGTCGATAAGCGAATTCCTGAAGCACTTGTTTAATGAATGGAATCGTTACTTTAAACAAACAGCTGTAACAAACCGTAAATATCTATATCTGCATAAATTTTAATAACGCTCAGTTAACCAATAATCCTAAGGAAATGCATTTATCTACTTTCATGTGAACACAACCAAATATATACAACTAGCATCGTTTAGAAAAAGCAATTCTTTAGAGATAAACATAATTGAATCAGCGGTTTCTTAGAAATGTTGATGCATCAGCTAAAGTGATAAACAATAGCATTCTCCAATAACCTTCATTGCGAGCAGTTTCTTGGAGTAAGTTTATTTCTTATCTCTTTCATCTAACGTAATAATTGCTCTTTACTTCGCCTTCAATCTTTCTCCAATTACGTCTCTATGATCGATTTAGGCAGTAACTTACCCTGATCATTAGCGTCATCCAGTATAAGACTGCAGCAGCGTAACCCCTACCATCAGCTCATCAGCTCTTTCAATAGAGGCATAGGTTGGAGCGCTGCACATCATAGTGACAATACATTTCATCATCTAGCACAAGTCGATATTCCTTTTGGAAGAATATTCTGGCTAGACCGAAAAGTGTTACAATTGGATTTCGCTTCAGCATTCTTTTGTCACAAATAAGTATCTGAAAGAATGGAATGCATTGTGCAAAAAATGAGGTTGGTCTGGTGATGAAGGTCGAAGCAACGCTGAAGGTGAATATGATGGATTGTGAATAGGCGACAAGATTATCAATTATTGATTGTTATCTTCATCAATAGTAACTATACAGAGTTTGCTTAGAAAATTGTTTAACCGTTTTACAGCTTTACGCAACTAACAAAAAAAAAAGGCTCAATAATATTTAGGCACTTCAAAAATATAAAACGAAAACTGGTGTAGAGGAAAAAAATATGGTTAAGTGCGCTTTTAAGATTAAAATCTTCATTTTACTAAACACGATGATTGATTGCAAAAAAAGCAAACAGAATACCAATCATTAATTGTTGTCTTCATCAATCGTAACCATACAGATTTTGCTGAGGAAATAAATTAACCGTTTTACGGTTTCGCCTACATAAAAACAGACTCAAGAATATACAGGTAGTTCAAGTACTGTTGGCCAAGTAAAATTTATTTGTGTGTGTTTTTGCGCGTTTAAGATCAATTTCGTTATTTTCCTAAACACTATAAATATTTGAGTAATATATAATAAATATAATGCATAATATCGAAGAAACATTAAGTAAATTTCAAGAATTTAGAAAATGTCAACATTGCTTCCACAGTAAAAACAAGAACCGGACTTATTGCAGCAAATCTTAGCAACTTCAGTAAACAAAATATTCATGGTACAGACAATTTCAAACAGTTTAAGAAGTTTACTTAAGTAGAAGACTAACAATCTTATATGTGACGTCAAAAAGGAAAAACTCAAAGTCTTTGTATTAATTCTTAAACATTCCACAAAAGTTTTCTGAGTATTTCGAAGTTAGATAAGCGTTTTCTGGAAATAGTGTTGAAACGTCTGTTTACTGCGGATAATAAAATCAGTAAAAGTTTCTTTTACGCAAGCGAGCATACATTTAATTCACTTTGTTAATATAGTTTTAATACCAAAGTATCTGAAAACTGTATAGTAATGTCGTAAGAGATTCACATTAAGATCAAACAAGAATAAAAAAAAACATTGAATTTTAAAAACAGGTTTTTATGAATACATTTCAAATACTGTCTTCTGTAGTTTGAAGCAAGTTTTCCATTGAAATTAACGTTTTGGTATACATTCAGCATTTGTTAAACGAAAATTTAACAACAACTATTTAAACGCGATTAAGTCTAAAGATTACGTACTTTACAAACCAATTGTATTACTTACTATATTTATTCGTCTTATTGCTTCAAACTATTACATAGTATGTTCAAATAAATTAATAAACAGCAAAAAAATATTTATTCACTTTAAATAAAATGAATCAAAGCTTTTAAAGCTGGTTCAAGAACTTGTTTTTTTAACATTCAAGGAAGCATAGAGGAACAATATTCAAGGAACAAACTCAAGAAAATAAGCAGTTATAAATGCTCTTTTTAAGTCAATACTTTGTTTATCTGATGCATAAAACTTCTAACTTAGGTTTTTCATGTCGAGTAGTAAAACTTGTTCGTTTTTTAATGATATTTTTATCCTTTTGAATATTGACTAAAAAGAGTCAACGCAATTACGTACAGTTGAATGAATAGAGTAATTTTCTTTGCTGATTTTTTTTCTAATGAAATATTTCAAAAGCAAAGTTTTTAACGGTTCAAAGGTTTTACATGTGAATTGATTTAAAATAAACAAAAGAAAGGAACTTAATCTAACAACATTTAAGTGAATATATATCTTCTTAGATTCTTACAAAAAAGATATTTTATTAAATTCCCGGATTTTCAAATTTCAGACCGTGACGCGTATATTCTTCACTATTTAATAGTTCTTAATGTGAATTATCTAAAAAAGAGAGTCCTCATCTAGCAGAATTTGATATGCTTCTAATTACAGTTTAAGTACAATAGTTAAATAAACTGATGGTCACTTCATAACTGAAATGTTTATTTCTATATGCCACTTAATGTCAGTATGAAATAAAAGAATCCGGATGTATATTATTTATTCGTTTGTATCAGTAGACATTATTATAATATAGTAAATAAAGGGAAAATAAAAGTCCGACTTCATGGAAACTGGATTGCTAGCAGTACTAAATTATTCTTGTTTTTTGTATTCCTACTAATTTTCTTTAAAATTTTCAAAAGCATATGAAGAAATATACAAAACTGTTAAAAAAGCATCTGTTATTTTTCTCCTACTGTGGAAAAAATCTAAGATGAACACAAATGAAAATATCAAAAAACTGTATAAATAAGTGGAATCGTAAAAATCTTAAGAACATCACTTTTTAAGAAAGTTATTGGATAAAACTATGTTAATGAAAACTCTAATTGAGAAATGATGGTTTGTTAACACAACAAATCGCAAAGGGATTGATAGTTTCCCATGCTTGAAAGAAAAGGTTGGTTGCAGTAGAGTTGATTGATCTAAATGATTTTATCTGGAAAGAAGTGAATATCAATTTGACTTTAAGAACACTCACAAAAATAACACGAATTTGACATGTAGTAATTGTGCACATTCTGTAGATTACTTTTTGTTCCTTTTGCCAATCTAAAGAAGTTAAAAATAAATACTTATAACAGAATATTAGAGTTGTGAGGTAGGGAAATCAATACTGTAATAATGCGAAAGGAAAGAAATGTAAAATGCAAAATAAAACCAAAATCTGCTATAAACAAATTGGTGTAACATGCCAAATTTTAAAGCAATTACAATACTAAATTCCCCCTTTTTTTCATTCATTTGCAAATTTCACTTGCTTATTTAAAGCATCATTGATGTTTTATGTAAAATGTTCTGTGTCTATTATGAGTTTTTCTCAATTCGCTAACTTACTCCATATGGCTCGCCAACTTACCCCCTGACAGGGCAAGTGTGCGAACTCTGCGAAGGTTCACAAAAAATTATGTAAAATATAGACAAAGCATAGTTCTGTAAGAACAAAAATACGACTGTATTGTTGATACCATACATATTATCCATGTAATAAAAGAAAAAAATTCTATATTTTATTTACAACCTTTAAAAAAATGACGTTTAAAAAGTTCGCCAACTAGCCCCTGTATCCCCTATATACTTCTTTTAAATCTTAATTTTCTGGACAGTACTTATTGTTTTTTTCTGGGTCGATGATTTACAGAATCCAAAATTTCCTTCCTTTCTATTTCAAGAATAATATTTTTCTACAATCTATTTTGATTCCTCCCTTTATTGAATGCGGATGATTGATGAAAGCTATAACAGCACCCAATCATTACCATCATCATCTAAAGAACGAATCGTAGTGTCAGTTCCTCATTTCTTTTCAATAGAGCTGTGGATTACAGCAATACTTATTTTAACGACAGTGCTTTGTATTATCGGAATAAATATTTTCTGTAACATATCCTTCCAATAAATTGAAAATATGAAGCGGGTAAATTCTGATTTTTTTCTTTTCCTTTTTTTAAGTTTTATAAAAGTGTGAAAATTGTTTCTGCTTAGTTATTAAACAACAAGAAAAGTTTATATTTTTCTTTTTGGAAATGAAAGGGATTTTCGGGTCAGAGGGGAATTATTAAATACATCACGTTTTTACTAGTGGAGTGTGTTTCTCGAGATGCTTTATTATAATTCACCTGATTTTTGAATTTTTTAATTTTTTTTTTCATTAATAAACCAATATTGTAAGTAAATACACAAAAACATGTTTAGTGGATTTTGCTAAAAACATGTCTGCATCGCAAAGTGTGCGTTTATAAAACTTTTCTTGTCGTTTTATGGCTCAGCGAATTTTATATCTGACACAACATGTGATTTATATGTCATTCCGCCACAAATATAAGCTAAAACAGCATTCAAAATACACCTAAAACCCATCTTTGTGTATTTTTTAAAATTATGTGCGTAACATATTATTATATGCGAAAAATTAAAAGGCATGTTTAAATGAAAGTCGTTGTAGTCCCTTATTTTTTTCAATTAAAAACTTTCAAATCGTCAGCTTTAAGATTTCCCAAATTGTAAAAAAATAAAATATTCCAAATAAATTAGCATGAATAGCAATAGTGCTCAGAGTGATTTCTCTATTAGAGCCAAGGTTAGTATTTTTCTTGTGTTTCATAGCTGCAAGAAGTCCATCTCCGACGCATTTTTTGGCCGCTTAGGGCATAAGAAAATTAAATGATTGCTTTCTCATTGTATTAGAAATCATGCTGATCTCTCACATATTTTATTTGAGAAAGCTTTACAAGTTTTATTTTTCGTAAAATACATGAAATACAAATGTTGAAAAATTAATAATATCAAGAAAAACTATCACACAATCATAGCTCCCTTATAACGTGACACAAAAATAAATTAGGGGTGCTTTTCTAGAAAGTAACTTTGTTATTAACATTGATACTTAGTTTAGATCCAGATTAATGTCGCTTCAACTTTCCCTCAAGTACTTTAATGATTTTATTATATATCATATGGTTTTGCCAATTGTACAAAATCATTGTAGTTGTATAACGTAATTTCCTAAAAATATCCATTCTCTATTTTATAATACAGTATTACGGCAATTAATTGTGAAATGTTATTTTTTTCACTTAATCACACGTAAGCGAACGAATAAGCACTCAAATTCAGCTCCGAGTTCAAATGGCTGTTATTGTCAAACTAAAAGCTGTTTGTACGCATAAGGTAAGTAGCAGGAGTATAAATTCTTCCGCCAAGTGGCTAAAAGTTGGCAGTGTTAGCTGCTCGATTGTTGTAGGATTAATTAGAGTCATGGATATCAGCCTTGAAACACGTGCTAAAGTGATTGCATTTAGAGAACACACTTCTAAAACGTTAGAAGAAATAGGCAAAATATGTGGAGTGAGTAAATTAAGTGTCGGGAGGATATGGCAGCGGTTTAAGATAACAGGAGATGCTGGAACCAACCCTATTGGAAAATGCGGCAAAAAAAAATCAACTTCGGCTCGTGAGGACAAAAGTTTACATCGGATGAGTGTTATGAATCCTCGATTAACTAGTTCTTATCTGTCTTAGTCCATGGTGGCAGCTGGTGTTGACATTGCACCTACAACAGTGAAATACAAGCTTTTAGAACGTGGGCGGAAAGCCCGTCCACCGTACAAGAAGCTGCTTCTCACGCCTCGCACGAAGTATAAAAGGTTAGAATAAGCATGGAAATATAGAATATGGACTGAGAAGGACTGAAAAAAGGTTTTATTATCTGACAAAACACATTTTGTGGCTCAGGGATTTAGATCCAGGTTCGTGAGAAGGAGCAAAAGATAACCTATTTGTCTGCACCACATTGATTAAGCACCCAAGTATCGGACCAAAAAGTTGTTTTCGGGTTATTTCTGCGTTTCAGGGACAGAATTCATTGTTCCGGGGAGAAAGAATGATGAACAGTGTCAGCTACGAATCGAAATTGACCAAAATGTGCTTCGAACCATGCCTAAACATTGGCCGAACGGAAATGGCGTTTTTCAACAGGACGGCGCTCGATGTCACACATCGAAGCGAACTGTCAATTTCTGCTCAAAAAACAAACTTACCATACTGGATTGGCCCGGAAATTCACCGGACTTAAATCCGATTGAAAATTTTTGGGATATTGTTAAAAAACGTCTTCATAAGATGATCGAAAAGCTAATTTCATTTGTTATTGACATATGGTATAATGACGTTTAAATTAAAACTATATATGGCAGTCTTGTACATCCCATGCCAAAAGAAGTCTGTGATGTTATTAAGTCTCGGGAAGGTCATATTAATTATTAGTTTCAAATGTATTCATTAAAAACTTGAATAGAACTGATTTTTTTCAAGAAAAATGCATTTCCCAATTAATTGCCACAATACTGTATTTCATAGATTGCTATTGAATTTAATATTTGATTTGGAAAGTGTAAATATTATTTCTCATAAATGCTTCCAATGCAAAAGCTGGCAAATGATTATCATTAAAGAAATACTATATTATCCAATCACATCTTCCTTCTTACGTGCCCCAGAAAGGAATTGGGAGTGCATTTCTGGAAAACAACATTCGTAATCAACATTAACACTTAGTTCGCATCTAGATCAATATCGCTCTAATCGCAAACACGGATTGCAAGGATAATAAATCAGGAATAGACAATTAATTCTCCTGCAACGTGAGGTACTAATATTAAGTACTTACAATTCTAAGCGTCATGCTTGGTCAAGCGTGAAAATGGATGAATTTGTAAAGCAATTACCAATAGATTGAAAATGTAACTTGTATGGCACTATTTTTCAGCTTCACGTATTTTCACCAACATTTAAAAATGAATGTATTCTTTCATAAATAATTCCAGAAATTGTCAAGAGAAAAGCATTTTAACAGCAAATGACTATGGTGATATGTAGGATGAAATTTATTACGTACGCATGTGTACGCAGTATTAAATGCTTTAAATACTATTGTGACATAAAAAATATATAAAATTAAGTAAATTTAAACTTAGCGACCACAAAAAAGTCTTTTTAATTTTGAAGACACTTTGAAAACAGATTATTCTACTAAATATTTGGATTTTAGTCTGTAAGAAAAGTACTTTGGTATCATTATTTTATTAACAACCTCTCGCAGTTCTTGCTTAAAGATTTTATATACTTCCAATGTAAAATGTAAAAATTTATCTTGTATTCTCGTTACAAAATTTTGTATACAAACTAACTTTAATGCACAATGTAAAGTAAAACTTAACAATATCATAACTCATAATATCTATTTTAGCTCTGCTTCCAATGAAATAAAACGACGTTAAAAATGAAAATGTATAAAAATAGCTGTTCTGACAATTGTCGTATCAAATGCATTTTTTAATTTAAATTTTAAAAAAAGGTATGTTCATCAGTGTCTAAATCAATTTGTGAAAAGAAAAAACCATAAAAATGCTGCATTTTGTAGAAGTTGAAAATTATTAAGTTGCATCTGCTTTTCTATAAACAATAACATTTTAAAAGAAAAGTGAAAAAAATGTAGTTTTTTTTTAAAATGAGTTTTGGGAAAATAGGTGAATGATTTTTAATCTCAAGGGGGTTAATTGTTACTTCACTAGGGCAAGCTGTGACAGAAAAAAACTGAATCTAAGACTTTATTTATACAACTTTCAGTTTCTTGATTAATATGCATTAAAAACACGTTCTTTTTATCTTTAAAAGTTGTAAAGGGGTCATTCCATGTCAAGTGATCCGAAGTTTTTTCTCTCACCTTTTTGTATTTCTTTTTAATTTAACTCATCAATTTTACCTTTCGAGTAAATTAAAAGTTCAATTTTTTATATTTTTATCTCTATTATTTTTTTATTTATGAGACTTTGATTTTTCGAAAAACCCTCTTTTTTTCATGGATGCTTGAACATAAAATGGACGATAACTCAGCACTAAATATAGATAGAAAGATTTGGTGAAAAGCAATTTAAAGTATATTAGGTGCTGTTTAATAGGATATGCAACATGACTAATTTAAAAAAAAATCATTTAAAAAGAATTAAATTTAAATTTTTAATTTAAATTTCTCTGAAAAAGTATAATGATTTTTTTTTTGAACATCAAAAGATTGTTTGTATTTTATTCTCATTTGTGCAAAGTTTCAAGTGGGGATATAAATGTTATCATATTTTTATGAATTTGTAAATAAAATTTGACTTATGAAATATTATGAATGACATTTTTCAGATTCTAACTAATTGAATATGGGGTTCTCTTACTGGGGATGGTGTAGAAAGTAGCAATTTATCATGGCTATCCTTAAAATGAGCTGACATGAATTTGTAGATTGGTACAAACCCCCTCCAACACACAACCACTTTTTATCTTTTTTTTTTTTTTTCCAAAACTGTATTCAAAAAAAAAAAAAAAGCTGGCACGTAAGAGTCATAATCATAATATTTTATGATTATTTTAGCCCCAGTATATTAGCACCCCAGTTTATTAAACTGGAACGCACGGTGCTAAACATCAGTAGTGACAAAGACTTATAAAGGGAAGGAGGGGGGGAGGGTCATAAAAACTGAAAGTCAGAAAAACTTTACCAGACAAATAGAAACACTCATTTGCAGTTTTTTTTTCTGTCGGTAAGTGGGACGGTAGGGTGAGGGGACGAAGAGGGGAGGGGAAATCTGAAAAGAAGCTTAACATCATAGATGGTTATGCTCAAACTAGCAAAATTTGTTTGATCTATATAACTGATTTTTCTACACGTAAAAATCGATCTCGATTTATAACTTTCCTTTACAACTGAAATTAAAAAGAAAACTAGCATTAAATATGAGAAAAAAAATAGCTGCACTCGAAATGTTGTAGAAAGAGAGTTAGTTTTATGCGGACAGACATATAATCTGATACTTATATTTATTTTTAGTTTAGTGTGAAAAGAATGGAAAAACGCTGAAACAACTCGGGGGGAAACACTACTATTTTGCTTTGGTCTTGGGAAAAACTATTTATTTTCTTCCTCCAAAACTGAAGGCTGGTGAAGGGGTAGGGGATGAAATGAATCATAACTTTCCTTATCAGATAGTGAACTAATCAAGTACACTTTGTGAAGTTCGGACTGAAAAAGAAACGCTTGGTCTGGAAGAAAAAAAAACAGGTAAAGCGTGGTACTAGCATAGTGTTAAAGGTATGGTTGGGTAGGAGGGGGGAGGGTACTGTACGTCTTCTTGCTTTAAAGAAGTACATTAACCAATTTTTTAATACGTTTTCTATTATTTTGTTTTATTTTATTCATTTATTTATTTTTTACATTTTGAAAACAGTTTGTAAAAAAAAAAGAAGTAATGGTGTGGGAGGGGGGCTGTTTCTTGCTTTAAATAAGAACATTTACCAACTTTTAATAAGTTAACTAGTCATTTTGTTTATTTATTTATTTATTTTCCATTTTGAAAAAAGATTAAAAGTGTTAGTGCGGGGGGTGGGAGGGCTTACCAGTCTACAAATTCATGTCAGCTCATTTAAAACATAGTCTCGGTCAATTACTACTTACTAGACCATCCCCAGTAAGAGAATCCCATATTTAACTAGTTAGAATCTGAAAAAATGTCATTATTTCATTATTCAAATTTTATTTACAAATTCATAAAAATATGATCCCATTGAGATTCCAAATGGAAACTTTGCACAAATAAAGATAAATTTCAAACAAATTTTTGAGATTTTTTTTTAAAAATCATTATGCGTTTTCTAAAAAATTTAAATTTAAAATTTAAATTTCATTTTTTTTAAATGTTTTTTTTTTCTGAATTAGTCGTGTTGCATATCATTTTAAATAGCAACTAATGTACTTTAAAATGCTTTTTACCAAATCTTTCAATCTATATTTGGTGATGAGTTATCGTCCATTTTATGTTTAAGCATCCATGAAAAAAAGAGAGTTTTTCGAAAAATCAGTCTCACAAATAAAAAATAAGAGTGATAAAAATCTAAAAATTTGAACTTTTAATTACCTCGAAGGGTGTAATCGATGAGCCAAATGTCAAAGAAATACAAAAAGGTAGGGGTTAAAATTTCCCAAATTTTCGATCACTTGACATGGAATGACCCAAATTACAGTTTTTTATGCCACATTGAATCCAAAAAGTGTCAACGTTTTGACCGAAAGCAAAATTTTGAGCTCAACTAAAACAAAAAAAATCGTTTCGTTTTCAATCTTCAAGTTAAACCAAAACATTGTTTCAGTCAATCGTCTGGTCTGTGCTAATTTTATATTAGCTACCAGTTTTTTTAGAGGTTTTACACCTCCAGCTCAGTCACTTCTTATTTGGGAACTTGTGACTGCTTATAAGCACGAAACTGCAGTCCTCGAATGGAATGACTGAGCTGGTGGTGTATTATTGTTTGTTTTAATTAATTTTTTTCTTCAAAATCCTGCTGTACTGCCTACCAAGAATACGAGTTCTATATCCTGCCCTGAAACAGAGGTAAAAATCTCCTATCTTTGCTGCAAGTTTCTTCGATTTTTTTTAATTTTTATTTTAGAACTTGATTTTTTTCTCACTGCCTCATTTCTTTATTTTAAAGTTTACTATGCCTTTTTTTCCTTATCCACAATAGCCGATGTAGCAACCTAACCCTGTCAACAGCCAAAGTCACCCTTACTCATCTTAAAAATTTACAAAAAAAAATATTTAACTTAAAACTTTTAATTGTGAGTAAAAGGTTAATGTTAATTCATATTACGTTCCAGCAGATCGCGAGGAAGGTTGTTTCTAAGAAATTAAAGAGAAAAAAACGGCCTTACTTCCTGCTAACGAAATGTTACACAAAACATTTCAACCTCAAGATATATTGTAGCAGTACCCACGTATTTTTGATTATAATGCTTTTTATGACTGGTGTTTTTGCGCAATGATAAACTTTACTGGGGTAAGCAAAAACTTGCTGCTTTATTTATTTAACTGCTTTTAATCCGCTGTGTCACCATTTCTAGAACTGTTTATTTCAATTCCAAAGATAAATCGCATAACACAAGGAGATTAGGGGTTTATTTTGTGAGACAAATTGCTTTTGTCTACTCCATCCCAAGATCTGAATACGCTAAAGCCAGCATTGAAAAATGATGTTTAAATAAAAGACTGGTGGTGAAGGTGCATTATCACCCAATTTAAATACAAAAATTAAATCTTCTAGGATCAGAAAAATAAATAAATCCTTTAAGAAACAAAATACTTCTCCCGATGAAAACATCGAAAAAATAAACGAAGAAATACCAAAGGAATCACACATATTAATATCATACATATTTATGAGTAGCAAAATAAATGAAAAAAATCTCCGTTAATCTAAAATAACTCAATCATAAACGATTAATTTCGACGTGCATTATGCTAGAGATTTAAATTTCTTTGATGCAAAGTGACGTAAAGCTTCAGCATTAACAGCTATTTTTCAGGGAAGTATAAAAACAGAATGTGATATAGAAAAAATAATGAGTTTGGCATCTTTACCTCGTTTTATAATAACTGCATTTTATATACTTTTCCAGCCGCAAAATTACCTCAACAATAAGTCTACCAACTTAGTCAATTGACATTAAAAGTTTGATTTGGTTATGTTAAATGAATAAGCTACGAACAGAAAAGAAGTTTAACAGCCACCTTCATGAGCGTTACACAATGATGTACTCTAAAGAAAATGTTTTGAAGAAGGCGCATTATTATTGGGTAGATGCTTGAAAAATTTTTGTTTGACCAAAAAAAAGTTAGGTTAAATTACTTATGCTAGTTTTTATTAAAACAAGGATCTTTTTATACGTGATTTGAAATGATTTTTCATTAAGTTTGTATTATTTAAAAATTTTCAAAACAAAATTCTTCCTGAAATGGCATAAACCCCTCCCTCCTCCCCCCTACTTCATGACTAACAATAAAATTAATATCAAAGTTGAATAGTTTGTTTTGTTGATTATAAAACCAGCGTGAAGTTTAAAATCTTAGTTTGTCCACTTCCTCGACTTGTTTGCTACAAATCAATCACTTCCATTTTTTTTCCTAACCATTCAAATATTTGTCAATAAGATTTTTTTTTAAAGAAATGTCCTTGATACTGAAAATGCATTGCAAGGAAAAAAATATTTGCTGATAATAACTACAGAAAGAAAAGCATATGAAATACATAAAAAGTGTTAGGAAATGAAAAGTTCAAACACATTTGTCAACATAACATATGAAATAATTAAAGTAAAAGCAGCAGTTCAGTAGTGATTTACGAGTAATAAAATATGCAAAAATGTGAAACATAACTCATTTAGTTGAGACGATAAAAATTGAGAATTCTGCAAATGTGTGAAAATAGTTTAACCTATTACATTCAAATGCAGGATATATTGTCATTTCCAATTATTTATTTGTTCTTGGATCTTTACGTTGTTTAGTCTTCGCTTGCGTGTCACTTTCCTAAATGTGTTCTTTTTCCTAAAATAAAAATAATAACAATAACATTTACATACAAAAAGGAACATAAGAAAATGATAATAAGAGTAAGCCAAAATTTAATTTCAAAAGAAACGACTCCCCCCCCCCCCCCCCGCCTCAAAAAAAAACCATAATGCCATAATTCCAAGCATAAAGTTCAATCAAACTAAAAAAAATGACATGCTCCATAGTACAGTGAAGAACTAAAACTTATGGCAATGTATTTTTTTTAAATCTTAATGGAAATGATGTAACAAAATCTTACCGCACATTATTTAATGCATTTTTTTGTGGTACCTGTAACTTTTTTTGCCAATGGGGTCGTTTCCAAACTTTTAGAAGCATTTTTTTCTGAAAGAGCATGCTTAAAAAATAGGATCTGACCATTTTTTAAATAATTTAACTAAGTTTAATATTTTTAAAAAATACTTTAATCGGTGTGCTTTTATTGTTTAACGCTTCTGCCGATGACATCACACATGATGAAACGCCATTTACTGTTGCTTTCAGAAGAGTATAATATTTATTTCGCATTTTTACTCACGTGTACTGGCAACGATAGGGTTGATAGCAAGCGTAGAGACAATTTTTAATTCGCTGCTTGATTATCATATTGTGGAAACGCAGTGAAAAATGCGCCAAAGGACATCATTTATGATGTCATCAAGACCACGCCTTGTTTAAAAAATTTTACATTTTAAAAAATTAATTAAAAAATAACTGTTGGGAAAATAAAATTATTTTCTGGATCCATATTTTTTTTGCTTATTCTATCAATTTTTGTGACTAAAAGTAGTACTTTTGACTGAAGGAAACAACCCCATTGTGCATAAAAACGCACTGTTTACATCGACAAAATGTTAAAAAAAAAGTTCAGTCTTAAAAATTGTATAAAAGGGGCATGAAGCAAGCATATTTTCCTCGATGCAAATCTCTAGCTACAATTACTTGAAAACTGTAAGGCGCAAAAAATATTTTTGCATCATTTGGAGTTTTCAAAATAGTTCACAACACATTTTAAAGTAATAATAATTTGGGTAGTTTGACTGAAAAACATATTTACAACGAAGGACATCCTTTTAAAATTGAAAACAACGTCACGTAATTATTCAAACTATGTTTTCTTCTATGTTTCGGACATTAGATTTTAAATTACTTACCAAATGATGCAACTAAGAAGATGGAACTTAATAAATGCTCTTCTTAAATCATTTTTCGAAACTGCTTCGGAAAATGAGATTTAGTGCAAGTAAATGTTCTTTGAAAGAGAATCTATTTCGAAATTAATCAAATTTTCGTTGGAAACTTGCATCTACACTCCTTCAACTGCACGATCTACCTTTACATAGGAAGTGACGTGGGAACTGTGCCAGAAAGTTAACCGAGCGCACTAATTTTTAAACAGTTTTTAAAAGGAACTTTTTTTTTCCTTGTTATTCGTTTTTGGTAAAGCGCCCTTTGAAGTAACATGTTTTGCAAAATTTTTATGATGCATGCGTAATTTGGCATGAATAGATTTTTTTAAAACTATATTGCAAATGTTTTCTTTTAGTCACATTTTATATTTTTTTATATTTTTTGAATCAACACACACACACACATATATATATCTATAAACCATGCTAAATTAACGAATATGGAAATTCAAGAGAGCAAAAACACTGAATAATATTTTTTTTCCACCTGCGGCGTATAGTTATTTTAAATGCTTTATTTTTTATTGATAACTTTAAGCGTAAAAAAATCAATCGTTTGAAGTAGCCATGATTGTCAGTAGCCTTTTTTCCATAACTACGGCAAAAATTTGAAAACAACGATATTTCACATTCGTTAGTTTGGCATGGAGCGAACGATATGACTGTTTTTTTTTTTTTTAATCTCTGGTTATAAATCCATCAAGAGATTTAAATTCAAAATTAATGGTATTTTCACTCAATATCATGAATCACAAAACAATATCACATCAAAATAGTTTTAAAAATATATATGAAAACTTTCTTCTTTTCTTTTGTTCTCTTTAGTTCTACTTTTTTTCCCTTTAAAGAGACTTTTACACCACGAAACTTTTACTAATGAATACTTCACACCAGGCTTCAAAGTGTTAACTAGTATTGTACTTAGTATTGCAAACTGATCCGTTTTTACTATAGTCCAAAACAGATTGTTTCCAATGGGGGGGGGGGGTGTAAGAAGACATTGGGCATTTTCCAGAAAAAGTGCTCTATCCGACAAGGCCTCAGTCTTATCACATGACACCATTAAGGCGCCGAGTCATGACACATGTATTTTTTGACCCCCAGTTTCGACCAGATGGAGACGCCAGGGCTTTTTTTGATGCAACACTGCACTAGAGTTTTAATTTTGCCGAGATAATTCAAAGCCGTACGAATAATCAAGGGATCTTTTACATGCCGCATAATCATATGACAAGGGCGCTGATGACTTTCTGCATCTCGAATATCCACCTACTGACCACCTCAGGTTATAATCCAGGACTTATTCCAAAACAGGTATGGGAAACTTAAGCAAAACTCTAACATTCCACTCTAACTTTAGTACCTTACACTAAAAGAAACAAAAAACATAAAAGCTAAACGTCAGGATTATTCCTCTCTTCCCTAGTGCAGGTCTTCTTGAAAAATCTAATTGAATCTTTTTGACGCTAAAACTCATAAATGACTTCTGACGATAAAACTTATCTCCTGCATTTTTTTCACTGATGTTTATAATTCCATCTAGCTCTGAATAAATCATATCAACTGTAAAAGTCAAATTCGGTAAAAGTACTAATTATCAGAGAAATAGATCCGAAAAAGACAAACTTCATTCTAACCTCAAGCACATTCAAGTTTCATAATGACTTATCCATAATACTGTGTTTGTTTAAAGAAGTACCCTCTGGTAAATCATCAATTGCGGAACATAGACAGAAAAAGAATAAATAAATAAATAAATAAATAAAAATAAATTTTAAAAAAACAATACTTATTACGTTTTTTATAAGTGTTGTGTCATAATACTTTCATCTTTTGTGCTTTCAACTATTAGTTATAGATTACAATTAACGTCGCATTAATACAAATTAAAAAAAGAGAAAATTAATTTGATTTCTGAAATTTTGAATTCAAATTATGTTTTTCGCAATCACAAACTGAGACAGGACCCTACTCATTGCAGTTATTGTTTCTAGAAACAGCTTTTGTCCCCCCTCCCCCCAAGCCTGCCTCTCCTCCTGGGCGGTTACGTGTGCATAGTTGTGTGTGTAAGTAGACCTGTGTGTATGCATGTAGGCGTGTGTGTGTGTATGTGTGTGAGTGTGTGAGCGTGCGTGTGTGTAAGACATGGACGCATCCGACCAGGAGAAGCGAATAGCTCAGGACCGGAGCAGCCGCGCTGCGCCGCCTGCAGAGGATGGTGGGCGGTGGTGCTGCAGAGGCTTCTGGTCCAAGCTGAAAAAGGCACGGAACATCAAAAACTGTCAAATGAGAACAATAAGCAATCGTGATTGCTCAAAAAATCACAAGGTAGAATAACATTTTTAAAGAAAAAATGATAATAATATTTTTTTTTTTTCATTTTCCTTCTGTACTTCAAATATATGCAGAAATCCAAACAGATATAAAGTGATTTATATCTTTCAGAATAATTTAATTACTCTTTTTATGAACTATTAACAATCTACGGGTATTTTTTCGAACCTGTTATTTCACATTAAAACTATCATTACTCCATCAAAGACAAAAGATTAAATAACCATGCTCCTAAACGTTTATAGGATGCTTTTTGTTATCCTTTCTTATCTTTTTTTTTACGTATTTATACTGCAAAAACAATTTTTGAAGGAGCCAAAAGTTAAGCTCAGAAATTAATTCTAACACTAATTGGTACGTGAAAAAAAAATAAATAAATAACTAAATAAAATGAAATCAAGTCAAATCAACGAAGTTATTAGTTTTGGTTGATATATCACTCTCCTGAAATCCCTTTAACAAAGCAAAACCAAGTACATATACTAGAGCAGTTTTTAAGGCTCAGGATACCTAAACATCACTTTCGTTTTATGTCAAAAAATGGGAGTCGAATCAAACCTTTCCATTTAATTTCTGCTTCACTAGAAATTTAATGATTTACTGGACCATCAATCTTTTGCGTTAGCTAAGCTATTGGCAAGAATTTTCAGGAACTTTGCCAAAAAGTTAACGGACCATTATAATTTTAAAGATATTATATTTCATAATATTTTATTTTTTAAATATTTTATTGTCCAAAGGTTGTTCATATGGATTGTCTGAGATAATGTAGCGTGTATTTTTATGACCCTAAAGTATCACTTGTTATGTCAAGCCGTGAAAAATAGAAAACTTTTGACGACAGCGAATCTTGCCGCTTCGCTGAGTCTACACGACAATGCATTTTCACTGGATGAGTTTAGAAATGTCTCTTCACTGCTCGGGTTATCGATTGCGTTTCGGTGTAATATCCTGCTGCTTCTTCAAATTTGCAACATTTATGTTTATGTATTTTTTGCTTTTGGGCGACATAATTTTCCTTCAAAACAATCCAACACAAATTAAAGACTTTTATCAAAAATATTTGTGAAACTGCTTTAGTTAATTATAGGAATTCTTGAGGAATATATTAGTTTTTTTATGTTTTTCATTAACTTTGGTACTTAAGTGGTTTAATTCATTTCCCAACTTCTATGAGATCCTCCCTTTCTGAATTACAGATTATTATGGAGCTCAATCAGACTCAATTTAGACTTTTACCCACACTATCATCTGCAGAGATGACCTTAAATTATCACTTGTTATGTCAAATATTTTAAAATATGGCATGACGGTTGACGCATAAGAAATTAGTCAATGTTTCTGGGATACGCATGCAGCTTAAATAGTTGCTTGTGACCATAAAAATGTACTGAGAGTAATTGAACATATTTCAAAAAGGTAAACTAGCCAATGAAATATATTATATCTTATAGTGGTGCAACTCGAAAAGTCATCGAAATAACACTACCACTGGTAATTGGCGTAAATTCTCAAGCAAGTTGCAACGCTGAGCCATATTACTGTGGATTTAAAAGCAGGGATAAAATTCGAGTTCACAACCGAATATTTCTAAGGAATCTCGAATATACGAACTTATGAAGCTGAAGAACTATTTGCATAACATATAATACCATATCACACTCAAGGATCTCTCGAATCTTCCACTATTTGTTGTTTAACCGGTTGAATGGTGCTATGAAGTCAACTTTTTTTTTTTTAAATCCAGAGCAGAAATTTAGCAATCCCTGGTAAGATATTGATTCCCTTTGAAGGCTTTGGTACCACCATATATTTATTGTGTTCCAGTCAACATTAAAGACATGCATCATGTTTGACCAGTTGGCATCGAGTTGGCATGCATAGATCATCCAGTTGATCCCCCATCGGTTGCCAATCGATGCCTTACCAATCAGGGGTCACCACGGTCAACTAGTTGCTTCCCGTAGCTGACAACATGATGCAAAGTTACACGTTTTGCTGTTGCCACTAGTGATATATATTACAGCTTTGATGATGATTGGAAAAGCCGTGTTTGAAAACGAGTAAGATTTCCAGCTGTATCAAACGGAAAATGTGAGCTGCTACAAAAGCAGCGTTTATAATTCGTAGAGTCTACATCACAAGAGGAGCTATGTAATTTTATAGAGAGTGTAAAACTAGCGCGATGTGAGTGATTCCTGATACTTAGACCTAGTTCCGACATTAGTTGATGTTTTTTTTTTTAATTTAATTTTTTTTTTTTTTTTTTGTCGAAAAAAACCAAAAACGCACGTTCTTGTAGAAAATAAAGAGAATCGAATAAAGAGCCATTCTGAAATGATATCCTTCTTCTTGCACTTCTATTAATTTTGTTCGACCCTAAATAATTTATGGAATGAAATGCATTCAAGATGTCTTCAGACACAGGGAGAGTGCTAAACCTTGGGACGTTTGTAGCTTGAGACACTGCTAATTTCTAAGAATCTAGTTTTAGCAGCCAGGTTTTTGTAATCTCTGATAGTAACATTCACCACTAAATGGTGCCATAGTAACAATCAGCATTAAATGAATAAAATTGACAATTTTGTGAGAGAAGAAAATTTCATTACTCCAGAGTAAGTATATTCTTCATTTTTATTTCATTTTCTGCCTTTGTATTTCTAAAACTAAACAATTGAATTTTATTTTGTTATAAAAGAGAGGAAATATTTTACTTATAACAAAAAAAAAAAAAAAAATGTTGTGCATCTAGAGTGACTATCATTTTTGTTTTTCTAAAACCCGTGTGATGATTATACCTTGGGACAGCCAAACATTTTGCACCTTAGGACACGTCCCAAGGTACAACACATGCATGGTTCTTAATAATTAAGATATGTTTAGAACTATGGAACAATGTTCTAATCTTATGTAGTCGTTCAAACACATTTAATGTTAGATAATGATTCATAATTCATAATTAATTATTCATGATTTAAATCATTACAATGAAAAAAAAAAACTTTTTTGTTTTCTGGTGAAAAATTGGTACAGGTATATGGCTGCTTCCTGAATCATGAAGACACCCCATAGTACAACAAGATGTGTCCCGAGGTACAATAGGATGTTGTACCTAGGGACAGCTTGGAACTTTTACTTAAAAGGGCTGGCAATATTTTATTTTCAAACTGTCTGAATTTTTTAAAAAATAAGAGTGCATAGACGTATGTTGGGTTTTTTTAATGTGACTTTTAGATCTTAAATTGGATTTAAATAATCGACTTTAAAAATTTAAACATGAAAAGTGTCCCAAGGTACAACACTCTCTCCTAATGAAAATTTATTCGACCTCTTGTTGCAACACTGCCAAGTAATAAAACGGTTTCCTTTTTTTTTTTTCTTTTATGCAAATTGATCAAATGATTTCAGAAAATATTTATTAGCATTTTTCTATGGTAAAACGTTCTACGTCGTTTCCAAAGAATAACAATAATAATGATAATAAAATAATAATACACAACAATAACTTTGCTTTTGTTTGCTATCATTTAAAATTTTAATTCAAATAAAGTGCCAGTAACCCTTCCAGAAATATACTTGCAAATAAAGATATCAACAAATTTATAAGAGGAATCACTGTTTCGAGCTATTTTAGTTCAGTTGTCTCATGCTACCAATGCAAGTTTTGTATAGAATTCAAATCTTGAAATTTACTCCGATTTTGAAGTAAATATTAGTTGATACGCATCAATCTTTCTCGAATTATTGCTCAAGTAATATGCGTAGCATTTATTTATTTTTGTATTCTTTTTTGAAAAAGTTTCACATTTTGCCTAAGACCATCGCAAAAGATTTCGGTTTTCAAATTTGTACAGAAATAACTTTCTAGTGATTTAAGTTTCATAGGTGCATTAAAAAGTTACATGATAATGAGAGACGATTTAAATTTATAAAATGTGAATTTTTGAATTCTTGCTTAGCTAGAGTTAGAAATTTTAATATAGTTCAAAGCAATAAATTATCATTTCCTTCGTACTTTTGAAATTAAAAAAATAGTTTTACAATTAACATTATTCCCCGATAACTGCGATTAACAAAAATTATAGCTATATTTTCGCATAATTATCAAATATATGTTATAGATTTGTAGCTCGAAATTTAGAATCTAAATTTATTTTCATTTTTCTCAAAAATTTAAATTTTTATCTTGCTTTAAAACCTAAAACGTCAAATCAAACCTTCTGATTCAAAATCATTTTAAAATAAATTCTTGAAATAAAGTTGTTAAACAAGAAATCTTAAAAACAAAATATTTAATCTACGTGCTGTTTTCCCGTTTAGCAAATATTCATCACTGCATTTTATGCACTGTAACTAGCGTAAACAGTTTCAAAGAAAATATGTCTAAATAAATGAAAATAAAACCAATTGAGAAACTATAAATAACTCACTTTCGGTTACTTTCATTCGGCAAAGCAACATGTACCTTTCAAATACTTAAAAATATGTTACTTTAGATTGAATTTCTACTATAGAAAACTCTAGGAAACCAGCATTTGTAGCTTCCATTAAATTTTTCCATGTGACTTAATACAAATGGAAGTTTTATCTTTGAATATATTTTTATTTGAAAATAAATTGGGTTTCATGAAATATATACAGAAACATGCTTGCAAACAGCTTCATAAAATCAAAAAAAAAACATTATATTCTTTTTTAGTTTCAGTTCCGCTGTTTGACGTCTTAAAAGTTTGCATTGTATGTTTTCTTTAACATTTAATGGCGGTTTTCTTTCAATGAAAAAAAGCACCATACAAACAGTTTGAAAATGAAGGAAAAACCGCATCGCACAGAAAAAGTGAAAACTCGGTGAATGAGTTTAGATAAGAATTGAAGAAAAAAAATAAACATATCAAGTTGCTTTGACAAAATATCAAAAGATAAATTTTACTCCAGTTAATATATTTCTCATATTCATAAGTTATCCAAAAATATGTTATTTATAACAAAAAACATTTGACTATGTTATTCGACTCGTTATAACTAAACGAGTTCTCTTTTTACGGGTACGCATTTAGAATGAAAACATATTTGATTACTAATAAAATGAATAAATACCTTTGTGCGTAAAAGGCAAATTAGCAAATAACAACGTCAAATAGCATATATTGCAGATTACTCCAGAAACTTGTGTTGGCGTTACAAGGAATGCCTTTTTCAATGCAAAAGAAATGAGTTTATGGATAAAAAGATATCCGACTTTTGTCTGATGATGTTCCTTGGCGCTCCTTGTAACGCCGAAACATGTGTCTGCAGTAATCTGTAATTTGTGCCATTTGACGTTTTACTTTCTTATATCACTATATTGGAGCACGTTTGTCACAGAACGCAAACATCAGAGCTCTGACGAAAAACTTAAATGCTGCAGTTCAATAATTTGAAGTGCTTTACAATTCTATTTTATTTTATCAGGAACAATTTAAGCTTTAGAAATTAGACCAGTCCTTGCGGTGAGACTCTAAGAGGCGAAAGAAAACATTTGCTCACTGGAGAGGCTATTCAATTCTCTTTGTGTCCAACCTAATGCGTTCATTGTCAATCAGATCAAAGGTTTTTCCCTCCCAAGAGAAAACCAATTCAAACTATTCTTTGGAGAAAAGTAGGGACATCCGCTGGATGACCCTCCGTTAGAAAAGAATACCGGAAAAAAGCTTTTGCTTCCGACATTCTTTTCTCGTGGTCCTTAGAAAAGTTCTAATTTCTTATGGTTCCACTGGTTTAGATTACTGCTTCATAAATATTTCTTAATGGACATTAGTTACGTAATTTTTTCAGAATAATGGTTTTTCTGGTGGTTTGAATTATCATAAGTTTATTACTAACTTGTTGAAACACAGGTTGTTCACATTTATTAATGCTATCAAAAATTTGATTTTAATAGACTGTTTAGTGGTAAAGTCAGTTTTTTTTTTTGGTTTACTAATTAACAAACTAGAGAAAGGTATTTCTCGTTGTTTCAAGTTGAGTGTTTTTTTTTTGCTAGTAAAATTTGAGTGAAAGAGGAGGAAAAAATAACAGCATTCCCCAAAAGATATAAAAAGTTTTAATAATAATGATGATGATGATAGTGTTAGTGCTGATAACAGGAGTAACTAGCTGACACGCAGATCATTCGTGCTCGGCAGAAATAATTCAAAAACTGATTTTTTGAAATTTTTTTCTTTTGAATACAAGCAAAACTGTGTTGATTTGTATTTCACTGACAGCAATAAAAATATGTGTCAATTGATGTCTTCGTTTTAAAGTTGAATGAAGTTTGAAGAAATGTTTTTACCTCCCCTTCCCCTCCCTAAAAAAATGAATGAATACGTAAATAAAAATATAACATGTTTGATAAGTAATATGTATGACTGTGTTTAATATGATAAAATTTACCCAGTTGCACTAATTAACTGCGGTTCCAAGAGTCCTGCGTCCCAAGAGTTAAGATTATATGTTCGTGAAACGTTATCATAATTTAACTGAGGAAATTAAGTCATTAAAAAACTATGTTTTCTAGTCTATGGGAGTACCGATTCCATTTCCGTCGTTGGAAGCGCATACCACAAAAGAAACTGGACTTCCATTTTGGATGCTCTACACTAAAACAATGTACAATTAAGCGACAAAATAAACTTGAAATAGATGCCTCTATTTTGCTAAAATATTTTTGAAAAGTTATGCTGAGATTTATTATGTAAAAAACTAATGTCGTGTTTCTTGATTTTAACAACATATCTCTAGCTCAGAATTCTGCAATGAGTTTAGACTAAAGTTTCATGGTATTTCGAAACAGAATTACATTGAAGAATATAAGTCAATGAAGCGATTACGTTTTGCTCGTAGGGGATACCACTTTAAAAACGTATATGTTAAATGATGATTTAATTTCTCCTATCTTTAAAGTTGAAAATTCAAACTTGTTATTTGTTGTGTAATTATTTTTTTTTTTAAATTATGTGTGGCTTGGAAAACATTCACAAATAACCCTAAATAATTTATACTTTAATTCATTATTACTAGTCAATATAAGTTGTTACACGAATTAAATTATGTGGAATAGTTTAAGCCAAAAATATTAAATATCTTTCTAAAAAGATGAAAGGAAAGACAAATACATATCCTTATGGAAAAGATGAATTGCCTTTCCGACAAACTTATGCTTGACAGATGATGATATTCTTATTCTTTTGCTACAATTTACCGTGACTGTAGTTTCGTTCTGAAGCACACATATCTTTTGAAATGATTGATTTCGGAATATTTGTGTAGCTACGGAAACGTGCTTAATGGTGAATCTGAAGAAGTTTCCTTTAAGAAAAATGGCATTAGAGATTTTTAGAGATTTACTCCATTATTTTATTTGGTGGTATGATTTTCCAGAAGATTTGTAGAAGCCTTTGTGGACAAATGATATGAATATGCGAGTATGAAAGGTCATCCAACGCTAATTGCAGTTTATTCTTTGCAAAATGTTCGAATGCTTCAATGCGTTTAATGAAGCTTTGTTTCGGTTGAATGGTGGAAATTAAAGCGAAAGTACAATCATTGTTGAGAAGATTTTTATTTACTTTTTTTTAACTTTTTCAAATATCATTGTAATGTTCCAAACGGAAATGAATGACATTGTGGCCTCGATGTTAGTGACACAGAAATCCGTGTTATGCTGCCGTGTGCAGGTAAAAGTAAGTATCTGCAGAAATGAGTTTTTGGGATGTTTGAAGACACATGTGGTGGATTCAATACTAACAATAGGAAAATGTTGGAATTAGACGAGTTTTTCGCGCCTTTTTTTCAGCGAAACCAAATAAGCGACCTTATGCAATATGGATAACGTATAATATATGACAAAAGTGAAAAAAAAAAAAAAAAAAAAAAAAAAAAAAAAAACAAGACAAATTTGCAGTTATTGTTCTTTACCTGCACATGGCAGCATGTACCTTGAGAGTTATAACTGCTAAGGCATGGATGGCTTTTTTTTTTTTTTTTGTCGGGTTTTAGTCACGAGATAGTTGACTCGGATTAATGCACTTTAAACTGGGGGTGACCCGAAACCATGGAACAATGAGCGTGTTCCAACTGTTTTTCCAAAAAAATATACACGAAATGAGCGGATTTTAAATAACGCCTCAAATGCCAAAATAAAATGAATTTTGAAAGCAGCAATAATTAAATTCCGTAAAATATAATTCCAGTAACTTGATTTTGATAAATTACATTACGAAATATTTGACTCAGATTTGGAAAACAAAGTATGGAACTAACTTGCTAGATTTAACAAATTGCTTAATTACTAATTTATTTATTTATTTGTTTTTCAAATTATCAAACTAAAATCGACTGAGTAGAATGATCTCTACCGTTTGGTTATTTGTGCTTGCTTATCAATCAGTAATTTCGTACAGTCGAGCCCGCTTTTTGGAATATCGGTTTAACCAATATCCCGGTGAATGTAATAAATCTTCAATGTACTGAGCTGTAGCATGCCCCGTGTAATAGAATATCCTGCTTATTAGAGTATTTTTTGTTGCAAATTGGCTATCCCACTAAGCGGGCTCAACTGTATTTATAAAATCGGATTTAAAATTATAAATTCTGTACCTCAGAGCCAGAGAGACGTAAGTCGCATTACGAAAAATTTAAAGGAGATGGGAAAAACTATTTTCTGGCGCATACAAAGGATGGGACACATTCTCTTTCAACCCTGGTAAAAAATTGAAATGGATTTTTTAAAAAGAATTGTGTTCGCATGACTCGATGCGGAGTAGACTTCTACATACAACGCTATAATTAACGCAAAATCGCAATTTTTGGACTCACGTCACTCTGGCTCTAAGGTACAGGATTTACCTCTCAAGATCTAAGTTTTGACTTCAGAGTTTCTTAAAGATTTTGTCTACTCCTACATTTTTAATGAAATAAAAAAGAAGTTTTGCTTTCTCACGAACAGTTAAATGTAATTAGTACTTAAAAATGTGTTATATATATGTTACGTTAACTAATGTGAATTTACACGTTGAGCATCATGTATGCGGTGAAATTAATAACAATTATGGTTGACATGGGTCGTAATTACGTACATTGAAAGAAGTATACCAATGTCAGAGTTTATTTTAATACTGATTTTCTGAAATGGATGTCATGGGGTCAAATGGATACATATCGCCTCACTTTGGAGCGAAAAATGAAATAAAGAAAATGCCATTTCAGTTTTCTTTCTTTCTTTTTTTTTGATGATAGAAGATTTAAGGTCGAGTCAAGCGGATTAGGTACTCTAAAAACAATTCCGAAATGAATACAACTGAAATTTAAGGTTCCTAGTATTACTGAATCTCCAACGTTTTGGCCAACATCCAAATATCTGGCATTTTCCTCAGTAGAGATAGAGATCTTTGTTTTGGGAATGAATAAAGCTTTCTGTTCTTTTCTAATAGCTTAATTGGATACCGAATATAGAAATGATTTTTTTTTTCATATTTTGTCACTTCATTTTTTTTAGAAATAAATGAAGAAATCAATAGAAGTATTTGGTATGGATTTATTTAGTTTACTTAACCGAAAGTTTAGTTTTTAACCGAAGTTAATTAGTAAAAAATATAAATCGACCTTCAAACATAAATTGAAATTTTTTCATATGATTGCTTTTTCCATTGTCCTTTTAAAAAGCAAATGTTAGGATGAAACTAAATGCATGCTTAGTTTCTTTTCTTGAATATCCTTGTTTTCTTTTCATACAAAAGTAATGTTGTTCAAAAGCAAATGAATCTTTGTATTTGCATACAAAAGTTTCTGAAAAAAGTAAATATTTTGAGAAACAAGGAAAAATCTGTATATACAAAGATTGAAGCTTTTTATTTAGAATTGATCCCATGCATTTGGCAAAATTTCGATTAAATGCTGAAAAGTGTTCACATTTTACTGTAAAGCTGTCTGAAGAATAAGAAAATAAACAGCTAAAGCTCAGTTTAGTAAATTCTTACTCGTTCAATGAAATGTCTAGTATTCCAGCCAATATCAATCAAAGTTTTTGATACATTTCTATTTAAAAATAAAATTCATATACCTAAGAAGAGCTTTGCTCTCATAAATGGAAATTTTACTTCAACAACTTATTTCAAATTCAATCTTACGAAATTAATCAAGTTTTGTTTTAATATATCTATGAGTTTGACTTTGAAATATAACTTGGCTCTTCGTCTGAAAAATTTCCTATAACTAGTTGAAATAATCAGTTATTATATTCAAAATGTAATGTGCATTAAAAAATACACAAAAGTTCGGCAACTAACATATTTTGAATAAGTAATACTGGATAAAATCTTCGATAAAGTACTTTTTTTAAAAACTTTTAGAGAAATCTTTATTTTTAATTGAACTTCATAGAAAGAAAACAGAACCTTTTGATGTTACATGCTTAAAACACGCTTGATTTACCTTAAAAAAATAAATCAGATTTATCATTAAATTTTTCCGCCCCACGATTTAGATTTTTACCATGAATTTTTCTTGAAGATGATTTACTTTTTGGTAATATTCTTTTTTTCCTTGTCCTCCGCTTTTTTGGATAGCAATTTTTTTCAGTGAACAATCTTATTTGCATTTTTTTTATTTACTTTCGCAAAGTCAAAAAGCAAGAATGTTTTAAGATCCAATAAATTTTCAACGATAACTTTATTAAATTACCTTTTTTAAGTTGATGTATCAACTTTCATTTTGATATTATTTATTAAGACGAACATTAATAGAAAATAAACAATATAAAGCAAACAAGCACTGATCGATTAACGATGAATAACTAATGAGTAATTATGTATATTGTTATTTTTATTGCGTTACAGAACCCGCCACTAATAAAATCACTGGACATTAAAATCAGTCACTTTATAGAATCAAAACTGGAAGAATGTAATCATTGCAATATCAAACCATGTTTAAACCATATTTTAATAAAATCACAATTGCCGTTTTAAAAAATCAAACTTTTGGATATAAAGCGTAAAAAAACGATAAAGAAGCACCAAGAAGTGAAGTAATCGGTCTAAAAAGATGTGGAAATCTCGGTGGCAAGTTTGATTTCTTCAATAGATGTCAGAAAAGCGCTTGATGTTAGGCAATGCACTACAGAGCAAAGAGGAAAATATGATGTTAAAACTTACATTACATTTCGTAAACTTTCAAACAATATTGTTCTTTACTCTCCAAATCTATGAAAATATTGGCGAATTAATAGTTAAAAAAACCCTTGTGCAAATCATAAAATGTAATTCATGCTAGAAAAACGTCAACTGTATTTTGAAACACTTGAAACAAAAATTAGTGAAGCAATTCATTTCGTTGTTAGAGTATTTGAACTTTAAAACTTTATTTTTTCGAAGTAAGTGTTGGTAGGCCGTTTCATAAAATCAGCCGCTTTAAAAAATCAAGTGTCTTCAGAACCAAAGTGATTTTAATAAGTGGCGGGCACTACCGCATTATTATCAGATAATAATAATAAAGAATAAAACATAACAAGCGTACTATGTCTATTTAACATTTTGTGAAAAAATATTGCACAGACCGCAGGTTACGTATAATTTAATGTACGAAAATATTCATATATATTGAACAATTATTTATTTACACGTAATATCTTTTGTTTGTTTCTGTTTTGTGTTAAGAGTTTAAAAGCACCGAACTACAAGTGGAAGTTGGGGAGAGTGGCGCAAAGCGAGTAGGTTTTAAAAATTGTAGATTTGGATTTTTATCGCAACAATTTCGGTTTCATTTCCTAGCAGGGTTCTTGAACTTCAAAATAAAAAGTGATTTTAAATTCTTTCAAACCCAATATTTATTTATTATCAAACTTTACAAATATTTCAAAAACCCGCTTTTCATTACCAGGACGCTCAATGCGGTTAAGCTTAACAAATTGTGTCTTAGGTACATTTGCCAATAAAATATGAAGTTATAAATGATTAAAATTGTTGACTAGTTACCTGCCATTATATAAAAAATATAAAACAGTTGTACTTATCCAATTTAAAGTCAGAACATTTGTTTACAAAACATAAAGAAATAACTGATTAAATTAATAGACTAATTCATTGCCATCCTAAAAAAATAATTTTTTACGTTATACTTATCCTATTGAAATAGAAAATCTAAGTCAGCACTCAAGTCAAGAAATTATAAATAAATAGATGTTTTAATCCTATATCCCTTGAATGAAGGCACTTTTTATTTTAATAATTATAGCCTTAAATTTAAAAAAGAAACAAACGAAATGACTATTGTAGTTTGTAGTTAGATGGTGTCAGAATAACGTAATTTTATTGAAAATAGAAAAAAGCTTGTCTGCGACTAATCAGAAGTTAAAAAATTTCATTTTTTAAAGAAATGTATCATTTTTTTAAATTTTGATCCTGGTTTCGCCATGTCGCTTCACAGCTGCTTCGCTGGGACTAATTAAAACTTGGCGGTGTTCATGTAAGCGCGACCTACGTATGCATCGCCGCTTACACATCATGCGTGGGGCATACGAATGCCTACCCGTTTTGGACGACCTACCCGCTTTGAACAACCCTCCCTAACTTCCATGTCTAACACAGATTAAAAGTGCATCCAATGGTTTACTTCAAACGGTGTCTTTGCTACGCATTTTCTTATTAAAAAGTATGAAACTAGGAAAACTCAAATATGACTATAGTATATAGTATATGTATATAGGATTTTCAATGAGTTACATAAAACAAGTTTCATCAGTCATTTTACATCCTCGTTTCACTAAGCATAAACTTGATAGCCTGAGGCCCCCTATGAGTACTGCATAGACAGTTTTATGGCTGGATAAGTGCCTGAAAGCAATAAGTCTGTTTAATCTAGAGCAGAAGCAGAGCAGACTCTGATCTTACAAAACCAGATGCATTGATTTGTAATGAGAGCTTGGAGGACATTAAAACCAAAGCAGATTTATATATGTATATAAAGTGCACCTGTTATCACGAGCATGCACAAAGGGCTTTTGTCATGCCATTATCAAACTTGCGATGCTTGAACCACGAGCAAGGTACCTATCGAATCTGGCTACTTTGGATTTTACAAAACGTACATGTATTATTTATTTACTTACTTCTGCTGGTTTTTCATTTTATATTTTTCATTGGTTGAAAGCAATGAAATGTTGGTTGAAATACTAAATATGAAAAACTAATTTATGAAATGGGAAGCGTCATAAGCATTTCCATATGTATAACCTCTGCTGTAATATTTTCTTAAAATTACATCAATTGATTTTGAATCTACATTTTACGTTCAAGCAAAAAATAAATAAATAGATAATTGAAGGAATAAATAAGGGTTTGCCTTTGATAAGCTTGCGTTTCTTTCTCTCTTTTTCTTTTTTTTATTGAAAAGTCTTTAATGTAAAAAAATATTTACAGTACTGTTTCACGTATCGTTAAAAATTTATTCCTGGACGTTGCTAAAAGTCTTCTACAGATGATGCCATTCAACATATTAAATGCTTGTTGACGATTTACAAGTATAGTGACAAAAAATAAAACAAACCAGCTTATGTATTTCATTCGAATTCCTCTTTCAGTATTTATTGCGAAACGAATTCATTGATTTATTTAAACAGAAAATGACTTTGGAGATAGAAAAAAGAATCATCTAGCATATTTTTCGCCGAACGTAAGTGGTTCCGGAATCTAAAAACATGTTTACGAAAAAAGGAAAAGCAATTAAGTGTATGCTTCCGAACTCTGCATCGGAGACTTAATCTCATGATATTTTCGAAGTGCAGGCCAATAAGAAATTAGAGGAAAAAAAAGAAAAGCTGTATAAAAAAGAAAACATTTTCCTCATCACTTTTACCTTTATTTAAATTTCCTGAATGCTTCGAAACTGAAACGCTAACATGAAAATAAAATGCCAAAAAAAAAAAATAATAATAATAATTAACATCAACCGTAAATTGTCTGCGTTTATTGAAAAAGTTCCACCCCCTATTAAAAATATTTAATTTAATTTAAAAAGAAATAATTGGGGAAATTTAACCAAAGATGCATTGGAGAAACGGCTCGAAAAGAATATCAGGACGCTTATCTTTGAAAATATGTAAAAAACATAAATAAATAAATAAATAAATAAATAAAATATATAATAGGAAAATTACTAGACAAACACTAGAGGATTAATTCAGAACTGCGCAATGGAAAAAATAAATAAGTTCTAATTAAATATTGTGTACGCACATAATGTTGTATACATATAATGTTGCATACATAGTACGTATGCATATATTGTATGCAATAGTATGTATGCATATATTGTATGCAATAGTATGTATGCATATATTGTATGTAATATAATTTCAATAGTTTGTATAAATATATTGTATGCATATAATGTTGTGAAACTATTTTTAAACAACTTATAATAAGTATTTCAATGAGTGGAAAAATGTTTTACTAAGAGATGCTAGTGTTAAAGTTTCCAAAATTGTCTAAAAGTAATCATTTAAAAGTTAACAGGTATGAATTTTATAATCGTTTATATCATAGCTTTGACAAAATTAACGAATATTACAAATGCATATTGTCATATTTTACCAGCATTGAATACAGTACAACTAGGCAGATTTATTCTTATCTTTCTTTGCTATAACTCAAAATAAAGCTCGGTTTTGAAATGACTAATGGGATAGATACATATCTTAATATATAAAAATCTGTGCGGACGTTTGTCACCATAAGGCTTTTGCACGGCTGGACCTAAGGCCCCTATATATACGAGCCGATGCATCAGCTTAAAATCAGCCTTTTTGGATCGGAGCGTGTGTTTGAGTGGTTGTCTTTTCTGGCGAGTTATCGCCTTTGGTGATTGTTCACTGTGAACAATTATTAGCGGCACGCGAATTGTTTATAAAATAAAATATTATTTTCTGCAAATTTGGTGAAATCCAAAATGTTGCTGTGGTAATCCAAGCAGTGCAACAATGAAAAATTTGATCCAAAATTCAGGGAACTGTTTTTACTTTTATCATTTTTTAAAACGATATCCTTTCGATTGTTTATTCTTATTCATATGGGGGACGTTGCAGCGGGATTTCCCGTTTGTTCTAAATGGGTAGTTAGTTTTTTACACTTAATATCTGAGGACGATTTTTATCCTTTGAGGATGACTGAAGAAACAAACCATCAAGTACAGGACAAAAAAATAATTAATAAAACAAATGCTCAGTGGGCATTAGATAAACCAAGATGTAATAAATATACGCATTCTGACACCAAGCAGCTTATAGAATTTTCTTTTTACTTATTTTTTTTTAACAAAACGGTTCAAACACTTGATAGTTTATTAATTATTTTTTTTTTATTTTTTCAATTTACGAAGTCTGGACAGAACGATGTATGTCGGGTCCTCTAGTAGATATATAAAAATAAATAAATATTGTACGGAATTGCTCTTTTATTTTCAAATGCTAGGAGTTTACATTGACTGGTTTTTAAACATGAAAACAAAATGATATTTTTGAACTAAACCCTTTCATGAAGCCCTACGTGTTCACAAAACAATTGTTATTGTGTGACACATTCAAGTGTTTGGAAAAAACGAAATGGGGAACCATAAGATAAGCCAAAAAATATTTTCTTAATATTCTTAGAACCAAACGTAGATTGGATATTTATTTCTTCAACTTACTGTTTTCCATTTATTGGAAACAATCCAAAATAACGTCTTAAAAGAAAAGTGGAAAATGAAGAGTGAGAAAATCTAGGAGAAAAGAAGAAGTACAATACGTGACTTTTCTCCCAAACAAAAAGCTGTATATATTTCTCCTATACCTTATCCTTTTTATGCCCTCTTTCTTATGAAAGGCCTAGCGAGGGATGTATTATTCAAAATTTAAATTGGATAGACTTCATGGAATATTTATAAAATGCGTTCGCCATGTTTTAAGCAATTTCAACATCATTTATAATGCTTATATCTTCGGCTTTCATTCCGTAGCGCTGTAACATTGTTTCCTTTAGAGTTGTTTGTACACTGCATTATCGTTGAGTTTACTTTAAATTTAAATTTAAGAGCAAAGATTTTGGTGGCATATTCGGAGAAATCTTTTAGATTTCTGTAGTTTTAAGATTTAAGGATGGTTTTCGTTGTGTATTTTTTAAGAGATCGGCGAGATTGTGTGACATAAAATATATATGTGTTTAAAGATCGAATGAAGAAAATGCTCGTTTTGTTGCAGTGGGAAGGTCTGGGAACTTTAAGAAATGTAAGAAAAAGAGCTGGTGTTTATTAACTTATTACGGTATTATTCTTTCGTTTTGTTGTTTCCATTGTTTTTATTTTAAAGTTAGTACTACTCATTTTTAACAGAGAAAACTGATTTTAAAAATACTAATATTTGTGAAGATTGGTATATTTATCTCAAACTGTATTTTTTCGAACTGAAAATACAGCTTTAACCAATATACAAATTTTACTTAGTATAAAATGACGACATAGAGGCTTAAAAGAAGTTAGTTTTTCAAGTGGAGTTTCTTCCTCTAACTAAGCACAATTTTCATTTTAAGGCTAGTACAAGTTGATGTTGGATTTTTTTTTTTTTTTTAACTGTTACTAGGGGCTCCGCTCCCTCGTTTGCTCTCACCAACCCCCAAAGATTGCTTCGCAATCTTATTTGGTTCGCAAAGATTTAAATCGTTAATTAGAAACAAAAAAAATCAGATTAAAAACGCGTTATGAGCTTCGTTTGAAACAAAAAGCATCCTTTTGCCGGGTTTTAAACTAACTCACAGTGCTATAAGGGCCAAAAGGCTCCTGGGCATTGCAAAACGTCAGTTTTGTACGTTTAATGCCACTTTCGAATTCATGGCCTCTAGTAATATATTTTTATCTTTAGCTAAGGGCTTGAATTGAGTTGAGCCGGATTTTTCCGTTAAATTGGAAACCCTTATATATACTGCTATAACTAATTGAGAAAGTTGGAACAAACTTTATTTGATGCAGAAAAAAAAAGTTTTTTTCCACCGAAATGGAATTTTAACGGGTGTGGGAAATCTTTCATTCCCTTAAAGGGCAATTTACATTGAATTTTATCTTAAAAAAAATTACTTACAAAAAACTAATTCAAAATTTAAGATGAAAAACCGGTTACTAACCCCCGGGACGCACTCTATCTTTCACAATTTCTTTAACGTTACTTTTTTTTAATACATAGAGACTAAAAAATTGGCTGTCAAGGTATGACGGGTGAAAATTGCTTCTAAATTTGAACGAAGTCATTGCCTGTTTTGTAATATTTTTATAGTAACCCTAACTCCAGTGGATTCATCCTAAAACCCAGGAGATAGCGTCCATTGTTGACCATTTTTACGTTTTTTTATTATCCTAAAATGACAGTATTACCAGTAAAACAGTCAAGTTACCGGATCAAATTCAGCCCTTTCAAAATAAAGCCTTTGCCTGAATGTGAAGTATTACCAAAAGATATTTTCATGCCGTGGTGCGAGTTTCACTGTTAATGACGTTAGCGCTACTCGATTATTCGCTTTAATATACATGAGGAGTATTATTTATTTACAAAAAAGTTCTATGTCGAGATTTTTTTTTAAGTTTAACTCCCTTTTTGATGACTTGAATATAGAGAAAAAGAGCATGGAAGGTGCTTTTGAGAATTATTTTTATTTCATACTGTAAAACGGTCCAATGATGGACCATTTTTCGATGTTTTAAATGAAAATTCCGTGTTCATCTATGATTTAGTAGTTTGAGGTCTTTAGCAATGGTAGCTAGCCATCTCGTATTTCAAATGAAATATTTTTAAAAATCTCAGTTGAAAAGAAGAGGAAGGATAATCCCCCCCCCCGGGCCCATAGTTGTGCCCCTATGGGGTACAACTATGGACCATTTCATTTTAAACTACAAAACTAATTGGAAACTTGATCTGCCCTATTGTTTTCTGAGGCTACTAGTTGCCCTTTGATGGAAAAATTATAAAAAATAATTTTAGTCAATCATTTACCTTTTTTTTTCAATTTTTTAAGGTTTAATCATCACTTGTCGTCTCGAGTCATTAATAAAGTTCAATATGGTAAATTTAGATAACGTTCTTTATTATATGCCTAGTTTTTGACATAGAAACATTTTAACACTAGAAAAGCCTCACCAACTAAAGGCTAGGTACCTGTACTTAGGTCTCAGAAAATACGTAGGTCTGACAAGTTTTAAACGAGATCAACGACAATTTTGAAAACAAAAATGTGAAATCACATTTCACATTCCAAATCTCATCAAAATATTTTTTTTATTATTTTTTAAATTATTTCAGTTTATATTTGATCCGGATTTCAGTCAGCACCGTAAGCAAAAACTCCTATGAATACGGGCAATAAGGCGACTCCCAAGCTTTCTTCTGACTTTTCTCGCCATTATTTATAATAAATAACACAAAATATGACGAAAACATCCCTACAGAGAGTAAAATGAAGCTCCAAGCCAGTAAACACCGTGAAGAATAGGTGACCCATTGTTGTACCCCAACATTCCCATTTTCGATAAATATTGAGAGCTTGTGAAAACTATGAAACATTTTATGTCAACAAGCGGCTTAATTCATAACTGGCCAAATATTATATCAAATCTGAACTGTCCAGATCTTGAAAAACAGTGTCTGCCCAAAGGAGATTTTGGCTCTTCCACGAATGAGTCGAATCAGGCACTAAGAACGACTAAGTTGTCTAAGATATACATCACCAATGAAAATCTCTGATAACGCGTCTTTAGCTACCTAAATAGTTCCACTACCTGGTGAATTTATTTGGAGCTCGTAAGTTTGAAAAAGAGGCCACTAAAGAGCAAAACCATCTCCATAGCAATAGTGACCTATTGTTGCCACCTTGGTCCAAATTTGTACCATTTTACAGTAGTATCGAGAAAAAAAATAAATAAATCTTATGATAGGGAAATAAATGCATAAAGAAAAAAGACTGGACACAAAAATGTTAGCTTTCACACATTACATCAATATTGTTTTCCGGAAAATACTAAGAAGAAAAACTCTAGCCATCTAATATTGTTTAAAAAGAGATAACTTAATTAACATACAGAAAAAAAAGTCTACATCAGTAAAAAAAGAAGATAAAAAAAATAATAAGGAATAAGTTAAAGAGAAATGAAAAAACGCCACACGATATATCGAAAAATTTCGATTAAACCAAAAAAAAAAAAAAGACATATCTTTAGGAAAAAAAACGGATAATCCCAGTTTTTTATGAGGGCAGAGAAAAAAAACTTTTTTTTTGTCCTGTGGAAAGGCTAAAATTTTTGCATATTTCAAGGATTACTTACGAAATATTTATGCAATGCAATTATAAAAAGTCTGAGTTTTTATTCTGACGTGTGTTAGTTTGAGAATCAAACCTGCTTGTCGTTATTAAGATAAATCATTGTTACGGTTAGTTTTCCCCAAAAGCCGTTGACTTTTTAAAGCTATTTTTAGTTCTTCATTGTGATCAAAAGTACACATCGTAAATTAAAAGTCACTGCGTAAGCCCAAAATAGACAACATGTACTTAAACTTTTATAAGAAAAATTTAGTTATTAAGAGCCAGTTTTTATAAGAACCGGGCAGAAATGGGATGTTCGGATGTACATTATTTTTGATTTTGCTCAAATTTTTATGGTGGATTCCTTTAAATATTTTAGAAGATGCGTATTTTTTCTTTTCCTCCAAAAAAATTTTTCGGGACCTGTAAAAATTCCTAAAGTGGAACCCGACGTAGAGGTTAGACGCATCCAGTTAGTTGTACTCAAACTACAATGCTTTGTTTTGCATTTTTTGATTGTCCCACTAGTCAGTTAGGCAACTATACCCTTGTTTTATAATGTCATAGTATTGCTTTTATCATAAATAATAAAATACGACTAAGTAATTGTTTGCTATCATGGTAGTTTAGTGCGGAGAAAATATTTTTTTTTCACTCGTTGCGTCGTCAACTCTTGTGCAATTTCCTCATCTTGAAGTGCATTTTATGAGCCTGTAGAACCATTGCCCATAGTTAGCTTCTTGTGTGTGAAAAGACATATACTCTTAGTTTGAAATTTAGGCATCAAGTTCTGTACTAACCCTAAGTGCACTGAGAGACAGCCCAATTAAAAGTATATATTTTAATCATTTTTGGATGTTTTTCTTATTATAAAGTATGCGAGTAAATCTATTCGCAGGCTTATAACTCTTTTATGGTACGCTTTTGATCATACTAGTTTTTAAATATTATCTGGAAGTCCCTGGAGGAAAGTTTAAACCCGTATAAGTTGACTGAATTGAAGTTCATTTTACTGTTTTGAAATACCTGTTTTGTTCTTGAAAAGAATATGCCCATAGTTCTGTCACTTGTTTGTGAAAATACACATACTCTAGTTTGAAATGCAGGCATTCAGTTCTACCCTGACCCTCGGTGCACTGAGATAAAGGCTTATGAAAACTGCACATTTTAACACTTTTCGATACAAAAACTCATTTTTTGGCAGCTCAGAGAGTGAGTCATGCAACTAATAAAGGTATTGAGTAATTTATATGTGTTCTTAGACAAATTACTTAAATTAACCATGATTTAGCGTGAATGCAGGGCTACAGAGGGCCTCAAACATGACACTTTTTCATTTTTTTCGACAAAGTTTGGCGACCCCTGAAAAGCTGTACTGAAGATGAACCACGAAATTTACGATATATTTCAATTTATGTACTAAATGTCATATTGTAAACACAAGATTTTTTTAGCTGATGCTTAATACACAGAAATAATCGCATTTTAAAAAACGCTGATTTGGAAAAACCTCTACGTCGGGCTCCCCTTTAGGAATTTTTACAGGTCCCCAAAAATTTTTTTGGAAGAAAAGAAAAAATATGTCTGCTAAAATCATTCAAAGAAACCACTTTAAAATTTTTAGCGAAGTCAAAAATGGCATGTATCGGAACTGCACGACTCTTATAAGAACTGACTCTTCACTTGGAACTAGAAAGGAAATGAAAAAATTACGTTAACTTGAGGCCTTTCTATTACTATCAGAATGCTGTACGATCTGAGTTACACGTGTTTCAAATGCAGGAAGTGGAACTTCGCGCAATCTTGTGAGGGAATAGTACTTTATATGTTGTAAAGGAAAAATAAAGAATCAGTACTCATGTTCTAACTATGGGTACTTCAGTTAGTTGTGTACTGATACTGCCATCTGAAAGTCGCAGACTAGCTTATGGATGCGGATTAGCAGTGGTTCTAATTGTATATTTACTTTTGACTGATGACAATTTTTGAGAATTCTATTTCAATTGCACTTTTTTTTAATTGGGTAACGCATAAGAATCGGTGAGATAATCAATGTATTTTGGTAGCATTTTAGTAACAGTATACAGACTTTGCCTAAATAATTCATCGGGCTTCAAAAAGGTGTTTCTAAACGCGTACAAAACGTGCAAATTGGAAAAGATACGTACGCAATCAAGTTTCTGGTACTTACTACAAACGTTGAATGTGCTCGTGATTGGGTTCATTCGCAAATGCCACACTTTGAGACGGAGTTGACTTCCTGAAATTATGAGAGTACGTGACTAGGGGAGGGACAGATTATCATAAAATATGACATCACAAATTTTAGCCAAAATAAAACCATTTGTTTCATAAAGGAAGGTTAGATGACGTGTTAAAATTGGCGACAGAGGCGGTACGGGTAAAATGCGGGTCAAGGTATGACTTAATTAATGGCAATCCCTTGATAACCTGATACATATCCCGACGGCAATCCAGTTCCATTCAAACGTTTCATGGCATGTTTGCGTCAATGTATTTCAGAGTAGTAGTCATTCCTCACTCTCCCAGCTTCTACTTCACGGTATAGGTACACTAATGTACTCTTATTTTATTGTATGAACTACATTTTTATTATAGTGAACAACTGAGTAGTTTCTGACATCATATTTACATATTTAATTTTAAGGGTTTGATGCTAAAGGACCGATATTTTCTGCAATGATATAAACTGCTAAATTAAACTAAAGCTAAATATATTTTTAAGAAATCAAACAAATTTAACTTTACAAAAAAAAAATCGGCACTAGCATTATTTATATATGTGCAATTCTTTACGATAATATATCTATAGACTTAACGTAAGGATTTTTTCTGAGCAGCAAATACTATAAAGGCAACAACCACATAATTTTCTTTTTTCGCATAGAAAAAGAGCATTATAAATAAAATAGTAGTATAGAAACACCATTATTGTCACTATTTTCTTGATCTACCTTTGTATAAATGACTACTAGAGCGCCGATGCAATCTGCGATGATATAAACTGCTAAATTAAATTAAAGCATTTTTTTTTAAATTAGAGCTCACGATAAGATATTTATTGGCTTATCTAAAAGATTTTTTTCTGAGTGGTAAATACTATAAATGCAACACCTGAATAATTTATTTTTTTCGCGCATAAAAAAACATTATAAACAAAACTCAGCTAATTCAATAAAGAACAGAAACACATTATTATCACTTTTTGGCGATCTACCCTTGTGTAGATGATGAATATTTCAAAATGAAATTGAACTAAAAATCAATGACGCTTTTTTTTTCTTTTTGAACTTTTCCCTCCGTCAAAACTAATTGAAGAAAGCATTTTGCCCTAGCTCTGGTTCGGTGAATTTAATTTAGACTTGCAATGCGTTTCCAAAGCTTCGTCAAGAATTACATTATAAAATCGAAATGTCTCGTTACGATCAAATGTAAGCAGGAAATTAATATTTATATGTTTCTTCGGATGAGCGACAGAGTTCCCAATTCACTCGAAAAGAAAAGTATTTCTATTAGAATATTTTCCACCTGTGCATGCATTAACAAGACGGTTATATTTGATTAGTGTTTTTATCGGATTTTGTGAGCATATTTACCTAAAATTTATACAAAATCTTTAGATAAATAATTAAAGGAAACATATCTTTTTTGCTTTCACTATAATAAAATGGATAAGATGTTCTAGTTTAAACATTAGTCAAGGTATATTTCGATATATATTTCTGTCTCACTGTACCTTTGCGATGTTTGCAGAACTGATTAAAAAAGATAAGCAAAACTTTATTAGTATTGCATTGCATCATACAATTAAGAACGATACGGATTAAAAATAAAAAATCCCGGTTTAAAGTTTCCACCCACGATTCAAATATATGATAAAATCCACATCGTAAGAACTATTTATTATTTTTAAAGTTAACAAGAAAATATTTTTTGGGAACAATTAGATAATAAATTTTCATGTATATATTCTTTTGCACCAATTGATTTGGAGTAAATAATGACCCCCTAATTAAAATTGCTGCAATTTCTATCTTTTAGCTTCATTAAATATTTTTTCTGCTTGAATGCTATTAGGTCATATAGGGGGTTTAGAACTCTACAAAGCCTTGTAATTGTGCTAGAAGCGGTAACTCATATTTTAATGGTAAATGAAGCACTGTACAAAACGTCGTACTGCAACATTTAATGATGATCATAAAGCGTATCCGAAATTTATTTCAGTATTGAGCAAAAAAGGTGGTAGAATGAGAAAAGATAGGCGCATTATTAGTATGAAGATCAACTACAAGAGAATTGAGTTTGAGCTTGGCAAATACAGCAAATGTAATTAATATACTGATGTTTTATTGCCAAAAGTTAGCTTCACAAAGACAGGAATGGATTTCCAAAGTCAGAAGTGCCGATTAGGACAATAATGATCTAGTAATACGCAGAATAGAACACGCGAAAATATTAGTTTCAAATAATAGTGACTGCAAATTCAAAGGAAAGAAGTATAGCTTGATGCAAGGATGTAGTGCTGACGTCTAAAAAAATTGTTTCTATTTCAGTCAATATTTTTCAATAGTTTTATATTGCTTAAATAGCAGCTGATGGAGAACCAATAGAAACGTCAAATTTTAAACTTCTGTATTTAAAGTTCGGGATTAGAAAATAGTGTCTGCAGTTGCTTTCAACGCAATTAGATATTTTTTAGATTTTTAAGTTCCCCTCCAGTACTACAAATGTTTAGAATCAAATTATATAGTAGAGTGAATAACACCCGTAAGGAATTTTCAAACAGGCGCTGTGATGACCATAACCAGTTTTTAAAGTTTTATTAAAATATTTAATGTTATGTTTTCAAGAAGCAATGACTTTATGAAAGGAAAGGGAACGTCATCCCTCGAAATGTTTGTCCCTTAATTCTTTAATTGCGAAGTTTTAGCGCCAACCAATGCAATTGCCTGATTTCGAAAGGAAACCGTGGGACACATGCGCTACACAACTATAAGAAGTTCAAAGGAAAGTTATGAATGAGAAAACGTAGATATCAACTTATGTTACTTGCAGTGCAAATAAATTGCAAGGTCAATTACAGATGTTACGATTAATTGCAGCTTGTACCCAACGTCTTTCCTTTTAAAACTTACAAAATAATGATTATAAATCTAAAATTACTAATTTTCAGGACAATGTGTAACACGTTCTTGCATGTATAGAGAATTAAATGTACATGAAACTTAATTAAGTAATAAATTATTGTTATAATTGTTTTGAATTATAAAATTATTGATTAATAACTTTTAGTCCGTTTTATAAACGTGGTTTGTAAGAAAAAAACGAGCTGATGTGTGCATCACATGACTTCCTTTTACTCCAATTTAATGTCATTTCCCCATTATTCGCTATTTTAATGTGATTCAATATTTATTCTCTAAATATCACCAACAATGGCCAAATTGAAACCAAAAAAAAAAAAAAAAAACCTCCGCCAAATTTGTCGCCAAGTTGGCGACAAAACTTGGCGACCAAAAGACTGGCGATATATCGCCAAGTGTCCGACAAATTATAACGCCACTTGATTTTACATCGAAATTAACAATGATTTCCCCCCAAAAAGGTGCAAAAGACCCCCTTAGGAACATCCGAAAGCAACCAAAAGGGGAGGTGCACAACTAGACCCCACTACGAGTCTATGTACCAAATTTCAACTTTCTAGGACATACCATTTTTGAGTTATGCGAGATACATACGCACATACGCACATACGCACATACGCACATACGCACATACACACATACGCACATACATACAGACGTCACGAGAAAAGTCGTTGTAATTACCTCGGTGATGGTCAAAATGGATATTTCGCGTGTCTATACATTCTTAGGCACTTTTCCGCATGTGGTCGAATCGAAAAAAAAACTCAACATTCATTTGGGGGTGAGCAAAATGGAAATTAAGGGCGATTTTTGAGTGAAAATTTTTTCGCGAATACAATACTTCCTTTTTTGTAAAAGGAAGTAAAAATGAATAATTATTTTGTGTTTTTGCATTGTGGGTCCAACATTTTATATTCGTTTTTAATGCTTGAATAAGACAATAACAGACTGGGTGTAAATTTCAGGTTTATCTCAGCTTCGTTTGACATTATAATATTTAAATTGGAAATATGTGTATTTTTTCCTGCTTTCTTCTTGCGAAATAAAATAAAGAAGCAAGCAATCATGGTGTTAAAGTAGCACCGACTGTTCCAATTTCGCCAAGTGTGATTTAATAAGTAAAATTGAACCAAGCATTTTTACTTCCTTTTACAAAAAAGGAAGTATTGTATTCGCGAAAAAAGTTTCACCCAAAAATCGCCCTTAATTTCCATTTTGCTCACCCCCAAATGAATGTTGAGTTTTTTTTTCGATTCGACCACATGCGGAAAAGTGCCTAAGAATGTATAGACACGCGAAATATCCATTTTGACCATCACTGAGGTAATTACAACGACTTTTCTCGTGACGTCTGTATGTATGTGCGTATGTGTGTATGTGCGTATGTGCGTATGTGCGTATGTGCGTATGTGCGTATGTATCTCGCATAACTCAAAAATGGTATGTCCTAGAAAGTTGAAATTTGGTACATAGACTCGTAGTGGGGTCTAGTTGTGCACCTCCCCTTTTGGTTGCTTTCGGATGTTCCTAAGGGGGTCTTTTGCACCTTTTTGGGGGGAAATTATTGTTAATATCGATGCAAACTTAAGTGGTGTTACAATTTGGCGGACACTTGGCGATATATCGCCAGTCTTTTGGTCGCCAAGTTTTGTCGCCAACTTGGCGGAAAATTTGGCGATTTTTTTTATCTGGTTTTAATTTGGCCATCGTTTTTAATATTTAGAGATTAAACTATTGAATCACATTAAAATTGCCAATAATGGGAAAATGACATTAAAATGGAGTAAAAGGAAGTCATGTGAGGCACACATCAGCTCGTTATTAACTTGAAATGGGTGATGTAGCAAAATTTCACTACGGTGATAATATTTCAACATAATATGAGGTATTGAATCAAGTATTGTGATCGGAAATTTCTGTTTACAATCAGTTGAAAACCGTTATTTTACGCGATCTAATAGTTTCAAAAATCGAGCACATATACTCAGACATATTTATTTTTTAACTCGGGATTCCAATGATAGAATATATAAATGATTACCAAATTTTCATCAGGTACAAAGTAAATTTTTATGTCATATAATGTGGCGTTAAAAACTCGGTTCAATTTTTTTTCGACGTACTTAACCTATGAAGGAGACGCACACACACACACACACACACGCGCGCGCGCGCACAAATGTTTCTTACTCATTTGTTGAATTTTCAATTTTCATCCTATTATGAATCAAATCAATCACAAGATTCCACTCGAATGACGAATAAAGACAGGTAATAAAGACGTAACAGCAAAAAATTGTTGAGTTAAGGGTATGAAACATTTTCAATCTTTGCTTTCGGAGGAATTTTAATCTTTGAACTGCAGTGATTTTAGTTCTCAAGGCTATTTTTTAAAGGTGCAAAAACGTTATTTTGTTCCTCAAAGAAAAGGAGAAAAAAAAATACTTCATCACATGTTACTCATGGTATTGAAGTGAGTATTTAAATAAAAAACCCGTACCTTGTCTTCCACACCGAACATGAGAGGTTTCTTCAAAATGGTCTAACAAATCCCTTGCACTGATGTGGCTTCAGAAGCTAAGTATTTTAAAAATGAAGTATGACCTGTCAATCCCCATGAGCTTTCAAATGCGACTTACGACGACATCTGTTAAGATTATATATGTAACTTCACGAATGGCGTTCAAAATCTAAAACTATTTTTTCCCGCTGTCATTTTCTATGACAAACAAATTTAATTTGCTTTTGTTCTCTTTTTTTGATTTTTTAAAGACATATGCCATTTGTGATTCAGAGAAGACGTATAATTTGCACTTTTTTCTTTCATTTACTTCTTCGTATACATTTTTTTTGCAATATTTTATGCTTGCGAATGAATGAATTAGGCTGATTTTTGTACTACTATAACGGTACTTAGCTGCTAGGGGAGGGTCGTTTAGTATCGGACAGCGGGTAGTATCGGACAAGGGCTGTTCTAAATTCCTCCGCCAGGGGCAGCATGTACTGGGTCAACATAGTGTGCCGTATTGGGGAAGAAAGCCACAGATGCCATATTGGTTCAAATCAACCGTTCGTTCTGGTGTGCAAAGCTAGTTGTTTGTTTGTTGAGAGAATTGCAGTGCACGAACTTAACTTCTGATGCATATATTTACGCATAGAGTAAGTTATATTGTTTCATTGCTATACCTTTAGACTGATAGTATATTAATCTAAGCATTATGAGATATAAAAGTGTCTAGCTTAAAAATAACCTAGTGATGGTTAAACAACTGTAGCTTTACAGTCGGGTTGTATCGGACAAACCAATTTCGGGTTGTATCGGACAAAGTTACTGGCACCAAGATAAAATACAGACGGTGTTTTTCTCTGTCCAACAGGTTGAAATGGAAAAATCAAGACATAAATCGGATGAGAGAAACAAATATAAAAGAAGCCATTGAAAAAGTTGGACTTGTTGGAAAAAGTTTTAAAATTTAGCAGAGGAGAAAAAAAGATTGAGAGAAGAGAAGCGCCAAAAAAAAAAAAAAAAAAAGAGAGAGAGAGAGAGAGAAAAGGGGTAAACCCAAACCAAAGAAACAAAAAATAGTTCAACCAAAAATGAAAAACAAAGAAAACACTAAAAGAAAGTTAAAGTATGATGATAAGTCGCAGGAAAACGAAGAGCTGACTCACTGCATAATTTGTAATGAGATATTTGAAGAAGATTGGATCCAATGCTAAACGTGTAAGGGTTGGGCACATGAAAACGTAGTGAGCTACAACTAGACAGTCTTTACTACACATGTGATTTGTATTCCAAAGTTTAAAATGAATTTGTTTCAGTTAGGGGGGCCTAAACCAACCATAGGCTATATTTTCAACTTTTATTAAAAAAATATTACTTATTTTCATTTTTAGACTTAAAGTAAACCAACCTAAGTAACCAACTACTTAGTTTGTTTCATTTTCATGCACATTAAAATGTTATTTCTGAACTATTTTCATTTATTTCAACATTTTAATGTTTTGTCCGATACAACACTCCAAAATTTAAAATTGGCCAAAAATAGAGTTTGACAAAAACTTGTTTAAAAAATACGACTCCATGTTTTTTAACTAAAGTTTACAATTTATGTTAGGTAACTTAGTACAGCATATAATTTAGTGTAAAAACTAATTCTTTACAAATAAAACAAAAAGTGTTATGATTGAAATAGCTTAGGTGTCCGATACTATCCGACCTTCCCCTATAGTACGTTTCAAGATTTAAAAAAAAATAGATCGGACTTGATTTTTTTTAAATATAACTACAGCCTCTGGGTTTTAAGAAAAACGTCAACGGCCTGTCCATTCACAAATTCATTCAATTTTTCTCTCACTCCCATTCATGAATAATACGATATGTTTGCTAAATTGCACATACACTTTTATGATTTTACGCAGGGAAACCCAAGTACATGGCGCAGATTTTACTGTGCATATTAAGAAATAAGAATTTTTAACTCTAATTTTTATACTACTAACAAGGCACTCATAAAGAACCGCAATTTCAAAACATTCAATGCATAATGTTTCAGTTACTTTTATGTTACTTTCAGCGTAAAAGCAGATACTTTTACTTTTACGGAAATTCTTTTAAGGTTTTATACGTGTATACGTGTATACACCATTACTTTACTGAAACGTAGTCAAATTTTAAAAATTCCCAGAGCTAAAGTAAAGACATAGGAGCATATTTAAGGATTTGAGCTTTAAACATATACGTTAAAAAGGGTTATTAAATATACATATTTAATGCGATGCTTTGGGAAAGGGTTTAATCTCTTTGTAAGACGAATTCCTGCGTACGTGCAATGCTTACTCGAAAACTAAACTAATTCATTGACATTCTTAGGCAAGCTGATACTAATTGTAGGACCTAGAGTCACGCAAAAAGAATATTATTGCTAAGCAGTTTTCTTACAAACTGGAATTGACCACTGAGTTCTGTAAGTAAACGCCTATTGTAACAACGCTTATTTAAAGCAAATGCATAAATTTGTTAATTCCTCTTAATATTTGATAATTACAGTGTTCGTCCCAGTAAGTTGCTGTTTTTAAAGTTAATTGCCGTTTGGTAAAATTAAATCAGTTTATTTCCATCAAAGCGTGCAAGCATACTGCATCTTTTTGCGTAAAACAAATAAAAAAAAATAAATTATCTTGTATGTTAACTATTTTTATTGCATTTTAAGTAGTTTTCTTGCAAACTAGAATTGACCACTGTAGTAAACGTCAATCGTAACAAAGCATATTTCGAGCAAATGCATAAATTTGTTAATTGTTTTAAACTAGCGGTTCCCAACCTTTTTCACGTCGCGACCCTTTTTTCATCTACTAAGAAACCCGCGACCCCTATGTATCCCCCGCGTATATATATATATATATATATATATATGTGTGTGTGTGTGTGTGTGTGTGTGTGTGTGTGTGTGTGTGTGTGCGTAGACATTGCGATTATATTACATAATAACTCAAGCTTTTCGAAGTATTGTACTTCAGCTTTATGTATTTTTTTTCTACAATAATTGCAGAAAGGCCGTCGTGAGGTCAAAAAATTGGGAGGGGAGGGGGGTTTCAGTTTTTTTTTTTCAAACGTATGTATAGCAAGATAGAGAGAAAGATCTTATTTATATTTGGACGGGAGGGGGGAGGAGGAGAAGGTGTCATTACTAGCATTATGAGAAATCAAATTAAGAAAATTATGCCATACAAACATAAATGCAAATGTGACGACCAGCAACAGGTTCTTGGGCCCAGCTAAGCTGGTTCTAGTCAATTTATTAGTCTCCAATGAAGATCAATGGTCCTCTTAAAGCTATCCTCCACCTTGCTCAATACCACCTCTTCCGGTAGACTGTTCCAAGTGCTCACAACCCTACTAAAGTAGTAGTTTTTTCCTTCCTGGATAGTCTGAGATTTGAATAGCTTAAAACAATGACTCCTTGTCCTGCTTTCGGTGCAAAAATTTAATAAATTAACATAATTCATTTTGATAAATTTAAAGAACTGAATCATGTCCCATCTGATAATCTTCCTTTGCTCCAGGTTATACATACTTAGTCATACTATCCCTAACAACGATAACATATACGCTTAATTCCATGATCTAATTGCGTTATATAAGCGGATAAAGATAATTAACAATATGAATCTATTTTGTAGTAAGTTACCGCCCTAAAGCCAGGGCTAAGGCAGAAATACTTAAAATACACCTCCAGCTCAGTTATTCGTGCTTTTTAGCACTCATCAGCCCGGAATATGAATCACATGAGCTGGCAACAAAAGCCTCCAGCTCATGTGGAATAACTGAGAACTCATGTGGAATAACTGAGCTGGCGGTGTATTTTAAATATGAATCTACTTTCGTAATTGTAACATTCGGGATGGTCCTCCCTCGAAAATTGCTCGAAATTGTAGTTCTAAAATTTCATTTTATACAATCTCCGGTGATGTCCGTAGAAGGAGAGGTTCAGGGGCTTTTATGACGGTTCAAGCTTGGAGACTTGCCTTCAAAATTTCTCAAATTCCTAACACTGAAGTTTTAAACGATTTTTAACCATAGAATAACGATACGATTTTTAACGATATAGACATAGCATTTTCGAAGATGAAAATGAAATGTCCTAAATAAGCTCAGTTGTAGACTATCTTTGTTGAAATTTAGGAAAGAGATGTGGTTCGGACGATCTTTCCCCGGAAAATTTTTAAGTTTGAGGTTTTAAAAACGCAATTATTGGCCATCTTAGTAAACATTAGGAAAAAGGTTGTTCGGAGATTCGGAGCCTCCCCCCCCCCAGAATTTTTTTTGGAATTGATGTTCCGAGAACAGAATTTCAGACGAGTTTTAAGGATGCGTGCAGGAGAGAGGATCTCGAGTACTCCCAAAAGTTTTTTTCGAAATTTATGCCTTAAAAACGAAATTGTATATGATCTTTTATTATGTGAAGGGGGTACGGCAGGAATTCCCCTAGATTTTTTTTTTCGAAATTAAAATCCTAAAAATTCTTGACAATTTTTTACTTGGCTAAGTTCGAGCACGGGAAGGGGTTCGATGTTCTTCCCGGCAATATTTCAAAAAAGCCATAAAAAGCAACTGCAGGACTCTTTTCAGGATAAGGGTTGGGGCTTAGACAATTACTCACAGAAACTTCGAAATTGAAGTTCCGAAAACGAAATTTTAGACGGTTTTGTATAATGTTAGAGGGAGGGTATTGGAGACTCAGTTGCGGAAATTTGTAGAGATTGAAGTTCCTAAACTAAAACTCGTGATAACCTTAGAGCATGTTATGTGATCAGGTACTCTGGTATGAGAGGGTGAGGGGTTGGTGTAGCCACATAAGCCCTTCTCCTGTACTCGCCATTGCGCTCAAGTTTTGATGCTACTATAATATAAAATAATAATGCTTTTTTTCCTCCAATGTATTTTAATTTTTCAACTGTCTAATAATATATTTTTAAATATAGGGAAAATGTCACGACTCCCTAGGAAATCCTTCGTAACCGCCTTGGGAGTCGCGAGCCACAGGTTGGGAATCCCTGTTTTAAACATTTGAGAATGACAGAGTTCATTAAAGTATGTTAATGTATTAAAATAGTCAGTTAACGTTTTTTGGTTAAGTAAAATAAATATTATTTTCATACAAGCATACGAACACATTGCACTCTTTGCATAAACAAGAAAATAAAGTTGTCATCTTGCAAATTAACTATTTTTATTGCATTTGCACAATAAGCACTCACCGTCATTGTAGACTTTTAATTCGTCTGACTTAGAGTTTCTACTTTTCTGGTTATATACCTTACGGTCAATATTGGCTATAAAAAAAAATATTACTTTGGGTGTTTGCATTTTATTTCTCATAAATAATCGAATATAAGGAACTAAAATGGATCATAATATGAAGTTTCGACGTTCTAAAAAAATATTTCGTACTTGAAAAACAATGTTTTATTCCTGTTACGGGTGCGACTATATGGTCACGACCGGTATTCAAACAAATCATTGTTTTTCAAGTGCAAAATATTTTTTTAGAACGTTGATACTTCATAATTTGATGCACGGTTCAAATACAGAGAATTACAATCCAAAGTTTGAATTTCGGAAAATAAATTGCAAATACATGCTTATGTATGTATGTGCGAATAGATTGAACAATTTATATTGTGAAACATTACACTTTTTTCCAGAAGTTATATCAAGTAAATTTCATTCTCAATGCTGTTTATGTTCACTCCATCGTCTGAAATTTCGTTTTGCGATATTTTAAAACCCTACCACTTTTACATTTGTTGCTTCGAAAAAAGCTTTATTTAATTTTTCGTCACTAAAAAGATAAATATTCGTCCCTACGTAGTAAGTGAAACGCAAATTTTAAGACTGCCATATCAACAAAAAATAAAGCTAATTTTCAACCGCCGCCAAAAGTTATAGCAACCTTTCCACCAGCGGTTAAAAATGTACTTACTTTTCATGTTTCACTCTAATAAAACTCCTTTTTTTATTTACACCTTTTTACCTAACTAAATATTTCCCATCTAAAACTTTATCTCAAAAAGAAACAAAACGCGCGCGGAAAATGTAAATTAAATAAAAAGTGAATACATTCGAACAACTTTGAATGAAGAAGAAGTGAAAAAAGAAGGTAATTCTGCACCACCTAGCAATTGGAGAGAAAAAAACACGTTTTTAGTCCTACTTTGCCCCGTCACTTCATTGTTATTTAGTTTTTTATTTCAACTTGTTATCATGCACCTTCAGACAGGTGAGTATATGTACATTTTTTTTCTTAAGTTTATTTCTTCTTGCTTAACTTTTTTGAATGGCAGCACTTTTGCGAATTCGGAGAAAAGATTCATGTTTTGAATGTCTGATCTTAAAAGGTATAAAAAAAAAATGCACAGAAGTTTTAGCAAAAGAGGATGGTGTTTTCTTTTCACAGTTGTTGGACAAAACCTCACACTTTTGTGCTAAGGTCGTTACGTAAAAGTGAGCTCTCGGGGGTTGAATTTTATACAAACTTGAATATATAGTCTAAGAAAAGGGATATTATTGTACTCAATTTTTTCAAAGCATTGCATTCACTTTTTGTACGTGTAGATTTGTACTCAGGTATTTTTATGCTGATGGAATATTACTTTTTTTATTTAAATAACAAAATATGTCTTTTCCTGTTAATGATGGTTCATAGGAAAAGTCGGATTGATGAAACTATAAGGTTCTTTAAAAAATAATTACATTAACTGTTGAATATTCCACGGGATATTTTGAGAGTAGTTTTCTATTTAGAATAATAGAGTTCGTTCATGATAGTTGTAAAAAAAATCGATGGAAAACTAATTGTCACTGTGGTCCTTGTCCCAGTTTTTCTTAATGTTTCATCTGTGAACAAAATGTATAACTTTACAATTTTTAACCAAATCATAAATAGCAACTTAAATTGACGAAGTTAGGGGACTAGATTGAAACTAACAGAATATGACGAAAGAAAAGGAATATATATTGTTTCAACATTTTTCTTGATGCTTAAATCTTGAGTTATCATGAAATTCGCCTTTAAATTTAATAATGTTGTAAACCACATAAAAAATACATTCTGTCTTATAAGTCCTTCAGTTTACCTAACATCATCACATTTCCTCATAAGGTAGTAGACTCTCGTTTTACGCCGTTTTATTTTACGCGGTTTCGATTATACGCGGCTTAAGATTTGACACCTTTACGCGGATGAGTTTCGATTTTATGCGGATGCGGCAATGCAAACAGATAAAATTTTCCTCCTCTTTCAAAACCAAAACTCCTAAAAATTCCATATTACGCGCAATCAACTGCATTTTGGCGTGCTAATAATCGAGCTTGGACCACTGGAGATATCTTATGCGACTGGTTCCAGAGCTCTTTCTAGAAGTAAAGTTATTAAACTCACACAGTTCAGAACTTACTGGGAGAAGAGCTTTTAGAAGTGACAAAGGAGGTCAAAAGCAACGAGGATACCGACGTTGGTGACGCAAAATCAAAAACATTCACATTGAAAATTTTGAGCCATTCCTAGACAACAGAAATGTTCTTTCTGATTTTTTAGTGAAGGAAGATTCTCTCATGGAAATGACGAAAGTTACCATGGATGCGTTAATGCACTGCGAAGAACTACAGACAAAAATTCTTAATGACTGCTAAAAGACTATCATAGTCAGATCCTCTTTATAAACAGAAAACTAAATTAATTTATGCTTTCTTTATGCATGCTGTGCATTAAAGTCGATATAGGTACACATTAAACTTAGTATACAATTAGTCATCACTATAATGAAGTACTTTGTTATCTACGAAACCAAATCCCTGTTTTAACGCTATTATTAGGTCTCAATTTACGCGGTTTCTCTTTACGCGGCATTTCTGAGGAACGTAACCCCCGCATAAAACAAGGGTCTACTGTAATATGAAAATTCAGATAGAAATATTAAACACAATCTTATATGGGGTCATTCCACGAAAAAGTCAAATGCTTCTTCCGCACAAGACGGTCAGTACATTACATTAAAAAGTAATGATTTTACAAGGTAATGACGAAATTTTTTGCTTAAGATATCACACATAAGTTTGTAATTTGTTAAGCACAAAAAATTGTTCATTAATAATTTAAAGTATTATTTTTAATGATATATATATATGTGGCGTCACGTGCGGCACAAAATAACCGTTTTCTAAGGAATCGTTAGATTTTCGCATTTTTTTAATTAGAAGTAAATCTAAATGCATTGTAAATGATGTTTACTCGAGTTCAGACCCAAAATTTTAACGAGAACAAATATATGTGATGCATTTACAAAGTTCTGCAAGAAATTTGTTGATTTCAGCATAATTTCATCTTTACTCTAAAGATACCAGCAAAAGTATGTAGAATTATTATATTTTTTATCGCAATAACCCTGTGTAAATAGTCTATGCTATCTTGTTTATAATATTTTACCTAGCACAGAAATTCTTATGTGTGCACTGTTTGACAAAATTGAGTTACTTTTGCCAGGTGGTTCCTTGTCCGGTATTTTACCAAAATACAATGTTCTCTGTTTATTTGAGAACAGGACATGGAAAAAAATTTGAAAAAATGGCATCTAACACAAATTCATGGAGGCGCAAAACTTAAAAAATAAACATATCACCTTGAGCTCTGCTGCAGATACGACTTTTGTGCTTAGCACGGCAGTATATCTACAAATAAACACTTTGTTGCACCTCATATTGACCCATTTGAAAATTTTCGTTGTGCCAAAAGAGAAAAAAAAAACATATCCTTACTTGAAGAAATAAATTTAATGTTAATTTGTTTGACCTTATAATCTATATAATCTTAGACGGTCTCAAAACCAGTTTAAACTTTCTATTTTTAACTATAGGATGTAGAAGAGTAGGTCTTACTCCCCATAATAGTTTGTCCCTCCCAACGTGGTGTCAAACCAAGCATATATTTTAATTATTCCTTTCACATATTCTAATACAGTCGAAATTTTAATGTTGCAGGTATACTCTTTTATTTTCGACCTCCCAATCATAGGTTCATGCGTTTGCACCATTTTTTACCCAAAAATACATTCTTCGTTTAGGGTAAAGCGACAATTATGATTAATGTACACTACTGTGGAAATTTAGTTCGCAAATGGGTTCGTTCATGCAGAACGGAGGACTTTGATGCACTTCAATGTGTCCCTTGTCTTGGAGTATCAAAATGCCCCAATATGTGTCTCGAAAGTGCAACCAGTTTAGAATAGATGTACTGAAAATTTACAAAAAAAAAATGCCTATATGAATTAAAAAATGCATTCTACTTACGTTCTGGAGATTTGATCATTCAAATGTTATTGAAACGTCGGGTAGGAACATTTTTACTTGAAGCAGTACCTTTACTGAACCACGCCGAATTCACTCACTTCCTGCCAACGGCTGATTGTAAGAAGACTCGATCCCGTATATTTTACTCAGATATATTTTGACCAATGCAAATATCTGTTACAGTTTCTGAAGCGAATCAGTTTTCCCCCTGTATTAATCTGCCTCATCTCCAACTTAATGATAAAATTGCCTCGGAGTAAGCAAAGAAACACCCCAAGTCTGTTGCGAATCGATGCAAAAGAAAAAAAAAAGTTTTATACACATAAATTTTCCCAATATTAGCAGTTTCAATGTTTTCACGTGGATATATACTTAAGAACGTATAGACGTGTGGTTTGAAAAAAAAACCTCAATATTCATTCGGGGGCGAGCAAAATGGCAATTAAAGCCGCCTTTTGAGTGACTTTTTTTCGCGAATACAATACTTCCTTTACTCTGTAAAAGGAAGTAAAAAAAAGAGGGGGGGGATTTTTTTTCTTTTTTTTTCTTCTCAGTTTCGGATTTTTCAGTTTGAAATATTGTGTGTTTAAATGAACGTATGAATAAAGATCGTATAAATAAACGTTGATACAAATGTATTTTACCCTGTAAAAAAATTAAATTCATAATACAATACTCATACGCCATATCATACTAATCTTGTGTATTTCTGCTTAACATTGAAAAATAAAGCTGCCAAAAGGAAAATGTGAATGGATAAAGCCTATAAAAGCTATAAATATTTGAAACTGAGTGAAAAAGTTTCGCGAAAAATCAGAAAAGCTCATATCAGGTAACAGCACTGTAAAAAAATGAGTAAGGTTACCAGGATTAATGGGTGTAACGTTACATGACTACTGAAGTGTGTAGCATTATTGTTTTTTAACGCAAACTGTTGAAAGACTCATATATCAGGTTTCAAAAGAATTCAAAAAGCATGCGTAACGATCAGAATCGGCGCAGAGCAGATAAACTCTTATTAGTGAAGCAAAAACCGTTCCTGGTGGCGAGCGGTTAAAACGACCTTTTCTGTGAGACACGCGTCGCGTGTTCGGACTCCACTCGTGTTGTTTTCTCTCTTAGTGCAACAAAAATGTCTTGTTTGTTTATGAAAAAAAATGGTGTATAATGGTTGTGCAAAAGCATGAACTTGATAAATCGTTTAAGAAAGTCATATGAAAAGTCCAATTTTTGCGAATGTATAACCTTTCATGCAATTTATCTGTAAGCATACAGAACATTCTTGTGTAACCATCCGAAAAAATAAATGAGACGTTACGCTATTATTACATCACCATGGTGTAACCTTCCACAAGTGATGTGTATTTTTACACCAGCTATATCAGTCACGTTACTCCAGCTAATCCGCAACCGATTTTATGGAGTAAGGTTACACAATTTTTTTTTAGTGAGGAAGAGCTGTCAATTCGCCATAATAATCTTTTGTGTCTCACTTTCATTTCAAACTTGTTTAAAGTGAAGATTAGGTCTCGAGGCACCCCCATCCCTTATCAGGAGAGTTAGACACGTTCTAGTCTGCAGAAAGCATACACAAATTAAATCTTTTGTTTCGTTATTTAAAAAATTCTATTTACTGCCATCTTTTCTACTTTTGAAAACAACTTCTAAGAAAGTCTCAAATCATTTTCGTTATTTCCCGCTTCTCGTTTCTGGCCTGAACATTTCTTAAGGCTTCAGCAGTAAACTAATATATTTCATCAGGATCCGCTTCAGAGTGTGACAAGATTAAGAATTGCCTTACCTCCCTGTAATTTTAAGTGAAAACATATTATAGATTTCGTGGAAGCTCAGTTAAACTTTTAAGGCTTGAAAATCCTTAGAAATGCTCTTTTCTTATCACAAATTCTTTGCACGCAATATAGACCTTAAAAAAATGGTTCTTAGAGTTGTACAAAAAGGGAACCATTAAAAATCGTCTGATTTGATATTTTTAGAAAGTTAGTTTTAGAATATGTTTTTTCTATTCGTGTTTACAAGCGTGTCATTCTATGTGAAGTAGACCAAAATATATGTGTCTTGTGCGTTAAATACCCTGCAAAAAACTGTGCTAGGTTACAAGTATTGATGGATGCAACGTTACACGAGTTCTGGAGTGTAATTTTGTTAACTATTTAAACTTTTGAAGAAACCGTGTGCTATGGTTTGTGTAAAGTCCCACCAGCACTCAGTGGATTTATAGTGTAGTGTTCCGATCGGCCAATGATCATATGTTACAAATATCTCTCTCCAAATGAGAAACCGCGAGAGGGCGCGCAAGTTTCCGCCGGTGTTGATATGTTGATTTTGGGATGCGAAAGTATGCCGTACCCACTGTGATATATCGAAATTGTTATATTGTAACGCTTGTTTTATAGAGAATTGAAATTGTTTGTAAATGACTACAAATAATAAAAAGAAAAGGTGCGATAAGACATGCTTTGTTCCTGGATGTACGAGTGGCTACAGTGGTTAAAATATTTTCAATTTCAATTATAGTTGATTCTATTATTTGTTTCGAATGTCAGGGCTACAATAAACTTCAAAAAGAAAATCACAATTATTTAACTTTCATTACATCAAATTTATTTTCATTGTAAAAAAGGGGGTATGCTTTCAGATCTGAGGCGGCGATTGGGGCTCATAAGTGGGAGGGGGGGATTAAAGAAAAACAGCAGTAAACAATTTTTAAAAAAGAGAGAGAAAAGTATTATGTACACAATAACGTCCCTTGAAGAAACCAAAACAAGAATTACACTTACATTATTTTTTCCGAAGTATTTTGAGATGTCAAACACATGGTAATAACTTCATTAAACCACGTGTGGCTTGTTTAAATAAAACAATTGATTTACTAATATCTAAACAATTAATACAGAAACTAAAAGTTACTGTTTCGTAAACACATGTACAAAGTAAGACATATAATTATATCTTCTCCAAATTTTGACATTTCTCCTTTTTTGCAATTTCTAGTTTTGGTTCCTTGATTGGAAAATAAAACAAATTTCTCATGAAAAGTGTGTTTGGGGGGGGGGCAAAATGTTTCGTAAACAGATGTACAAAGTAAAATAAATAACTATGTTCTGAAATTTTTGACATTTTTGATTGTCTTGTAATCTCTAGCTTTGGTTCTTTAGTTGGAAAAAAAAATAATAATCTCATTGCCCCCCCCTACCCCCGAATCGCTGCCACTGCTTCAAATTAGTATATATATGCAAGTGTGGCATAATATTAATTGTTCGTGAAATGCGCGAGAGAAGTCTGTCTCCCTCATACTGCAAACAGTTTTTATTTTTTACCTTTGTATATTCACTTTTTTACTTGTGAACTACACCAGGCAACCAAATGAGTTATCAAAATAAAAACAAAAATGTTTTCAACAAGTTAGAGAATAATGTAAATGTGCTAATTATATATTTTAAAAGAGGTTTTAGCTATTTGTATAAAATGTGCAGAAGAAAAATCATTTTAATGTTTAAATTTAAATCGTCTATTTCTGAGTAAAGCTCATTTCTTCACTCTGCGTTAATCCATAATTGTTCAAATTTTACTTTTAAAAAACTGTTTCATTTTTATCGTATTCAAACGGTGAAATATTTACTTTGTAAAATAGTTTTTCAATAAAATAATTTGCATGTACTGTATCAGCTTGTACTGATGCAAATAAGTTGTCTCATTTGTAAAAAAAATAAAATTTATTATATTTTTCCTTGGAATACTGTATGCAATGAGTCTTGTTTATTCAAAATGTCTGTTCAAATACATACAAGTTTTACTTCTTTTTACTAACGGATTTGCTGTAGAAAGTTGTTTCATTTTTTTGTGTAGATTGTTTTAAATTTTCAGTAACTATGTTCTTTAATAAGCTATCCAAAGTTGACTTATGCTTCATGTTTAATGTGAAAAAAAAGGAGCTAAACTGAATAACTGCTATATAAATCAAAATATAATTACCTTATTATTAAAAAAAAAATGTTTTATTTTTTGCCTGAAAACATTTTGGGGCATTAATTCCCTATTGAAACAAATTTGTAAATATGTATTACTATAATTGTACATTAGTAATATTATTCTAATTCACTAATCAGGGGTGCTCACCAAGGGGGGTGGGCGTCATGTTGCAGACTATGGCATTGAAATGTTTAGGGGGGTGCTTTGAGGGGTACTTTTCTTATTTGGGAGGCTCTTGTTTTGGGGGGTCTCCTCGATATTGAGGGGGGTGCGCCCTTGCCTTTAGGGGTGGGCACCCCTGCACCCTGCACTAATGGATTTAAAGTAACTGCATACTTAAAAAGTTGCGAACACATTCGAGCTTAAGTAAGAAGTTATTTTGTCAGCATTTTTTTTTTATGGTGAGTTTCATTAAAACAAATTTAAAAAAAAAAGAGATAACTTCGACAACTTTTTACAAAAATAAATTCGAAATATCTAAACTATTTTTCTTTTGTTTGATGCACCAAAATGATAAAGACGTATTCAACGAAAACAGAAATTATATACCAAGTCAATTTTTCATAAACTGCATTTTTTAGCTATTTTATCTCAGTTATCAATTTTTAAATGAAATATATTTTATAAATTAAGGTTTTGTATTGGTTTTTCCGTGATTGATAAGATTTGTTGTAAATTTACAAAATAAAATACGATGAGAGATTGTTCGATTGATACGATGGGAGAAACAACGTAGTTCTAAACACCGGCAGGGACATCAGCGCCATCTGGTTGTTTCCTCCGTTTAGGTGCTACGCTTTCCGTTTCGATTGCAACACTACCCCTTCTAGGCACCATAGTGGAATACAAAGCACATGCGTAAAGACCAGTTTCGGAGCATTGCCGGTAAACTCTTATTAGCGAAATAAAAATCTCTTCCTTTGCGACCTGTCTGTGAGACTCACGTTGTGGGTTTGGATATCACTCAAAAGTCATGTTTGTTGTTTCCTCTCTTAGAGCAATAAAAGTGTATTGTTTACATATTAAAAAAAAATTAATTGGTGTATATTGGTTGCGAGAAAGCAAACTCTTTATAAATATTGAGTAAATGAAAAATTGAAAGCAAAAGCTGTAAAGAAGACAAAAAAGAAGGGCATGATAAAATATCTTTTTAATACTGTTACGAAAAAATTTCAAGTATTATAACTTACTAATTAATTATTTTCACTTTCAATCTAAAACGTATGGAAAGAAATTATTATTACTTAAGCGTTCAAGCAAGACATTGAAAACTTGATTTTTGCTGATGTGTATCCTTTCAAGAAACTTATCTGTAAGCATGCAGAAAATTCTGCTGTAGTATTACCTAGAAATGAACGAGACGTTACGCTATTGTTACATTATCATGGTGTAACCTTCCACTAGCGATGTGTAACCGTACACAGACAGCTATGCTGTTACCGATTTTATGGACTTAGTTTACATAAAACGTTTTACAGTGTAGTCTGACAAGAGTAAATAAGAAAAAAAACGAGCTGATTGAAGCATCACATGACTTCCTTTCACTCCATTTTAATGTAATTTTCCCATTATTGGCAATTTTAATGTGATTCAATAGATTACTCTCTAAATATCACTAACAGTGGTCAAATTGAAACCAGATTAAAAAACAAAAACGCCAAATTTGTCGCCAAGTTGGCGACAAAACTTGGCGACCAAAAGCCTGGCGATATATCGCCAAGTGTCCGCCAAATTACAACACTACTTGAGTATCCATCGAAATTAACAAATACTTCCCCCCCCCAAAAAAAGGGGGCAAAAGACCCCTTTAGAAACACCAAAATGCAACCAAAAGGAGAGGGGTAAACTAGACCCCCCTAGGAGCTTACGTACTAAATTTCAACTTTCTAGGACATAAAGTTCTGGAGTTATGCGACATACATACGCACATACATACATACGTACATACGGACGTCAAGAGAAAGTCGTTGTAATTAACTCGGGGAATGTCAAAATGGATATTTCGGGCTTTTTTACGTTCTTAGGCACTTACCCGCGTGTGGTCAGGTTGAAAAAAATAATAATTCGGGAGTGAGCAAAATGGAAATTAAGACCGAATTTTGAGTGATTTTTTTTTTTTTTCGCGAATACAATACTTTTGTAAAAGGAAGTAAAAAGTGTTACTATTACTTATGGCTTTCGCAGTTCTGAGTTTTTAGTTAAAGTACAATGCATAATGGATTCCTGAATTGATTCACTTCTTAGAAACAATGTCTAAATATTATTATGTATGGAACAATGATGCTTTTGATCGGTGTATCAATATGCCTCGATGTTTTTCTTTCTAACTTCAATACGTTGAAACATTGATTTTTCGCAATGTCGCACCGCTAATATGTTTTTTTTTTTTTTTTTAATTCTGTTTCTTTTATTAAGAACGCATTATATTCTTCCAATGTTTTGAATTACAAAAATTTAATATTTAATAATGATCCATATTTCTAATCACATTTTCCCGCACCTAATACTTGAAATAAATGGCCCCTCGAGAAGTGATCGATCAATCTTATACCATATACAAATACATTCATATCAATTGAACTTTGCGTAATGCGTAAGATAGTATCATAAAATTAAAGCAAAATTTATTTATTTTAGGTGATACAAGCACTCAAGACATAGGATGTGTAACAGAATCAATAAATCAAACAAGATCAAAACCAAGGAGGTCACCAATTTTAGTTGGACATTCCCATTTATTATCAAAAGTGGAACAACCTACTTTTGACACATCAGTGCCAAAAAACATTACTACTCAACTAGGACAAACAGTCTACTTACACTGTAAAGTGCACAATTTAGGAGACAAAACGGTAAGTTTTAAATTATCTTTCTCGTATATATTTGCTTGTTTCTTGTAAAATATGGGTAATGGCATGCTTTAGCTAACATTTTAAATATATTCATGTAATTACGGTTTTTTTCACTTTGTTCTCATGAAGTTCAGTTTTTTATGTTTAAAAATATAAGTGCATTCTGAATGTTTTTTTAAACTAGAAATTTACTACACTAGAAGATATATTAGTAATTTTGAGTTTTCCCTTTTTCAATGTGATCCCTGTTTGCACGTGCAACATTCTGCCAGTATATCTGTTTTTTTACATTAGTATGATAAAGAAGCCGGAGTTGCTACTGTCTGATAACGGATTGTATGGAAAGACAAACATCCATTTTACAGCCGGAAATGGACGAATCTATTATTTTTATTACCAATGTCAGCTTTTGCAGAAGCAGAGTCTCATTCAAATGAGCGAAATACGCGCACGAAATTTTACATTTCCCCCTTGTTCTGATAGACTCGTCTTATTTGGACGTTTGAAAATTCCATGCAATCCGTGGTTGGACAGTATTAATTTTATAAGGATTGTTTGGTGAATAGTAGATATAAATTAAATGAATAACGCAAATCACTTTTCGTGTGAAACTAATTTTAACGCAGTTCGAAACTATCAAACTACAGAAACCAAAACTTGAATTTGCAGAAATAGTTCGAAATGGTTGGATAAGAACTCTACTGGTGAATGTTAAATATATTACGGTTGTCGTTTACCAGATGAGTTAAATCCAGAACGAAGTGCATAATCGGACAGGATTTCGATATCGCTATGTAGGATTTTTCATTCCAGATATAAAAATCCATTAAGATAGGTGGATAGACCATTTTCCCACTGATGACGTATTCTTTGCAAATCAAATATAAGCGTAAAAGTTGATTAGCCACGAAAGTTTGAACCAAAATTTTGTAAAAATAAATAAATAAATAAAATTGGCTACGTTAAGGTGCGGATATATACTTGAAAAATGTTATAAGCTTCGGTTATTAGCACATTTTAAAATTGCCTATTGAAATGTAATTGCATTTAAATTATAATTTTATTTTGTTTTATTTTTTGTCGCTTGAAATTCTCAAAATGTATTACTGCAATTCTTTGTACATTTTGTCACTTGAATATCATAAATAATGAAAACATGGGAGGCAGTGAGAAACCAAGGGGTGTAAGGGTCAAAATTAAAAATTTGGAGATAACCAATAGAAAAGGTCGAAGTGAACCTCTCCTCCGTCTTGGGACACGAGATAGTAGTGAAACCTGTGTAAGTTGACCACTCGCGGTGCAGCACTTTGGCGGTCAACTTAGCCAGGTGGTCAACTTATAAAGGGCGGTTTTTTTTTTTTTTTTTTTTTTTTGTCATTTCTTGCACCATGTATTCATTTTTTGAGGAAGTCACCCTTACTCTTTCTGTTCAACTCACTTTCAGTGTTTAACATTATTGAAAGAGAAACAATAATTAAAAATACTATTCAAATAATTTTGTTATTTTTTCTTGTTTTTAACTATATTAGACACTGTAGGTTTAGAAATTCCATATATACCAGTTAATTTTCTCTGGTTTTCTCCATTTTCAATTAATTTTAATATTTCATACTTTTTATTAATCTCAAGTTCAACTAACTTTCTTTTTGAAGCCTTTTTATGTATAGCACAAAGAGTAACAAGCTCGACTCTCCTAGTTCATAAAGGAAAAATTAAAATGTCCTATCTCTTAATCCCTTGGACCAGAAACATGTAACTTTACTCATTAGCAGGCCCAGACCTGTGTACCCGCAGTGCGAGGGGCCCGCGTAAAGGGGTTAACGGCCCTAGAAATTGAAGAAAAAATTAAAAAAAAAAACTAGCACTAAGACTTCTGCTGGCCAGGTGGGAGGGGGTCAACATATTTTGTTGCAGGGGGACCCAAAATATATAGATACAGGCCAGCTCTTTTTGCACAATTCCTGTGTTGCCACAGCATATTGCAACTGAAAGAAAAGATTTTGAACTTTACTACTGACACCTATTTTCATTAAACAGAGTACAAAAAGCTATCTCAAGTAGAACAACAAATGAAAAATAAGTTTTGAGAATAAAGAGCAGCATAAGCTTTAAGCTGCTGTTTAGTTAGTAAAATGCTAGTCTGCCATCAAAGCATTAAAAACATTCTTAGAAAGCTATCAAAAATAAATATAATAATAATAATAATAAATAAATAAATAAGTAAATAAGTAATAAATAAAATAATTTACTGAAGAAAGTTGAAAAAAATAAACCAAGTGGTCAACTTACAAAGGGTTTTTTACAATACTCCAAATCAAATTTGGCGTACATTAGTGGTCAAGATAGACAGGTAGTCAAGATAGAGAGGTGGTCAAGTTACAGAGGTTTTCCTTCGCTATATGAGATAGGAAAAATTCCGTTCCCGACAAAAGTGGTCAACATAGAGAGGTGGTCAACTTACAAGGATAGTCAACTTTACAGGTTTTACTGTACTAGTAGCCCTTGTCGGTGCTGCTATACAGAAGAATTTAGAAAAACTTTTCAATGAAAGCCTACCTAGAACTGCAACTTTAAACTCGTTTTACTCAAAATTTGAAGCTGTCCACATACATGCATCCCTACATACATGCATCCCTTTGCTTCTCACTGCCTCAATTGATATAAGTCCCAAAATTTTGATAGTTTCGCAAAAGAATATATTTTTTAACATAAGTAAGCTGTATATATGCCTAAAAATCATTAAAAACTAATGCACTATGTACTGCATTTAGGGAGACATTTGGATGTAAAGATATTAAAGAAAATAAAACTGAGCACGAAACTGCCATTTAAAGAAACATTTAGTACCTGTGAAAAATACGGCGCTGTCATAAACTGTGGCGCCAAATCACCCATTATAACTCTTAAAAACGGCGAAAAAATAAGAAAAAGGAAGCAATAACCAAGGATTTTCATCTACGTAATCTCCATTTTATAGCTGAGGTGAAAATATCATTCACAGGAAACTTAAAAGCCCCACACCTAGCCTGCCAAACTTTCAAATGTTAAGTAGCGACATCTATTGACGAAAGCTTTAGACAAATCGGAAATTTGCCTTTACGCACAACAAGACTTCTGTATCCGATAGATTTCAAAGTATCTCTAATCTGGCAACGTGGAGAAGCCGTTAGCATATTAATTGCCCATCATTTGCGTGAAGTGCCAAAGCTTTTAGTATCATAAAAACTTCTACCACGTTAAAAAAAACATATTGAAAAATAAGATATGAGATGCTTAGCTTTAACCGTAACGCCCGAATACGTCACGGGTTTCGTGCCATTCGATCAAAAAGTTAAAGTGGTGGCATGAATGCATAAAAAAAAGAAGAAAAAATTCAAATGAGAGATTTGGGAATAAATATTTAAGGTTTGGAAATGAGCAACATCACGAAGGGAATTATGTTCTACACGCAATGCCCTTTGTTATAGATGCGAATGTATTTCCTTTACAGTGATTACAGTACATGAAGAAACAAAATGTTTTCCCAATTTATTTGGCCCCATCCAACACCACGAAACGTCAATAAAAGGAGATGTTTAATGTGTGCTTATTGCAAATATGTTTGTAACCGATTGCACCTTCTGATCTTGTTTGTTTAGTGAAAGGAGGAGAGAATGTTGAAGCATGTTTTCCGATTGTTGTTTAAGACCAAATGGAAAAACTAATGCTGTTATTCTAAAAATATTGATTTTTGGACTTGTGTGAGCATTGCGCTAGTTTTGCGTACGTTTATAAATTGTAACTAAAGGTTTTGTATTATGTAAAAACATAATTCTTTACTCAATCATTGCATACTGGATGCATTAAAAAATAATGTTTGAACTTAAAGTGCCTCTAAATAAAGTCATATGTTCAGATTAATTGATGTTTTGGGGCTTCCGTGGCTGTATGGTTGAAGCTTCGCTTCATATGCCGGAAGTTGCGGGTTCGATTCCCGTCGGTGCACTGGGGGGTATTTCCTCTCTAAGTGATGTGAATCTTTCTTGTGTTTTCTTACGTGGTTGCAAAGAAGTATTACCTTTCGGGGCAATGGCGCAAATCTTTCCGTAGTAGTTTACTACGGACAAAACAACAACAATTGTTTTATATAACCTTGAAACATTTCTATAAGGAAAAGCACCTTTATTATTATTATCATTATTGTCTAAAATCCTTCAGATTAATCGTTCGGCTTACTAATCGTTTTTAATAAACATAAATATATAATCATTCGAACAGTTTGACAAATCTGTGAACTGTCTTTATTTTTTCTCTTGGTTAGTATGGGAATGTTTTGAAAGTATAAAATTGCTAATAATGGCTCGAAAATTAAGATTGTGGTTAATGTTTACCTTCCCCTGAAATGTGAAAATTTATGCAATAAAAGTGTATACAGTAAACTCGATTATCGGCGGTCGCATTGTCCGCGGTACGGATTTTCCACGGATCTGTATACATTTTTAAATTCTTTTGCAAAAAAGATAGTATTGTATTCGCGAAAAAAATTTCACTCAAAAATCGACCTTAACTTCCATTTGCTCCCCCCCCCCGAATGAATTTTGAATTTTTTTAAACCCCACCTCACGTGGATTTATGCCTAAGAACATATACACACCAGAAATATTCATTTTGAATCTCCCCGATTTAATTACAACGAGTTTTCTCGCGACGTCTGTATCTAAGTAGTGTGTATGTGTGTATATGCGTATGTATCTCGCATAACTCAAAAAACAGTATGTCGTAGAAAGTTGGAATTGGGTAAGTAGACTACTACTGGGGTCTACTTGTGCACCTCCTTTTTTGGTTGCATCCGGTTGTTTCTAAAGGGGTCTTTTGAACCTTTTTGGGGAGAAATCATTGTTAATTTCGATGCAAACTCAAGTGGTATTGTAATTTGGTGGACACTTGGCGATATATTGCCAGTCTTTTGGGCGTCAAGTTTTGTCGCTAACTTGGCGACAAATATATTTATCATTATGTTTTTTTTTATAATTTGGTTCTAATCTGGCCTCTGTTGGTGATACTTTGAACCACATTAAAATTGCCAATAATGGGAAAATAGCATTAAATTGGTGTAAAAGGAAGTTATGTGATGCCCACATCGGCTCGTTTCAAAAACTGTAATGACTTACAACTAAGCGACTTTTTTTAGACTAATATTATAGTTATTAAACATGTTTTAAAACGATTGTGTTATTATTTGTTTTTAATTATTACATATATTTTTTACATTCAATGTTATCGTTTTTTAGTTATCAATTAAATGTATGTGTGAGTGTTATTCATATTTTTTAGCTATGATGTACACTAGTATCGTTTCTTATCTATTATTCGGACTATCTGCGGTTTTCGGATATCCGCGGTTACAGTTCCACCGTATTCCGCTGAAAATTTGGGAGTTTACTGTACAAATAATAAATTTAAAAAATACTTTTATGATTCGATCACTGTCACCTTCAGGAAGCCCAACGTTACTAGTTGAAACTAAAAGAAGTAAATGATTTTTTTTTAAATATATTTATTGAGCCAAATTGAGACTTTTTGTTTATGTTTTATGTAGGTTACGTTAAATGTCAATTAACGGCAACATAATAGTGTGATTATTAGTTTTCATTTTGGCGTAAAGCAAAAGTTTATACCAGTAGATCTTCTAAAAAATCCGTTTTAATCTCGAAACATGCGTCTCCACTACATTTTGGAGCATTCCCAGACTCTTTTTTTTTAATCAAACATAATTTTCGTAAAATGTTACAACTTTTTCTCCTAATTTAATTTGATATTTTTAACAGTCTTTGTATAAACTACATAAGTTTTGGGTAATTAGTTGCCCATTACTCAAATTCCCAATTTTCAGGTCCCTTGCTTCCATTTTCTAAACATAAAAAAACGTATACGAATGGTTAAAAAAAATGAAAATGATAAGCAAAACTCATTAATATTCCCTCTTAGTATTATTCAAATTTGGAGACAGCTAAGTCTAATCTTTTTTTAAAACTTAATTGTACCCTGGATATTTTTTAAATTTGTTTTATTGCCTTATCTCCAGTCGCGGATCATTTGTAATGGTTCACTCAAAGCTGTGTTTACTGTGTCATAAGCTTAAAACGTACAGAGCTATAAAGTTTTTAGAAGATAATTTCGGCCTTTCAAAAAGAAAGTACATATCTGTAATTTAGACTAATGAATAATCATTTTGACCAATTCAAAGTTTTGCAGAAAGCATAAAAAAAAGTACGTAAACTGTACGCAAATATCGTTTATCTTATAATCAGCGCAGCCAGAAATACCTTCTGGAGGGTTTTTATTAAAAATACCTTCTGGAATGTTTTTTTTTTTTTAAATGAAAAATACCTTTCTGAGATAGTTTTTTGGATGAAACATATCTTCTATAGTGGTTTTTTTGATCAAAACATTCCTTTCATATGCATAAACTACTGTATTAGAATTTGCACTTATGTTAAACCAATGACTCTGGTGGGGCGGGGGGGGGGGGTCAACCCCCTCCCCTTCCCTGCGCTACTGATTGTGGTAAATTTATTTATTTTTGGACGTGGCTACGTTTCTGAAGTTATGTTGAAAAACACAAATGTCTGACATTTATTTTGAGAGAATGACAATTTTGATTATTTATGCACAGGTTTTTCTACGTTTAGTCATGTGAAGTTAAGTGGATACTAAAATAGGAAAATCTGAATTTTTAAACTAATTTATATCCTAAGAATATGAGGTTGCAAACAGAGTAACCTTCAAATGCTTTTATCGATAACTAAACGATAACTGAGGATACGATAATTGAGCTAACAACGGAAGTTAAAAGTAAATACAATGTGTTAATTATAAATGTAAGGAGTATGGAAACAAGTTAGTTTATCTATGCACAGCCATTAAAATTAAGCTAAATTGGGAAATTTATTATTGCTGCAAAAAACAATTTCGGTTGCTCTGCAGCATAAGTATTTTATGTTGATCAATTTGTAATATAACAAAAAGTACACTCGCGTCGTTGTCCGTGCTGGGTATTTAAAATAAGCAAGTTTCAGCAATTTTACTTAAAAGTTCACATAAAGCAAAAACTTAATAAACGTGAAAAAATAGAGATAAATAAATTTAGCTTTTTTTATATTTTTCTGCCGATGCCCCTGACTCCCTAATTTGTGTGCTAAAGGTCATTTTCTTTACACTTATCGGCCTAATTACTTGCCATGCTGAGTTACAGTTTAATTTTGCCGAAGCTACGTAAAAGTTTATACGTTGATATTGTAAGTAAAAGCTGTAAATGATGAAACTATCCTAAATAGACTTTGGAATAGCAATAGCAAAACGTAATTTATAAGAGAAAAAATAAAAGAAAAAAAAATAACAATTTAAAGTGCAGAGAGAAGCACTTGAGATAAAAACTTCCAATTATAATACGAATCTTAACAGGAAAGACAGTTTTACAGAGATTGACACTAGATGTTGATCCAGTTTAACGGTTAACTAGGAGTTGGTTCTAACTAGGATAATAAATTCCGTCATTATAAATTAACTTAGAATTTTGGACTAAATTGTTCTTCGACTTTTGTTTATACTCAAACATTAAAATTTAGAAAGTAGTGTACTGAAATGGGGAAAATATGTGTTTGTCAGTCTGGCTGTTTCCTCCCCCCGCCCTTCTCAACAAGTTTCGAGTGAATAGTATGATCTGAACAAACGTTTTTTCTTTTGTTAAAAAGACGTCGGCGAGGACACCTCATTCCGGTATTTTACTATTTGATTTGAAAAAAATTTCGTTTAATTTTGAACTGTTCAAAAAAAAAAAAAAAAAAACTTAACATTATCACCTACGGGGAAATTCAAGGTATATATAGATCCTGATAATGTAGACGGATATGCTCCAAACAAACTTTGTTGGAATAAGCTCTTGATGAAGAACATGTAGAAACAAATCTTTTCTAGTTTGAGCAATTTTTTGTTTAGTTTTGAACAATTCAAAAATATTAACATTAGAACCTACGGAAAAAGTAAAAGTCAGTCTAGATCCCAAACTAAAGGGAGGATTTGCTTCAAACATGCCTTTTTTGGCTTTGTTACTCCGACTCATTTAGTCAAAAATTAGTCGGACTCCGACTCTGACTTTGCAGCTTTGGCAGAAATTTATACTCGAAAAGAAAATGACTGACTTCGAATCTTGCAATTTTAAAGTCTTCAACTCTTGACTCCTACTCCGAATTATTCCGCTAAAAATCTGTTCTACTCCGAATCCAAGTCTTTGAATTTGAAACCTTCGACTTCCGATTCTGACTCCTTTGCTGCAAAGCAGAAAACAGATTGACTCCAGCTCTGCAGCCTTAATTTTTACTGAAAAACTATTATTGTGTGCCGGATTTTTCTTTAATTTCACTGAGAAATTTTGATTTATGTATATTCTACTGTTTGCAAAGGCAAATAAAGTGAAATTCAGAGGAATTTATATTTTGACATAAAAAGTTTGCAGACTTTTTTTTCTTATTCTGATGACGAAAGTTATTTTTTTAATTGGGCATTTTATTGTTTCTCTTTCATTTTTAGCAACGGGAGAAAAACAAGATTCGAGGCCATTTATTTTTTCTCGGATAAAAGAACTTGGAAACTTTTTTTTCTGTTATTATTATTTTAATTTGAAAATCGCCCGTCAAGTTGTAACGGATGAAAATTTATTCTATGTATATGATCAAGGAATTGCCTGTTTGGTGATATTTTGATAATTGAAGATTTAACCCTAATTCCCTCTCCTTAAATTACAGTATGACCAGTAAACCAATTAAGTTATCGGATCCGGTTCAGCCTTGTCAAAATAAAGCATTTCCATGTATTACAAAATGTACCAAAAAATATTATCAAATTATCATGTGATGGCGCGAGTTTCATTGTTGACGATGATAGAGCGTTACTCGATCGAATTCGTTGTTACACATATGAGAATAAGCGTATTTTTTTTTTAATTTATTTATTTTATCTATTTATAATATTTTTAAATGATAAGAATCAGCTTTAGAATCAGCTTAAAACGTTAGACACGGCCTTAGAAAATTAGGCCGTGTATTATATATATATATATATATATATATACAAAATTTATGTATATATATATATATATATATATATATATATATATACATAAATTTTGAGTATAAGTTGGATTTCTCCAATCACTCTGTTATTTTTCACCGGTAAATGTATCTCTGATCTAAAACTCTAGACTGAAACAGAAATCATGGTGTCGTATATGACTTGCTTATTTATTTGTTTTGCCTTCTTAAAAATTAATCATCCGAACTTTAAAAAATGCATTTAAATTAAAGGTTTAACAAAAATAAAACATGAATCCAGAATAGTTGTTTTATTTTGGGTGAACGTGAGTACACGTCCCACCACCACCCACTTTTTCCCCCTTTCCCCCAGGGTATGATGAATAGCTTATCTTATTTCAGGGTAGTATGAATAGACGAAAGGGCGACTACTTCAAATGTCCACTAGTCACGAGTCGTCAGTTGTCAATTGAAGGTCTAATCTGGTCAAGCGACGCAAATTACTGCAAAGTGGTGTCCTTGTGAATAGAATGCGCTCTTCAGGAAAACATCAAAGATTTGTTTAAGACAGACAGCCCACAACTCGTCCCTTATCGAGATTTCTGTCACCATTTCCGTCACCATGAAAAGAAAAAGCTTGGGGGATTGCGATCCAACAATAGGGATTGGAAGAACAAATGGATACCTGCAGTTCTCCTTGCTGTGATAGAGATATTTTAAGAGAGATTTTACTTTACTCGATATGCAGGAAAGAACTCTCCTTACTTGAACTTATTGCTGTAAAATACTGATTTAATCAACACTGACAATTGGTTTCATGAACAAAGATAGTATAAATAAACTACAAAAACTGGAAGTAACATTCTAATAAATACAAGACATGTGATTCACTTGATCCAATCTTCTTTTTCTAGTTTAGAATTTTGTTAACATATTTTAGAGTATATTCAGTAAATTAACGCCCATTAGCCAGGGCAGAAATACATGAAATACACATTGTCACTCGTCTCGTCTGTGCTGATTCTATTTTAGCTATCAGTTTGTTTGTTTGGCACTCTTGACCTCCTTAAGAGGTTTTCCATCTCCAGCTCAGTCACTTTCCTTTGCCGAGCTGATGAGTACTAATAAGCACGAAGCTGCAGTCCTCGGCTGGAAATGACTGAGCTGACGGTGTATTTCTTGCATATTTTAGAGTAACATGGAAAAATACAACGTTGTTTAGCACAAATACACAGAGCATTATTATTTTTTTTAATTTATATTTTAGGAATAAGATTGCATTAGATCATTTTTTGGTTGACTTTTTCTGATGCTTCAAATCTTCTTTTCCTTTTTATAACATTTCAAAAATTTTAAATTTTTATAAAAGAGTATTTCTCTTTTTTTTTCTAGTTAATATACATATCTTAACATAATGCCAAATATGTTTTGAATAGAAATGATTACACAAAGAATTTTATTTAAGAGTGTTAGGATTTTTGAATTATTTCAAATAGTTTTTTGTTTGTTTGTTTATGTTACTAAGAGCATTCCTTTCTATAGGCAGTACTGTAATGCGTTTTTGGTCTTGGAACTTCAGTTTTTTAATAATGCTGAAAATTCGAATGACAATTGAAGCGCTTATAGATTCACCTTTTAAAATTATTTCAGTAAGAGCTCTCGATTAAGTTACGTCACTTCAATAGCGTATTTTATTTATTTATTTAAATTTCGAGTTATTTATTTTTTTTTTATATACAGTCAAAGCTGTTTAATGGAATAGCCAGTTTTCTGTTACTTCAATAAGCGGAATAATCCTTTAAACAAAAGTAAAATAACAGACATCAACGGTTTGTTACATTAAATGTATTACATTAAGCGCGATCTTCTTTTAACTGATATTCTAGTGAGCGCGCTTCATTGTAATTACTTTCTTAAGACTAGTGATTATATACTTGTACATTGTTGGCTGAAAAGAAATATCCCAGGCTGATAAGCTTTCTGAAGTATTAGAAGATATTTAAATTTTGAAATTAAGTTAGTACAACTCTAATCACACACACATGACTAGACATACAACCGTCTAAATAGAAGACATAGTGACTATATTGGAGACGTAATTTTCAATATGTACTTCTAATCTTCTAATTACGTTTTGCAAAACACACAAATACACACGCACACACACACACACACACACACACACACACACACACATATATATATATATATATATATATATATATATATATATATATATATATATATATGTGATGATGATTACTATATTCACGGACTGGCTATTTATGCTGGGAAAGAGTTACCCCCTCCCACACACACACCAATATGTAATGACAGTGATTTTATTTATTTATTTTTTTTTAGCATGGCCACCACAATAAAGATAAAAACGTGTTATACTTATTAATGTGGTTTAGTTACGTATTTTCACCTTCAGCACTTTGCAGTTGGTATCGTTAAGAAGCATTTGAGTTATTCATCCGTAAAATGTTTCCGTGAATGTTTACAGTAAAATAAAATGTGTTTTACCTTTTTTTACGAAAAATAAACTTAATCTTTTTCTTAATGCATCTTCATCACGGATGAAACTTGAGCCTACTATGCTCCTTTTTCATTTCATTAAACCCTCAAAAACAATAATCAATACTTAGAAATTCAATACTTTCGAGCAAAAGGTTTCGCTTTTCGTAAGTAAAAGTAATCTAGAGCACACCAGACTGAATTTTGACTACATTAAAAGCATAAATCGGAAATGATATTCCTATAAACGTTTACATTTCGACACAATCAATAGATTTCTCTTTAAAGCTCATGCGGGAGCGATTCGTGACTACGAAATTAAAGTACTAGTTACGGCATTCTTCCTTCGCAACCTTATAACCATTTCAATTTCTTAGTTGGCTAAACTTTCCACTGCAGAAAACGTGCTGGATACCGCATTACCTTTTATTTTACGTTAAGCTTTCTCCGTGGAATGAAAGGAGCAAGCATAAAAAAAAAACCACGTTTTGTTTCCAGCGTTCAGCTCTAAAAAAACTTTTCCAGCTTTTTTCCCCTTTCTTTTTTTCATTGTTCTTATTTTGTCTTGTACATAAGATCTCCTAACGGATTTTCTTATCTATTCTATTTTGTACTTTTATTTCTTTAGACCCGTTGTAAGTTTAATCTTTTAACTACATTTTTCTTTAGATTTTTTTTATGTGCCGTATTTCAGCATTGGAGGCTTATGTGACTTTCTCTGCCTATCTTCGCGTAATAGTTTCTCCCATGTAACTTCGTTTCCCATGGATTATTCTAGCTTTATCTCTTACGAAATGCTCGCGTTGAAATGTTTTCCTAAAAACATATTTAGATTTTTTTTTTTCGTTTACCTTTCATTCCACTGGACGTGGTTATAAGAATTTAAGTGCAGTAATAAGTAGATTACCGAAAGAACATTAAGAACGGGGGGGTGGTTTTTTTTTTTTTTTTTTTCCTTTCCATCTGTTTTCCATTTTCTTCCACCAGGCGAAGTATTAAAACATGTTGATGGTAATAATTAATGTTTTTGCTTCGTTGCGATAGACATATTGCCTTTTTCTCTATGTATTTATATTTTTATGTTTCATATCTTGTCGAACCGAAAAGAAGATTATTCCCCAAGCTAATATTTTGTTTTGCTTTTCAACAAAAAATTTTGAATAACTTTATTCATTGAATTTCGAAGACGTTCTTTAAAAAGTATTAACACGCAATTTTTCCATGTATTCCTTCATTTGTTTGCAAACTAAACACCTCGCTCTTTAGTTCGTCGTTTAAAAAAATATATTCATTGCTAAAAGTTAAGCATGGTAAGACACAAAGTTAATTTCCGGAACCCAATCTGAATAGGCGACATTGCAGCTCCAAAAAGAGCATGTTTCTTAAACTCACATATTAAACTTGGTCGGCGAAAGGAGCTGTCTATGGTCCTCACATTTTTTCCAGATTATGCTCAGGGTATCTTTGAAGTTTTGAAAAACTTTCGTGCAAAAAATAACTTTTATTTCACTTTTCTCATTCAGGGACTTTATTTCTGTTATACCCCCCCAGCCTCAATCGCGTGGGGGATCGGTTGGACCTCTATTGGACTGGGGGTTCTATACAATTTGGGACCCTAAAAGTTCATTTTGGTGGTCCCCAAAATGTGCAAAGCTACCACTTTTAGAAAAGCCGCAATTTTCTGTAGCGGTTGAGTTAACGATGTATTTACTGATTTGTGCATAGCTTTAGGATTGTGGAATATATTATTTGATTATGTAATGTTTTATTCACGCTTTGTTATTCATATTTATGTACAATGAGTTTTATTGAAAGCAGTAAATGAAATAATCATGTAATATCTCATAACTAAAATTTGCAGTGTCCCAACGAAATAGTTCGACCTATGTCTATCAAAAACCAACCTTCGCCGTATTACGGATGATATTTTTTAGCGATTTTCGTTTCTAGAACGACTAAACGATATCGCCACTGATGTCCCTTTGTTCAATAAAAACACATTTTGAAGCTTCTTATCACTGTCTTAGTTTTAAAAACTGGACACCTTTCTAAGGTTTTCTTAAAGATCAGCGTGTTTAAATTTGTGTATTATGAAATTTCGGACACCTTTCTAAGGTTTTCTTAAAGATCAGCGTGTTTAAATTTGTGTATTATGAAATTTCGGCGATTAATTAAGGTAAACACACCAGTAGTGGCCAGTTCTTAGTATTGCTTCAGTAGTGGCCACTTCAAGATTTACATTTGAAAAAACGGGATTCCAGGTTTCCCAAGAGATTAAAACACGCAGGAGGTGATACCTCCTGCACGTTTGATGTAGTTTTAAATGCATTGGGAGACCTACAATCCATTTTTTTCGAATATAAAATAATTTTATTTTTGTAGACAGAAACTAAAAATACAGTAGGCGCCGCTTAGTGTGATTACGGTTAATGTTATTATTCGCTTAATGTTAACAGAATCACAAAGTCCTGGAACCCTTGCATGTTAATAGGCGTTAAAAATGTCCAACATTGTAATCAGCATCTTCGCATATTGTGTGTGTGTGTGTGTGTGTGTGTGTTGTTACCTTTTTATAAACCTTCAATTTTTTCCCCGTTTTTGTTCCTCAATTAACAGAAATACAAAGGAAAGCCCTGACAAGACAAACTTTCTGTGTGATGTTTTGTGGTTTTCACAACCAGAAAACCAGTGCAAACTTTTTCTAGAAATAAAACTACGTTCCTTCTCCACGAACCACCTAAAAAGTTCCTTCTCCACGACCACAGACTCCCACTAAGATGTCTCTCGTTTGCACATGCAAAAATTCAGCCGCTGGAAATGTTGCAGGTGTGTATGTAGGACCTGCATGTTTGCAGGTAGTGACCTCCATCCACTTTAAGAGAATTTATGTAGTTTCCAGAAAAACAACTTCCCTTCTCATCAGCAAAGCAGAATTTTTTCTCCCTCTCCAGTTACCTTAAAACGTCACTTTAAACGGTCAAACATTTTAGCTATGAAGAAAAAGAGCAATGATTTAAATGTCAAGTAAAAAATTTACATCGTAATAGGCTTTGCCAATTTAACTAGGATGAGTCAAAGAAAGGCTGCAGAACAACAAGCGAAATCTTACTGGAAAGAGGTGGTTGAGTTGAATCTGATTTGAAAATGTGTTTTACGAATTTCAGAGAAAAGGAAAAGATGCGCAAGTAAACTGTCATATTTTGTTTTCTCCAATTACTATGTGTTTAAAAATAGCATATTTTAATTTTCCCTTTTTAAAGTAATACTCTTCCACTCTGCTAATTTAGTAACTTATAACTCAAATCTACGTTCAGTTGAGTCATTGTAATTATAATTTACTGCTGCGGAAAAAAAACCTTCTTAATTGAAAAACATCATTATTTTATGGTCCCCGGATTCTCTTCGGTTATTGTTATCAGTCGGTTATTGTTATCAAATTGTATTGGTCCCAAAGTGATCATATTAAGCGGCGCTTACTGTCATTCTTAAAGTTCGTGTCAACCATTACAAGCAGTTACGTATCAATTAATTGTGAAGAAAGTCATATACACTTTCAAGTAATATTTTTTTTCCATGAAGGAATTTTCTCGATGGAAATGCGGACAAGTTGTTCGGTTAAATTGTAGCGATATATTTTTAAAGTATAATGGCACTTTTGTTATTATAATTAGTATAAAAATGGTTAATTGACTGAAGAGTTTGAACACTGACGATACTGACTCTTCTTCCCGTAGGTCGGAAGCGACCCGCCAGAACCTCAAAATGTTATCTAAAATCATTTGAAAAGAAAAATGAGAAAAAAAAATAAATTATGAGACAATTCTTATGTAAAATAAGCATAATGGTGTACTTTACATCGAAATTTATCTTCAAAAAAAAAAAAAAAAAAGAGCGAGAGATTGGTTGATTGGTTCGATTGAGTTGTACGGCGTAAGAACCTTTGTAGGTCATACTGCGCCAGCTAGAGAATGATAAGCTTAATTATTTACATTCACTCCGAAGAACATTATGCTTAGGACTAATGGAAACACCTAAAGTGCACATCAAAATTGAGAAGGTAAAATCCATAAGTACATTCTTGTGTTAATTTTACACGTAACCAGTTGGAATCAGTTTCATCGTATTCATTGACCTGCTAGAGAGGAATATGTCAGATCAGTTAACATTAAAAAACTCTTTTTTTTTACCTTGTCATCTTTAGATGAAAATGAACCCTACACAGTTCCTTGGAAACAAACGAAACCCTCAGAATGTTGTCTTTATCTTGCCTGTTTTTGTTCACCGATAGTTCAGTTTCAAAAGTCACCAAAATTTGTAACTGATGTTTGTTTCGATTTCTTTCAATTTACCCTATTTCTTTTTTAAGCACATTAATATCTTTCTTTTAAGATTTTTTTAAATATTTAATGCTTTAGTAAAAAAGTAACCTTTACTTACAATTCAGGCAGTGAGAATTATAGGGATGCAAGTGACAAAATTACAAATTTGGGGGTAACCAGTACAAATAGTAAGGGAACCTCTTTTCTGTCTTGAGGCATGTACTAGTAGGCAGTACTAGATAGATACTGCTGCGCAGCATGATTTAGAAAAAAAAAATCAATGAAAACCTACCTAGGACGTTTTCTTTGAACGCGTTTTACTCAAAACTCGAAAATATCTACTTACATCCCTTTGCTTCTCCGCCTGTGGTATTTGAAGTACATGATCTGAAATTCTGAGCGATATCGTCCTCTGTTTGATTGATGATTATTTGCTAACAATAAACTGTAAATATCTTCGCCTGAGAGCAACAGTGAGGTATCTAATTTCTGGAATAACAACAATATATCCTACTGTAGTTTTGAGGGGACGATATATTTTTTTTTTTTTTTGAAATGTATAACATTCAGCCAGCAACGATCGCCTATAAGGGAGGACACCAAAATGTTTTGCTGTGAATTACCTAACAACAAAAGCGTTTTTAAATGTATATTATTCTTTAACAATATTGAAAAGGATACCACGAAACTGTTCTCAGTTTTGCTTGTGCAAAATAAGAAAATAAAACAAAAGAGTCCCGTGCTTATATAGTGTAGGTACAAATCAGAAGCATTTTCAAAAATAAATAAGTAAATAAATAAATAAAACGTTTTTATCAGTTGTAAATAAGTGGTAGCTTATGTTTCTTCAGAAATCGAAATTAAACTGATGTAATTCTTATTTATATATTAAAATGAATGAGTGTATAATTTGAACCTTAGTGTTTAAAAAAACGAAAATATTTTCAAGATTGCATTCATCCCAATTTTAATTGAGTGCAATAATAAAAACATGATAGAGAAAGATTTAAAGCATCTTAATATGAAAACCCTTAATTGTATAAAATGTAGCCTCGTGCAGAACAAGATACCTCACTTCTACATCGACTTAGCTTAATAAATCCGAATTAAAAATTTGAAGTCACCTGCTGCGGCTTCTTGAAGGATAATGCCAAACTTTTGTAATTCAGCGGAATTTCTAACTAAGAAACCTTTGAACTCAACTTTCACCATTTCAAAACTATCATCCGGTTTTACACACTCCCTGGAGATTTGAATCTGGATGAAGATCAGGCTGTTTTCTTGTTAGAGGAGCTTCAAGACCAGTGACAGAATAATTTTGCTTATAGTGCTTAGAATCCTAATCATGCGTATGGAGCAAATATGGTTTCATGATTTTTTTAATGTATTCCTAACTATACGCGTTATCTCAGTCACATTAGTTTTCACATATTTTAATACTAATTAGTTCACAAGCGTACAGTAAAATTGGCAAATCAAATGAAAAAATATCAAATATTTTCTACCGTCCATGCGTACCTCTATAGCATGGTGTCATTTAATTATTGCTAAATTTGATTCACCGTATGTATTATGATGTACAAAATAATTCATAAATTACATTTGGAATAGCCTCCCTTTGAGTTCCGATCAAAGAACTTCAGTTGTTATATAAATTCATTTACTACTTTTAAAGTGTGGAATAACTATGAACATTTTACTAAGCAGATTTTTTTTTCAAATTATGCATAATTATGCAATACTCAAACTGGTATCAACTATTAATTTATATTAAAAGTATAATAAATATAGAAAGAATAATATTGACAAAACGCAAACACATTCCTCCGTAAACAATAATAAATGAGAAAAAAACTAAACTATACTTAGTTGCCACAAATCTTTAAGTTAACAAGTTAAAAAAAACTCACTGTTTTGATTGAAATTTGTATCCGATAATCAAAACTGGTCAATCGAGAAAAAATGTGCAGTATCAATTCTATAAACGACGTTGCTAGTGCAGAAGTGTTCACATCTTAATTCGTAGATTATCATAAGTAAATGAGAAATAACCAAGCCTATTCTTTGTTATTTTATGGTCTATATTGTTTCTAGTTGTCAAATTATTATTTTATACTTGTTCACTTTCAACACACATTAAAAAAAATGAGTTAACATCCTTACTCTAAATCAAGTATCCCATTTGTACCCAGGATATATGATTTGTATCTAGTTTATCACTCACAGAAAAATAACAACAGCAAGTAACAAGCAAGAACTGCCAGAGTTATTTTTACCTTATATTATCTCTAATATATTTCGTTTTACTCGATTTTAATAGTTGTGCATGTTTTGCAATCGTCACTTGACTTCTTAAAGGAGCTGCAAAATATACTTAAAAACGCTCATAAGGGGGCTTGCCGTGTGTCGGAAACCTCAGTTCAGTTTGATGGGGAGTGCAAAAATTAATAATGACAATAAAAATACAGCCCTGCTAAGTACAAAAATCGCATCTGCATCTTAGTTTAAATTGAGAAATTGCCGTTTAAAGTTTTGTGCCTCAAATGTGTTTGATACGGATGCAACTTTTTCAGAATTTTTCAAAAAAATATTTCCCACTCGCAAATGACCATAAAACATCGTATTTAGGTAAAATATCTGACAAAGAATCACTTGCTTGCCGTAACTCAATTTGTATACGAAGTGTAGATACGACTTTTGTACTTAGCCTGGCCGAATAGGTCTAACACAGTGGTTACCTACCTTTTTCACGTCGCGACCCCCTTTTTACTAACTCAACAGCCCGCGACCATCTACGTGTCCCTCATAGAAATATTATATATAAAGTCATATAAATAAAAACAAATCATAGAAATCTTATATTATAGTCTTACCGTCTCCAGCTTTCGTTGTAAGTGAATGAAGGGATTTTCTTTTTACAAGGTCGTAGCGAGGTCAAAAATCGAGGGGGGGGGGCGTTTGGCAGACACTCATTTTTTTCAAACGCATATATAGCAAGGGAGAAAGGGTTCAGATATTTGCTTGGAGAGAGGAGCAATAAAATTAAGATAATTGCGTTATGTAAGCGGAAAACGATAATTAAAAATACGAATTTACAGTCGTAAGTCTAACATCCGCAAAGGTTCTTCCCTGGAAAATGTTCTAAGTTGAAGTTCTGAAATTAGTTTACAAGATCTCTAGTGATGTTTGCAGGCGGAGAGGTTCAGGTACTTTTATGAACGGTTCAAACTCGGAGACTTTACCGTTGAAATTTCTTGAAATTGAAGTACTAAAAATGAAGTTTTAGACCATTTTTAATAATAGAGGAAGGGAGAGGGCGGGAGGGGGTTTAGAAGACCGAAGATGCTTGCTAAGTTTTCGAAAATGAAAATTATATGTCCTAAGAAGCTCAGTTGCAGACTATCTTGGTTGAAGTTAAAGGGGGGGGGGGTAATGGGTTAACGCGATCTTTTCCAGGATTTTTCTTTTTTTTTATTTAAAGTTATTCACAAAAACTCAATTATAGGTCATCATTGTAAACGTTAGGAAGAAAGTTTGGATTCGGGCCTCTCCCCCAGAATTTTTACGGAATTGAAGTTTCAAAACCGAAATTTTAGACAAGTTTCAACGATGTGTTTGGAGAGAGGAATGGGGTACTGTATTGAAAAGTTTTCAAATTTTAAGCCCACAAAACAGACTAGTTTGGTATTTTCGACAAAGGGATATGTTCGGACATCCTTACCCGTATTCTTTTGAAATTTAAGTTCAATAAAAACGAAATTTTGTTCGAGCTTTAATTATGTGAAGTTGGACAGTAGGCACTTTCCTGGAATTTGAAATTAAAGTCCTAAAAACCCACTTCTTGGCTATTTTTGGCGAAGTTGGGGGATGGGATGATGTTCCGGGCTCTTCTCCGGGGGGGGGGGAGTATTTCCAAAATTAAACCCTCTAATAACGCTAGTGAAGGACAGGGACCGGCTGGGTGTCGGGCTAACCTTGGCCTCCAATGGGCGCAAAAAAAAGAAAAAAAAAGGAAGAAAAGGGGAAAAAAGAAAGAAAGAAAAAGAAAAAAAAAACGAATGTACACAGGTTTGTGAGTTTAAAGAAAATAAAAAAAAGCGAAGTGAAGTCGCACAGGTTTGTTCGTGCAAAAATAAATAAAAAATTAAAAATAAGGAAGTTGCACCAAAAAATAAAAATAATGAACTAAATTTAAAAAAAAAAAACAATTAGTAAAAAAAAAAGGTGTTTAGGCTCGAGTGCGCATCGGTTTGTGGCCCAGTCCACCCCTGCTGAAGAACATGGAGAACCTCTCAAGGAAATGATTCGAAATTGAAGTTCCAAAAACGAAATTTTAGACAATTTTGGATAATGTTGGAGGGAGTGAATTGGGGACTCTTTCCCAGAAATTTGAAGAGACTGAAGTCCTTAAACCAAAGTTTAAGATAATCTTAGAGGACGTTGAGGGATTAAGTACTTGGACACAAGGGGGATTATGGGGCTATGGGGATGATGCAACCCTCTCCCCCTCTGGTTGCTACAGCCCCATAGCTCTTCTCTTGGATTCGCCATTGCACGTAATCATTGATGCTGTTGTTGTCTTGTGCCAGCTTTTCTGGCAATTTCGGGTGCGCTGTAGGGTGGTTAAAAAAACTTTTTTTCAACTAGAGTTCAAGGCACCCCCCCCCTTTTTTGACTTAGTATTATGCTGCAAAACTTTTAACTTCTCGCATAAATTTTAAGAGTGTGCTCAATGACCACTTAATTATTTAACATTAACCATATAGTATGGAAAGTGCCTAATGTTTAGAAACATTTAAATTACCCAACTGTTTTTCTTTTTTTGTAAATAAATATTTTATTGCAATGTATATGCATATTACTAGTGTATATTATAATATGTAGCATTGTTTTTTCAGTTCAATGTATTTTTTTAATCACCCTCCCTATACGTATGAAGTTAGGGGGAGGGGGTTGAGCACCCTCTTTCCGATGAAATAGGAAGCTAAAATTCTACCAGTATATTATTATTCATAAGGCTAAAAATATTGAGCGATGACCCGTAAGCTAGGAGAAACTTTTTTTTTACACGTATTTTCGAACCACCCTAGTGCGCTGCTTAACTTTTCCAGCTGTACCGTAATTTGGTGTGTCTGACGGAAAGCAACCATTCACAACACACAAAACATTCACACAAAGGAAGAACAAGGACAGGAGAGAGAGAAAGTACATCCATGCCCCAACTGGTATTCAAACCCGGGACCTCCCATCAAGCATTAATGCTACTCTAAAATGATGCTTTTTCCCCCTAAGTATTTTAATTTTTAATCTATGCAATGATATATTTTTAAATGTAGGGGTAATGTCGTGACCCTTTAAGAAATAATTCACGACCCTCAAGGGTTCGCGACCCACAGGTTAGGAACCTCTGGTCTAACAATCAATCATTTTAAGCGCAGTAATATGCTTAAGAATCGACAATAAATTAACTAGTCAACCTATATTGAAGAGCATAATTCATGAGAAATTTCCGCAGTTTTATATTTTTGTAACATGCTATGCTTCCAGGAGACCATTCAGGTCACATTGACTGTACATTCCAAGTGTCCTGAAATGTTTTATTCCTTTTTCTCTCTATAAATCAAACACACCTACTTTGAAAGTCGAACTAAAATCTCAAGTCGCTCTCAAAACTTAAATATCAACTTTCGAGTCGGTTGGGGAGGGGGTAGCGTTGGTGTATATTTGCCAAGAGTGCCATCGTGTCTTATGATGGCCCTAGTGATTTCCATACCTTGCAAAAACACTTTAGTCAATCCTGCACACTTCTCATTGGCAGTAAATGTACTCAGAATATTTTGTCAATTCACAGATTCCCTTCTTAATTCTCAACATCATCTTAAGCCACTTAAAAATGAATAACACCACGACATTCTACTTTAGTCGTAAACTAATTTCCAGGAAGAAGACACCACTGGCCGACCTACAAATCATGCCTCACGTATACATGAGCTTCTCAGTGTTGTTTATCATTCTCTATTTACCGCTCTAAGTTTGAACACAGTTTTGTTACACTCACACGCACACATACATACACAATAACCGCGTTCACAACTTACTTTTCGGCCCGGTAAATCTCCGCTCTGGATCCGCATAAAACCCGATTGAAAAAATCCGCGTTTCCATGTCAAAAGAGGTTCTCCCATTGTACCACAGAAAGCGGTTTTTACCCAGCGTCCTTAGCGGCTAGTAGACGAACTTGTTTCAGGGAATGCATTCCGGGTAAAAACACCGCTTTCACTCCAGAAGCTAGCAGGAGTAGAAAGATTCCACATAAAACCCTCTAATAACCGCAATGCGGTGAAAAGCAGGTTTTTTCCAGGGTCGAAAGTGCCCATGGAAACGGCCCTTGTATTATGCTCCTTACTCTGATTCCATTTGATTCACTATCCACCGTAATACCACTTAAATAATACTAGTTATAGAATTATTACGCGATTAATATTTATTGTATGAAGTGCAAACTGCCCTACTGCTAAAATTTACCGTCAGTGATTTAGTAATAAAACAGTATATTTATCATATTGTGTTCTCACATAGAAGTCAATAAATAAGTAAATAAAAGTTTTTTTTTAAAACAAGTGTTCGAATATAAATATTTTACTATTTCCTTCGTGATTATTAAATTATTACTGTCAAAGCATCCTAGTAACTGTCTTAAACAATTCAATTAAATAAAGGTATGAAAAATACGTTCAAAATTATTTTGTGTGGGAAAAAAAATATCCAAAAATAAAGTAAATTTATAGGCAACTTATCATAAACCTTCAATTATGAGTTATTAGATTAATAAGTAAAAGATAAAGGAAAAAAAAAAGACTGCACTGAAAAGATCATTTTGCGGTAATCAATATTGCCTTAGAAAAATTAACTTATACCGAAAGTTTATCTTAGTGATACGGCTCGTTTGAAAACATTATTTCATTCAGAAATATTTTTTCTTATTTTCCCCCTATCATATTATTTGTCCATGATTTCACCAAACTTATTTTTTGCTTCGTTTTAATCAGCTCCCAGCTCACCCAGCAATCATAAAAGAGCAGAGTTCATTCATAAACGCTTATCGGCTGGCGATGCTCGCGCCTCATTGGCTGCTGACAATTTGTGCCATAATTATGAGACTTGCATCATTTTATACTTAGCGAGCTTTTGCGGTCGTTAAGATAGAGTCGTCTCTCGTAAAATTCTAAATTTATATTTTACTTTGTTAATAACTGGGTCATACAAAAAAGAAAACACACACACACACACACACACACTTTTTAATGCTATTTTTTATTCCAATCCTCTGTATTTTTAAATGAATTTAAATTTTAATTGAAACATAAAGGCCATTCCACGAAAAACTCAACACGTCGCCGTCGTCCCGCACGTGACGTTAATGTATTTTATTAAAAATTAATAATTTTAATTTGTAATGACGATATTTTTTGTTCAAATATGTTGCAGAAATCACACATAAGTTTGTTCATTAATATTTTAAGGTACTATTTTTTGTGAAAAAAAATGAGGCATGGCGTCACGTACGGGACAAAATGACCGTTTTTTCTTAAAATGGCCTGTAACATATATTCTCTTGCTTCTAAATATATACTGTGTGTGTATGGATAAACAAGTATGTATGTATATATATATATATATATATATATATATATATATATATATATATATATATATATATATATATATATATATATATATATATATATATATATATATATATATATATATATATATATATATATATATATATATATATATATATATATATACTTATTAGTAACTTTGACAAAACTTTTCAAGATTACTACGGTATAAAAATAGCATATCGACTAAAACATTTTAAGTCTAAGTCCATTCCAAAGAAATAATTCCAAAAACGTCGTCTGCTAATGCGTCAGAAGAAAATGTAATTTTCTATAATGCGAGAAGAGAAAGACCGTTCCTAATCAACATGCGTAGAGGACAAAACTTGTTTCAGTAAGTCCTTCTAATGCAAAAATGTTTTTCGGAGTTTAAGTCGTACATTAGGGTAATGGTACCTGAATCGCAGTCCTCAAGTTGAAAATATCCGAGTCTTCTTTCTAGGAGTAATTCAGCATGAAAATGCTATCTAACACGACATATTCTATGCTTTTGAGATAAGTTTAAGGAAATAAGATTATTAAATAAGAACAAGTTTTAGCATTTTTTTTTCTTCTTTTTCATGCATTTGCCTACGCTTATGTAATTTTTCGGGCATATACCTGAAACGGTTTAAAAGTAAATAAATACAGTCAAGCCCGCTTATTAGAATATCGGTTAAACGAATATCCCGCTTAATGTAATACATTTTCAATGTACCAAACCTATGTAATGTGTTATTTTGATCCCCGTTAATGAAATATCCCGCTTATTAGAATATTTTTTCGAAGCAAAATGGCTATTCTATTAAGCGGGTTCGACTGTAAATATAAAAAAAACGGACTAAAGGGTGATTTCACGGTATGTCACGGACAGTGTGGACAAAATTTGCCTTATGATTTTATATGTATACTAACTAATTAGAGATGAAATATGAAACTTTGTTGATCCAGAAAAAAGTAATTGTCTCGTGTAATTTGTTAAGAATGTCCTTTTTTTGTTATTTCTTAATAAAAATAATCTTTTACGTGTGGATATACGTTTGTTTGGGTATCAGCTTTAGAAGCATCACTTCTAACCATAAATAAAAAAATGTATGCATATATACATATTATATATGTAAATATATTTAAAAGATTTATATTACGATAAACTCGTGCACTATATACTTTGTTTAGTATCAAAAAACTAGGCATACAATTCTGATTTCTTTGGCAAAAAAAAAAAAAAAAAAATATTACACGTTTTTAAGTTAAATATTGATCTGTCACGTGACTGCATTTCCATTGAATGAAAGAAAATTGTGTATGTTCTTTTTAAAATTCCATAAACAGAAAAACTTCTACTTGAAACTGAAATATAATTTGATACAAATGTATGTATTGACTTTTTACTTCCTTTTACAAAAAAGGAAGTATTGCATTCGTGAAAAAAATTTCACTCAAAAATCGACCTTAAATTCCATTTTACTCACCCCCGAATGAATATTGAGTTTTTTTTTCGACCCGACCACACGTGGAAAAGTGCCTAAGAACGTATAGACACGCAAAATATCCATAATGACGATTCCCGAGTTAAATATAACGAATTTCCTCGTGATGTCTGTATGTACTTATGTATGTATGTGCGTATGTGCGCTGTGCGTATGTGCGTATGTGCGTATGTATGTCGCATAACTCAGGAACGATAAGCCTTAGAAAGTTGAAATTTGGTACGTAGACTTTTAGTGGGATCTAGTTGTGGGGGATCTTTTGGTTGTATTCGGCTGTTTCTGAAGAGATCTTTTGCCCCTCCTTGGGGGGAAATCATTGTTACTTTCGATGTAAACTCAAGTGGTGTTATAATTTGGCGGACACTTGGCAATATACCGCCAGTCTTTTGGTCGCCAAATTTGGCGATTTCTTTAAAAATCTGTTTCAATTGTCACTGTTGGTGATATTTAGCGAGTAATCTATTTAATCACATTAAAATTGCCAGTAATTGGAAAATGACATTAAATTGAAGTAAAAGGAAGTCATGTGATGCACACATCAGCTCGTTTGTTTCGTAAATTTGCAGTCAAAGAAAATTTCTGGTTTAAAGCGATGCACCTAAAAATGATAATCATAAACGTTTCTCCGCACAAACCTCGAAACTCGTGTATGCAGTAATCTGCTAATTTTGTGCATTTAAACGTTGTTGATTGCCATTTAGTTCTGTGAACAAATATATTTATTTATTTTAATGCACCAATGTTCACATATTTTTTTTATTTGTTTTAATTACGAAATAAAAATTCATGTTGAGAAACTGAAGTTCAGTACGTTCTATGTTAAAATACGAAAATATCCATACATAAAAATAAAAAATAAGGTTGAGATGTTTAAAGGATAAAAGCGTTTTTGCTAAAATTTCGGTACTGAATTACATCCTAAGGCTTAAAACGAGCTGATGTGTTCATCACACGACTTCCTTTTACCACAATTTAATGTCATTTTCCTATTACGACATACGTGCATATATGCATACGTATATACAGACGTCATGAGAAAACTCATTGTAATAAACTCGGGAATCGTCAAAATGGATATTTCGCGCGTCTATACATTCTTAGGCACTTATCCACGTGTGGTCGAATCGAAAAAAAACCTCATCATTCATTCTGGAGTGAGTAAAATGGAAATTAAGGTTTTTCGAGTGAACATTTTTTCGCTAATACAATACTTCCTTTTTTGTAAAAGGAAGTAAAAACTGTTACGTATTTTCTATTACGTAATAACATATGTAAGTTTATTCCAAACGATCTGATGTGTGCATCACATGACTTTCTTTTACCCCAATTTAATGCCATTTCCCCATTACTGGCAATGCTAATGTAATTCAACAGCTTACTCTATGAATATCACAAACAGTGGCCAATTGAAATTAGATTTTTAAAAAAATCGGTAAATGTGTCGCCAAGTTGACGACCAAAAGAGTGGCAATATATCGCCAAGTGTCCGCCAAATTATAACACCATTTGAGTTTACATCGAAATTAGCAATAATTTCCCCCAAAAAAGGGGCAAAAGGCCTCTTTAGAAACACTCGAATGCAATCAAAAGGGGAGGTGCACAACTAGATACCACTAAGAGTCTACGTACCAAATTTTAACATTCTTGAACTTACCGTTCTTGAGTTATGTGACATACATACGCACACACGCACATACATACGTACCTACAGACGTCACGAGAAAACTCGTTGTAATTAACTCGGGAATCGTCATTATGGGTATTTCGCGTGTCTATACATTCTTAAGAAATTAAGATCGTTTTTTGAGTGAAAATTGTTTCGCGAACACAATACTTCCTTTTTTGTAAAAGGAAGTAAAAATAGTTTTAAACAGACCACTTATTTTGTCATAGAACATTTACGCAATCGGTAAACCACATATGTGGTAGGTACGTGGTACCCTGGGCATTAATGTAATGTAATGTCACTTTAGAAAATGATTTCAGGACAATATTTATTAACTTTACGAAAAAAAAGGAATAGCAGCTGGTTCATTCAATTTATTCATTAGATATTTTTAAATAACTAAATAATTTTCCGTACTTAACGTATCATTCATATTAAAGCCTAATTTGTTCACCTCAGGCTGCTTGATTTTTATTCATCTTTTTATCTGATAGTTTATTATTAAATTATGAACAAAACAAAATGTCTTCTCAGATATATTATTTATTTATTTTTGTCAATTTTCTTCAAAAATGAGAGAATCCAAATGGAATTATTTTTATTTATTTATTTATTTTTCTTTGAAGGACACAGAACTTGCAAATCGCAAGCGTGCTTTTTGCATGTTAGTTAAATATATTTCTAAACAATGCTGCACATTTCAATGCATACTCAGTCATCGCACCAATCAAGTATTTTACGTATCACTTATAAGACAATGGGGTTGTTTCCAAAATTTTAAAAGTATTTTTTTTTTCTGAAAGAGCATGCTTAATAACATAGGATCTGATAATTTTTTAAATAATTTGTTTAAGTTTAATATTTTAAAAAAACTACTTAAATCGCTGAGCTTTCATTGCTTACATTTCTTGGCGATGGCATCACAAATGATAAATTGCCATTCTGTGTTGCCACTCTCACAGAGCTAAATATTTAATTCACATCTTTACTCACGTGCATTGGCAACGATGTGGTTGATAGCAAGCGCGGAGTGTAATTTTAATTCGCTGCTTGATTATCACAACGTGGAAACGTAGTAGAAAGATGCGGCAAAGTGCATCATTTGTGACGTCATAAAGACCACGCCTTGTTTGGAAAATCGGACATTTTAAAAAATTAATTAAAAAAAAACTGTGGGGAAAATGAAAGTATGTTCTGGGCCCGTGTTTCTTTTTTTTTTTTTTTGCTCATTCTATTCATTTTAATCAAAGGAAACCACCGCATCAGTGCTCTGTAATCAGAGTGGTAAAAAATATTTTCTCATAAATACTCTCTATGGCTATTAAGAAGATGATAAACATAAAAATATGCCAAAAAATATTCATGAAAGGACAAGAGTTTTGTTGTGCCAGAGTGAATGTAAAGTGAAATAGTCTTTCTAGCGCAACTTTTAAAACCAATGACTGACAGGCATACTTATCTGCATGCATATTTATACAGTTGTAAATACTACAGACTGGTCGGGAACAGCCACCCACCACATCACACACAAACACAAATACACACATCAACGACAAATGATTTTTTATGAGTAAATATCTGAAAACAATTGAACTTGGAGGGAAAAAAACCGTACTTTTCAGTCCCTTACTTCAATATTTTTTTCTTCAACGAGCAAAAAAAGTCTTTCCAACACACAGACTTACAAATATGCGTTGTTGCAATAGTTTCAGCACTATTTACAACCTTAAGCCAGACAAGATTCGGAAATCGAAACGTTTCAGGAACATAGCATTTTCAGTGGAATACTTTTTTAATAGAATAAAATAAAAATATATAATTACCATAACTCGTGGTTTAGAGACCATAGTAGTCTTTAAAATTTTTTCATACATTAAATAAAAATGCAACAAGTGTTGTATGTTGGTAAGCAGTTAACCTTTAAGAAGGCGCGCGTCCCGGCGTACTGAGTACCTACGCCATTCAACGAGAAAGCAGATGTGAATTTCAGAATAGTCACTAAATCAACATCTGGTTAATATTTACCCTGTTTCCAAAGTCCTTTCAAGGACGCAATTGTGTTTAAAATCGAAAGTTGCCCTTTTTTCTTGTGTTTTTTTATGTTTTTTAAATAGAAACTACACGTGAATGTTCCAATTTGTAAAGCAAAAAGCATATAAAAACAACAAAATGCAATTGTGGGAGCTGTAGTAATTGTTCAACAACTGCCAACAAGTTGTCTCAATGACTAAAACATAATTTATATGTATGCATTTTTTTTACATTCGTGAAAACCGCAAAATTAAACGTTATCATCATTCGTAACTTTATTGTGATCTTATTCATTTTAATTTTGTTCGTCTCTTCGTTCAAGTAAATCTTTGCTACTTCTGTAACATTATATAAATAGGAAAATCTTTAAACATTGATAGTTAAGCTTTAAAAAAGGCTGGCGTACGGGTTACTCCACCCGTGTTCTTATGTTACTTCAAACCGCGCGTATTCTTAAGGGTTAAAGCTTGTTAGTTATGAGTTTAAATAGCGTGAATAAATAATTTAACGTGTATGGAATTTTGTCAGGACAAATCATTCTTAAGAAACCGGGTTCATAAAAAGCAGAGTTCTTACACAAAATTAAATATTATACTAAAATGAGATCAGAAAAAAACAAATACGGGAAATTTACTTACTGTAGAAACATCTAATATTTTCTTTTTCCACAGCTGCTTCTAATACCTAAAAAGAACATCCAAAATTTTACATGTCGAAACAAACCCCTCAAAATTTGCAACACCTTCTATCGAATATTTACAAAGAATGAACATTCAGTGAGTGCAGATTTTTCTAAAGAGATCGGAATGTTTCTTTTTTTTTCAGATCATATGCTTAAAAAGAGGAAAATCCTAACTCGGAAACATATTCCTTTTTTGTCTGAAAATAGCCTAAAGGTTCCTAAATGTGATATTTGTAAATATTTTTGAAAAGCTGCTTCGAAAAAAGGATTACGTTTTCTCTAGTTTTATCATGTGAAATTTCGAGATCAAATATTTGATAAAAACTGACGCACGTGATATGAAATTTTTGAAAAGTAGATGAAATAAAAATGCGCTTTTACAAAATAAGTTAGGATTTACTTCAAACTTTTAACCAAAATGTAGCAGAGCTTAAGAGGACATACTATTGCAAAAGAATATACATGCTAAAAGGTATATCTTTATACCATTTTGCAAGTTTTTGCAAAAGTATGATTCATTTTTGTAGCAAAAAAAACTTACTTTCTTCAAGTATTTATTTATTCATGCTTTTATTTATTTATGTTTTTATTTATCAATCTATCTATGTATTTATTTATTCACTTAATCATTCAATCATTTACTAATCTATATATTAATTGACCTACTTATCTATTTATTTAACTACATATTCATTTATATCTGCATTTATTTCTCTATCTTCGTAATTTAACTAAAATATATCATATACAAATTAGAAATGTTAAAATGTAATTATGTTAGCTTAATCCCAGATGAAAAAGAAAATGTAGCACGTTTTATTTCACGCTTAGATAGCAAAATCATGTGATATCCAGTTAAATATCGACTGTTAAAAAACTCGTTACTAACGAATATTTGCAATACAGTGAACGGTCTGATTAGCAAACTATTTATAAATTGATTGTTTTTTGAGAAAAATTTGCAATTGTGATGCAAACTTTGGAACAAAGTTTCTAGCGGATAATGGGATAAATTTTTTACTGTGTCGTGCTGCCTTTGAACTTGCTTACAAACTAAACAAACAACTTGTTACCGTAAAAAAGAAAAATAGATCAGGTAAACAGACGATTGTACTGTGAATAGTACAGAACCCCTAGCGATAAAACCTTAAGATAGAAAATATTTCTCAATGCTCATTAGGATGACATTCATTTCTTTGTAACTTTGGTTTCGTCACTTAGCGCATTCAGTAAGGCAAACAAATCTCCATTGAAACTTTTTTCCGTAATAAAAGGCTGCTAGCAAAAGAATTAAACCTGTTTCCACATGAACCTATGATGTACTGTTTTTATATAGTTTTTCTTTTTGTTCAAACTATGACTGCTGCAAAAAAATTACTGTAATTTAAACATTTGATGGACGCTATTTCGTACATAAAAAAGACACGCAGAAGCAAATTTTGTTATTAATTTTACCATAAACTAGACATATGTTTTGAGTTACAGAAGCGATAGACCTTTCCAAAAATTTTACCTTTTTCTCTAACGCCTTCAAACATAAAATAAAACCGTCGACACATACTCTCTTCAAGTAATTATCTATCTATGTATTTATTTATTCATTCATTCATTCATTTTTTTATCTATTTATTTATAGTAGTTTTTATGTATATATAAGTTATTAATAGTTTTTGTTATATATTTATAATAGTATTTATTTTTATAACTTACCGGCTAACCCTAAGAATGACTTTTAATCCTTTGAAACTTACCTTTCGTCACTTTTAGAGGAACATCCTAATGGAAACTCTTGACAGATCTGAAATAACAGATGGAGTTCAAGACATCTAAATTCGTGAATTTAAAACGGTTTCCATACTTTCATTTGGGCTAATGGCTTTATTAGACAACCAGCGTCTCTTTGTACAACTCATAGCATTAATAATAAATAACTGGAACCTAAAAAAAAATATTTTCAACGCATAACTAAGATATTAAGGGTTAAAATAAAATGTTTATAGTAATTAAATTTAATTTAAATTCACAATATTACTCTAATGTCTCTAAGAAATTTACCTGAAATTCGGTACATACCAACTATGCAACAGCAATACAAATACTGTATTGAAAAGAAAGAATGATCAATTAGTTTTAATTTAGTAATTATAAATATTTTATAACAAGGAGTGGGGAAAAATTGTGAGTGACAGGTTGCATTTCATATTCATTTCACTGTTGTTTTAATTATGATTTTGTTTTTTTCTCGTAGTTCCTAATACTATTGTAAATGTAATTATTGTACATTTTTTTTCTTCAAGCATAATTTTACTACATATATATTAATATGAAATTCTTTATTCTTTAAACTAAAATGTAAATGTTCAATTTTTTGATTTTTAATCACTCTGTTGTTTTTGACAACACATGTGTTTCTTGCTGTTTTTTAATTTTTTATTATTCACTCTATATTGTTACGACAAAATTTTACCAGTGTATTTCACGTGACAAATCTTAAAACACATTTTTAGATTATCTTGTGCAATCTGGAGTTATATTCTGATACTACAAAATATGATACGTTAGAGCTACGAATATAGTTCTTAATAATATCTTTATTGCGTGACTCTGCTCAAAAAGTATCGAGTAGAGTTCAGAAAAATAATTTCCGGAGTTTTGAATTTCTCTGTAGTTTTGAGAACGTTTCGATCAAGTTCATTTGATAAGTTTTGTAACGGAATACTAGAACATAATAAAAGATGGTAAAAGATCGATAACTACGTTAAAATTTAATGTCTTGAGCATACTGTTGCATCATAAAATTTTACTTGCAGCATTCCTGATACAATAGTGCTATTATTAGTACATTATAAAGCATCGTAATATATACTATAGTTTCATAGAAAATTTCTTTCACACTAATTCGTTACATTAATTTTGAAAGGTAAAAACTACCCTGACTCGATTAAATCCCATCCTTCAAACTATGAATAAATTTAATCCTTTTTGCTTGAGGTATGGACATTTTTTTTTTTTTTTTTGTAAAAATGGAGTTAAGATCTATTTTTAGTCAATTTTAACACATTTGTTTAATACGTTAGGTTTTACTTCTAGATGTTATTTTGTAAAAAGCAATGGACGATGTTTTAAACTTCCCATCAATTTTTATCACTGTATTTGAAAGAAACTCGTGTTAGTTACACTATTTATAACCCAAGAACGGGTGATATTTATAACCCAAGTGATTTGGCTGAAAATTCGTGGGGAGGTAGCTTAGAACCAAGAAACGGACACAGGATACTTTTTATCCCGTTCGATCGCGTTCCTGAAATATTTGCAATTGCAAATTAAATGTTCAGTTAATTGTTTAATTCTATGAATTCCCAATAGATGGCGGGATAAGTTAACTTGAGAGGGCGCTGGCCTATAGTGTCGATAGCTACGCTATTGTGAGACTGCTGTGGTCAGCGAACTGATTTTTTAATGCTTTTTTTTTTTTTTTGATATTCTGGTACATTTTTTTCGTAGGGAGGTATATGTATTTTTCTATTGGGTTTTGCGTTCCTTATTTCTACAACGTTTCTTTTTGTTTTTATAGTTGAAGACAGTTACTTATCTAAGTAAATAATTTCATTTGTCATATTGTTCAATAGTGATTGTTCTATATAAGGTTTTTTTTTTGCATTACTTATTTAGCAAAAAATTTTAAATTGCAGAAAAGAAAAACACTTCGATTACAGTAGCGTGGTTGCTTGCCGCGTTAAACGATTAACTATGCAGTTGAAATACTGTTTTGAGTTTTAAAGCTAGTTTTGATCTTTTTATATGTTTTGGCGAATAGATTTAAATTCCAACGAAACTCTAACAGGTTTTTTATAATGTGTGTACGTATTTTATTTGAAGAAAAATTATATTTTTTTATTCAACAGACTTCTTTTAAATTCTTTGCTCGAGCATCGTCTTGCGAGTACTGCTTAACTCTTATAAAAAGTGAAAGATGGTTATTCAACATAAAATATGCTTTCAAATTGTTATTTAAATAGTAGCTTATTTCAGGGACAAGTATTGTCCAACTGAATAGTGGCTTATTGTAGGGTCAAGTACTGTCCAACTGCTACATTAATGATCATTTTAGGTTCAAGTATTGTTCACTTGTTCCATTAATGATCATTTTAGAGTCAAGTATTTTTCAATTGTTCCATTAATGTTTATTTGAGAGTCAAGTATTGCTCAATTGTTCCATTAACGTTCGCTTTAAGGCAAAGTATGGTTTAATTGTTCCATCAATGTTCATTTTAGGATCAAGTTTTGCTGAATTGTTCCATTAATGATTTTTTAGGGTCAAGTAATGTTCAACGCTTCCGTTAATGAGCATGTTAGCCAATCACTAGAACTAATCTTTAGTTTTATGTTTGACTGTTTCGTTTATGATTCGTTTTGACTTTATATACGTTTTACTTTCATCTAGTATATGATAGTTAAAATCGGTAATTTATCAGGTGGCCCAGTACTTGAAGCAACTGGTTTATAACCATCCCGCAGGTAGAAACATATTTGTGGCATAAGATACGAAATTTACTTAGTGGTTAATCATTTTTTCCGATTTCGTTACTTAAAAAGATAAATGGTACCAGATTAGATATTTAAGTCGTCCAATTTAGACAAGCCCGTTGATGATTCACCTAAAATTTAGTATGTAAATTAAGATATATATATATATTTTTGACCTGCACATTTAAGATGCTTGGCTGGGTAGATGGGAAGGAACTCGAAATGCAGCCACCTCGTTATGGTAGTAGGGTTGTTGATGTATTTGAAATATAATTGCATTTCCAACAGAGAGCTGTATAGTACACATTTATAGTGAAAAAAAAAAGTATAACTGGACTATAAAAAAATGCTTCTTTTTCAAACCTTTAATCCCGTTCCCCGTAGCTAAACCAAAATATCTTTTTCAAAACTAGGACTAGAAATGAATTTCTTGGTGCAAATACAGTGCATCCTTAATGTGCAAGTCAAAGTTATTTTTTTTATGACATACCTTAATAATAGAAAATAGAAAATATTAAGATTTTATCATTTATTTTTAAATTTATGGATACCTTTAATGGTTTTGTGGGTTACTTATGTCACATAAATGCTCGAACAATGGCGGCTAAATATGTTACGAGGGGATTCTTGAAAGTTTTAATTCTAAGTAAAGCAAAAGTAATTAAGTGGAAAATTATTGGTACATTTACTTTACAGTTTTACTTTTAACTCTTACATTTAACTCTTACAATACTCTTACTCATTCTTCTAGTATATGTAAGCTGTACTTTGAAATGCTTACCTTTGCTGCATATCACATTTCTATCCTACAGAATAAAAATGACTCTTAAAATTATTCCATTGATTTAATCCTCGAAAAAATATTGTCCCACAACAAGACATGATTACTAAATTATAACAAATGTGGCGACTCGGAACCTCTAGAGAAAAGTGGATAAGCAAATCATACTTTTACGTAATTTTGGTTGATAATTAGTGGACACACACGTTAATTTTCAGGAAGTATCGAATCCATCATTTTCAAATGAAACCATAATTGCTACTTTTGCATTACTGTCACGGTAAGCAGTAACATAAGTATGCAGAGATGGGTGGAATAATCAACATTTTCTAACTGCGAAACATTAATTAATCCTTCACGTACTTGAAACAACAAAGATTTTTAATTTATACTAAACTATAGCTGAACTCTGATTATATGAAACAATTCATTTTGTAATTTATAGCTTGGTTTTCGTTGAAACGTTGTCAAAAAGTTTCGGCTTTTATCGTGTAACAAATTAGCTGAAATATTCGCTTGAAAACAATAAGTTTTCCATGGAATAATAACTGAATTAAATAATGTTTAGTGACATTAGGATACTTTTAACTGTACGTGTGTCCTTCATTTTGCGCATTTATTGCAAGTAGTACGAGTTAAGTGCTTTCCTATCTTAAACCATCACAAGTTTTAATATTTCTTGTATACTGTATGTTTGGCAAATATGTATATGCGTGGTACAGTCATTCCTTGAGAAAACTATAAGACACTACCAAATCCCTCTTTGAGAGAGAAAAAACACTGAGGCAAACATTCATTCTATATCCTAGATAGGTATGTCAAATGTATTTCTTTTTTAACTCAACATACATCAATAGTTTTATGTTTAATTTTCATTGTGATATTTACATTGAAATGTCTTTGTATAAGCTCTGCATAAGAAATATCAAAAAGTGCTAGGCATTTATCAAACAATCGCAGATGAAATGTTGGCGATAAAGATAAGAAAAAAAAAACACATTGATATCGTTACTTCCTTTTGTGTGCTCCTAAATAAGCTAAAACTACATCAGAAATTGATCTGAAATTTATGAGAGCAAAATATTTTATATAGAGCTCTCGATAAGGTTAGGTGCTTACTAGTGGATAGATATCTTATCTCTTCAAATAGTATGATGTATAATTAGCGTCATATGACGTATCAATCAAGCATTCCTAACGAAATTAATGAAAGAGCATGTTCCACACGATTTGAATACTTTATTTAGTCTCTCATAATATTCTCAGGTTATTGTTTTCAAGCACATATTGTGTAGCGCTGAATATAAAACTATTTTTATTTATTTATTTTTTTTTTACAAAATATCTTCCCGCTTCTTAAAATCGTGATTTCAGCACGTTTCCTTCTTTGCGGGAAAACTACAAAAAAATGTCTTATTGTTCCGGCTTTTAACGCAGTGTGATCAGTTGATGATAAATGACACATGAAGCACAAAAATAAGTCTTAATCTGATTGCTAAAACAAATCCATAACATCCCATGAAGCGCTCTCCTCTGCAGAAGAATATATAACTCATAAAACTTGTCTTACAGCTATGATTTATAGCTGTAACTACAGTTTTTTTGGAGGCTAAGACGTCATCTAGAAAGATTCAAGAAAGTCACTTTTAGTACTAGTGACAGGAGTTATGAGATGGCAATCTTAATCATTATACTTCGGGTTAAATTTAAGCTAACAGATTCATTTATTAAGGTATGCATATCATCCATAGTTGTTTTAAGTCAATATTATTCTTTTTAAATAACTATATATTTATGTTAAGATTAAGGGTTGGCCAACTACAAGCTGTCTAAAATGTTATCAGTTCTAGTAATTGATCAAAACACTTAATTAATGAAATTATGCTTACTTTGAGGGTTGTGTCCCCAAAACTAAAGTGATCACAAGCATTTTTGCTTAAGATAAAATAAAATATAACTTTTATGTAGAGGAATATTTTCCCTTTTTCTGTAGTTGACAAGTGCGGTTAATTAACAAAAGCTAGTGGTTTAGCACTAAATAATTGAGAAATATCGACACATCTCTGTAACTTATAAGTGATTTTGTTCTGCAAAAATGATTCACTATTAGTAGGAAAACTATCAGGACCTCCGAGAGGGAATATTAACCAAGTTGGGAACTAGGGCCCGGCCTGCGGAGGATCCCGAATCGTAAATACCAAATGTTGAGAGGGCTCAAAATCCCTTGAAATCGTTATAACTTTAAATTCGAGAAGGCAAGTTTGTAATAGAGGTCTAGCGACTAAAACTGCCCGGGTATTTGCTTGTGTTAATACCTTTAAATACTATGTTTATAATATGTAATAGTAATGTTTCAAATTTCATGCATTGAACCAACACCTACTCCGAATAGATTCGGCTCCTGTGGCTCCTGTGTGCGGAGTAATGAGGGATATCTACTTAGAGTCTATGAATTGATGAGAAGTTTAAGGGATTTTAAACGGACACATATACTCGTACATACATAAAAACGTACATACATAGAAAAAGTTAGATTTTAATACAGTACCCTTTGTTTTTTGGTGCGCAGAGAGAAATTGCTCAATTACTGACAGACGTTGGTCATTTTATGCATGTAAGTAACCAGTTACTAGCAAAAAAAATATTTTAAACTATTATTGAAGATAATTTAAATCATATTAAATGAAATATAAACAAAAAAGATTGCTTCTCTTATTACTGATAACACACTTATCGACGTGTCGCTTTGTTTTCAATCTTACCTGTGATTTATTAGGAAAACTAAGTAGCACTTATATAATGAACTTCTGTGAACTTCCACTAAATGCTCAGTTACGGGCAGATCACCCTAACTGACTCGTACATGACGTCATAAGATTTCATGTGCGCACAAATAATTCGTAACTTAACAAATAAGTATGCAAATCTTTGAAGAACTGTTTTCTCTGAATATGTATTATAATTTGCAGCAATTACAATTCCAAGTTGAATAAAACAGATATTTAAAATCTAACGTTTAATCTTATGCATTATTTGTTTCTAGCACGTTCAACGAATCATCTTGACAGATGGAATCAATTTTACATATACTTTTTTGTGATACATTATATATCATCAAAAACAACCTTGTTGTAAAAATTTTCCCAACGAGAAAACATTTAATCCTTCACTAGAAAAAATAAGGCCTTCATCCTAAACCCCTACACTTTCATCCATAAAAAGTTATAATATCCATTTCTCCCACCAAATATCTGCCAAATTACCATCCTCCTTGTTTTCCTCTTTCATTACAACTGCTATCGCCAGAACCTGCCTCCATCACCAACTCCTTACCATTAAGGATCGATCCTTTAAATTGTTTACAATCCTGTTTAACGGGTAGCTTTTTGCTTTCGAAGGAATATACCTGAGTTAACAACACTTCCCGCCAAACAGCATTGAAAACAATTTAAAGGATCTGTCCTGACTGGTAAAGAGTTGGTGATGGGGGCAGGTTCTAGTGAAAATAATTGTGATGAAAGTGGAAAACTGAGAGGATGGTAGTTTGAAGATACTTTGAGGGAAAACTAGATAGCATAACTTTGCAAGGCTCATTGTTTTGGAGTTAAGGATAAAGGCCTTCTTTTTTCTAGGGAAGAGTTAAAGGTTCTCTTGGCGAGGAAATTTTTACAACAAGATAGTTTTTAATGAGATATCTCTTTTTCTGCATAGATATTATTACTTTTTCAGTGTTTCTAAAAATGTTCCTTCGGCGAGAATTGGTCCGTTTGAATTTTATTGCAATCTTTGTATCCTCTCTGTTACAAAGCAAACTTCCTGATAATAAAATACTACAGTAGACCCTTGTTTTACATGGGGGTTACGTTCCACGGAAATGCCGCGTAAATCGAAACCGCGTAAATTGAGACCTAATAAAAGCTTTAAAGGGTTCGTAGATAAAAAAATACTTCATTCCAGTGATGACTAATTGTATAATAAGTTTAATGTGTACTTATGTCGACTTTTATGCACAACATGCATAACGAAAACATAAATTTAATTCGCGTTCTGTTTATAAAGAGAAGCTGGCTGTAATAGATTTTTGGCACTCATTAAGAATTTTTCTCTGTAATTCTTTGCAGAACATTAACGCATCCATGATCACTTGCGTCATTTCCATGACAGAATCTTCCTTCACTAACAAATTAGAAAAATCATTTCTATTGTCTAGGAATGGCTCAAAAATTTCAATGTGAACGTGTTTGGTTGTGCGTCACTGACGTCAGTATCCTCGTTGGTTTTGGCCTCCTTTGTCACTCCTAAAAGGTCTTCTTCCAGTGATCATGGGTCGCGTCCCGTGATCTGTAAAAGATCTTTTGAAAAAATACCTTGCATTTTAAGTAGCAGTTATTTGATTTTGTGTTTATTTTTAGTAAGCCCTCTACAAAATCATAATATATATTTTTTTTCAAACTGTTATAAATGTAATGAATCGATAATAACATAAAAAAAAGGAAAGAGCCAAAACTTGAAAGATAAATGTAACTGATCCTCAAATGAATTCATTTTTTATTTTTATTTTACTCTGTCATCACTTTAAAGAGCAGGCTGTCATTAGCATTTGCTTGGTGCACATACGCTAATGACTGCAACAGATTCCGACCATGTGGGGAGGAGAATATCTCAGATCGTGACAGAGCATCTATGTCTTAAGTTCCTCTCCAATTCCAGTCACGGTATCTTCTTTAACTGTTCCTGCACCAGAATACATATTCAACGGCATGGGAGTAAACAATACTTGTAACTATCGATTAGGCAGCCCAAAAGCATCAGGCACTTCCCTACCTCGGGAGGGAAAAGAGGTGGCAAAAGAAAAGGCAAACGATGGATGGAGGATGCCAAGGATGGGAAGTGAGAGAGCAGGGATAGTAATGCCTGGAGGCAAGTAAGTGGATGAAAGAGAATATAAACTTGCACCTGGTACCAAAGATTTACCATTGTTCTTTGCTTACAGAGTCGCTATATGTTTTTCAGAATCAAGCAAGTGTTGATTTTTCTTGCCTTTACTGAAAGGTAATGGTTGGGTTTCTCAGCACAGTCTATATCTGGGAGAATTTGCTCGGTATATGCTGGTGAAGGAATTTATTTTCCGATTTTGCTACTTTCGACCAGATAAGGATTTAGCCCCATTTGATTCTTTTAGCCTCATGTTATTAACGTCAACAAAAGTATATAGAGCAATAAATTAAATTAATATTTTGCCTACGAAATTTGACACCCATTCTATAATTTTCCTTATAGCTACAAATGAAATTGCTCGTTTTTATTTTTTTTTTTTTCTCCCTTATTTTATATACTTTCATTATCGTATTTTAAGGTCATTTTATACTTCCTAAGAAATACACGTTGAAAATAGTGTAATATTTTACTGAAATTAATGCATATAAAGTATTTTTTTTTAAATATGCAATACGATCTTTCTAATGATGAATACTACAGTGGAAATCGAAAAAAAAATGCCAGTACAAAAGTGTCACATTGAATGACACAGGGAATGGGTAATCAGCCAAGCACTATTACGGCTGTTATTCTTGTGATACAAATAAAAAAGATAATACCAACAACAGAACCTATGCAGAATGATCTCCTAAAGAATTATAACATGATTCATGTCTCAAAATGTCCCAAAGATATCAGTTGTACATAATACTAGGAAAACTTTAAAAATACTGGGCTATATTTATTTGAAAACTGAAATAATTAGCAAACTGCGTTTGTTTTCTTTAAAATTAATTGATGTAGAAATGATGATGCATACGAATACGAATCGATAAACAATGTTTTCTTTCATTCAATAAATTAAAGTAACCTTTGACGAACATAACTGATGACTGAGGATTAAAATAAATTATTGTAGACCGTGGAACGTTTACGTGGATTTTTTTCAATGAATTTTCTAATTTTTATATTTTAACTTAGGAAATTTTATACATGGGGATTTTATGAAGCAGCTAATGGAGTCAAAATTTGTATATTCAGTTGTTGCTGAGCTTATGTAACTAATAACGCTAATAAAATTATTTTTTAAATCCAAGTCGGTGGCGTAAACTTGCACCTGATACGGGGCACATTTACGCATTTTATTTTGAAACCTAACGTGGTTCTCCTAGTGTTTTGAACATAATATCTTAGCACCCTTTAAAATAAAGCAAATTTATCACATACTGAATAGTGTATAACGTAAAAGCTGAATGGGCATGAAGACAGCACTACATGATTGTAACCTATAAGATACAGATTTGTAACTCAATAAAAAAAATGGTGATTTTCAAAACTAAATAGCTTGAAAATACTAAAAAGGTTTGAGACAGTTCGGAGCGAAAAAAACGTCAGGGCACGTATAGAAGTAAGCCATTGTAAGAACGTGCATAAATGTGACTCGATGTCAACGTGTTAACTTGCCCCGTCGCAAAGTTTGGATTTATTTTCAACGTGAAAAAAATTAAATAATAATAATAAAATTTCAGTTCATCCAAATACAATTCTAAAAAAAGGATAAAATTCTGCTAATTTTAATATATTTGTTCTTTTTTAATGAAGCATTATTTATTCACAATAAGCTTCAAAACGTTCAACACGAAACTTACTCAGCTTGTTAGAAAACATATTATTATTTTTACATGCTAGACCGAAGCTCTACTGATGCTCAAAAACTTGTGAGAATGTGTGCTAGAGAGCAGCATTAATTTGTTATGACTGTTGTCTCTCCAGTTATAATTCTTTAAAAAAAAAACTGCTTAAACGTGCCCTATGCAACAAACGTGCCCCGGTCTACCATACTGTAAATTAAAGCAACACTTTCTAATCGTTTTGAATCATTCATTGTTTACGAATTATGTCTCTGATTTAAAAATAAAACCATTATTGCAAGTATGTTTTCGCGCACATGGTTCTGGTTCAACCAGTTTAAATCCTACTTTTCTTTGAGATATCAAACTTACTCTCTTTATTTGATTTTTTTTCTAAATATATTTTAAAAAGACACAAAGATAAGATATAAACTAAAATGTTCTTAATGCAAATTAAGGTGCGTAAAGAGAGTGTGAAAAGTTTAATCGATTATTTTATTGGTTCTTCTTTTAAAAATAACTAAACAGACTGGATGCTACTAACCAATCTTTTTCTGTGCAATATTAAACTTCTTGTATATATATTTTAACTTTTGCACAGTGTAGTTTTCAAAAATACTAATTATCTCACTTTTTTAAGTGCTCGTAAGCTGAAAGTTTTATGAATGCTTTTCAAGTTGCTGGAGTAGAGAACTCAAAAATAATCTTAAACTGCCTCAGGTTTAACTATAATATTGCACTCATGTTGGGTTTACATAAAAGTGTATTAGTACCTGGTGTACAAAAATGTCTTTTTGCACGTTTAAGATATCGTCACATCAAGATATTAAAGCTGCGTATAAAGAAATTTAAAGTAGTCATATTTGAAAGTTTCGTGGAATGTCTCAAAAGAATTTTTTTCTGCGAAAATGACGTAAGTTTTTTTTATTAGCTAACAAAAAGTAGGCTTCGAAATAATAACTTCAAAACTTTCAAGGCATAATACTTTTGACTATAAAAGAATTCAACCCTGATAGTGTACACTACGGTAATTTTTTAAGATTTTTTTAATTTCTACGGTTCACAAAGAAAGAATAATTTTTTTACCATAAAACTTGCATTTTTCATTTTTGATATAAAATTTGTACCTTAAAAAAAAGCTGGAAATTTGTCCCTTCCTTTTTTTTTCATGGGGCAAAATGAAAAATAAAATATTTCCCCAGTAAAATATTTTCTACTCTCGGTTTAAATATATTTTTGATCAAATAAATTATTGAATAAAAGTATGAATGAATAAATGAAAATAAAATGACGCAATATAAGAATAAATAAATATATAATTAAATTATAGTATGATGAAACTAAATGAATGAATAAAATAGTGAATTGAATAAATAAGAGAAATTTTAAATGAAATAATTTAAATTAAACAACTAATTAATGAACACGTAAGTGATTTTATAAAAGAATAAGTAAGTAAAGGAATTGGAGTATTTTTCTTTGCTCCATCCAATTTCTCCTGCATGCCCTTGATTAACTGTACAAAGCACTTAAAGTACAATTAAGCTTGATATTAAACAACTAAATAATGCACAGAATATAAGTAAGTCTCAATTAATATTTAAAATGTTAATAACACTAATATCATTTAATGGCAACAAAACTAATTTTTTGATTTACAACAAAGTATTTTTCCTTCCATTCAGAATCTAAATTGCCTGAGTTTCAGCACTTTAAAATACATTTTCATTGATTGAGTATCCCTACAATGCTGAAACATTGAGTATTCTTAACAAGACATACTTTAATACACTTTCCGAAGAATACCCATGGAACTGTCAGAAAAATCACAGTTTTCATACATACTCAATATACATATTTGAGAAAGAAATATGGAATATAAATTATTGTGGACCTAAAAGTTTATGTGTTATTGACACGGCACTGTATGAATAATTTATATTACATTGTGGTGGTTGGATAGTTTATAAAATAGTGGCAAGCATTATTTTCTTTCCAACGAAATGAACGGAAGAGAAAAATATAGATACATTATGTTGTGTGAACGATATATAAATTATTCATATCCATTTGCTGCTGTCTGTACGGACAAGTTTGAACCGCTCCAACTTGCGGGATGGCAGACTTAGCATTTTTTCAGATTCATGCTAGAACTCAAGAAGTCTACTGGGAATGTGATGAACGGCTTTGTTACAAATGCGTGAATTACGTTTGAAAGTAAGTATGAATTTTGTTCGCTGTGGTTCCGAAAACTTTTGAAGTTAAGTTAAGTATGTGGTACATGCAATTACTTTTATTAGTGTGTGCTGAATCAGCGATTATGATTTTTTATTTCTGGAAAAAATTTGACACTAATTAAAAGCATTGTCAAAAACTTTGGAAGTTAAGTCAAATGTGTGGTACACGCGATTAATTTTATTAGTGTGTGATGAATTAGCGATTATGATTTTGTATTTCTGGGGAAAAAAATGCGAAACTAATTAAAAAACCTTGTAATTTTACCAGAATTGTTGATACAAGATTTACGCAAAGCGAAATGAATAAAAGTCCATTTTACATGCGGTGCCTGAATCAACATTATTGAGTAAGATCTTAAGATTTTTTTTTTTTTTTAATTTATGCTATAGTTGTTTCGCGCATATCTTCGAGGTTTCTTGAAGAAAAATTATTACTTCGCTAAAAACCGTTTTTCAAATAGGAATCATGAGTACAAATACACAAATTAACTTCAGAATAAATTAACATTGACGCACGAACTTTACCATTCTTCCTTTTAATTTTGCGTAATGTTTTGACAAAAAATCTGAATTATTCTAAACTGGTTGCTTTTCTGTCTGCAATTTTTATAAGCCTTTCTTTTGTAAAATAAAAACAAAATATTTCTTTTAGTCAAACTTTAGATCATATGTGCTAGGTTGCCGCCTTTCATACTTTTTTTTTTTTTTTGCATCCTTGCACAAAATATCCTTATATAAAATCACTAAAAATAAGGTCATTAAATAATATTCTGCAAATACATCAAAATCTTCGTGCTAATCTTTTTTTTACTTAAAATACATTTTTATTAGCCTCAAACGCGATTTGAAACTTGTTTTATATTTTCAATTAAATCGCTTCGGCGACATTATTTATCAGGTAATTACAATTAATTCAACATTAACAGTCTTATTAAGTTTTAGTTCTCAGAAATAAATAAGAAGGAAAATATCATCCTTATTTTAGTAAACTTCAAGATCACACGGGATCTTTTGGTATTATTATTATTATTATTATTATTATTATTTTGTTTTCTTTTTTTCCTTTCATCTCTGCGTGAAATGCCCTTTCATAAAACTGATCAAAAGAAGGCATTTTAAACGTGTTTCTTAAAATAATTCATCACGATCCTCGAGTTTTTTAGCAGTTTACTCAAATATCAAGCAGGACATATCGATTGTCGATAGCTCATTATTCCAGTCGAAATACATTTTCTCATTAATCAAAGAATAAAATTTCTTCATAATATCTTTAAGTAAGGTCTTAAGGAAATAACGATTTCCTGCGACTTGGAAAGCATCCACAGAAGCTCTACTAAGCTCAAAGGTTAATTTCAATTTAAAAATCTACGATTTGTTTAAATGCCAAACAGTTAGATTTTCTTTCTCATATTATTACTGTTTTCTTGCAGAAGCAGCCACGCTTTACTCATTATTAATGATCTTAGGAACCTCGGAAAATCGTATTTCTTAACATAATCAGCCTCCATGAATAATTCATTCCCAATCGTCAACAAAGGAACAATTCGGACAATAAATGGCTAACTCGGGTGATTACTTGCGATCTCAGTCCGATAAGATGAGGTAATTAAATAAATTATTTTGATAATCACCTCGTCGTATTTTGGAGAGCCCAGCTTTTGAGCAAGTGGCCATAAAAGTAATGCTTCATTATGCATTTTGGGATAACGAAGCAGCTGTGTCATTATCGATAGTCCAATCTTTTTGTTTTTAGTGGAATTTTATGTGGATTCGTAATTTTTATTGATGTTGATTTGATTCAAGTGCTTGAGAAATAATTTCGCCGGGAGAAAAATTGTTTCCATATTTAATAAGGAAGAATTAGTTGTGGATTTCTGGCATTATTCTGCAACATAAATTTCTTTCTGGCTTCAATATTTTTAGTTAGAAAATTAGTTCGCAAACAAACTTTGGTATTCACCCAAGTATTATTTTTTGTTAATGCGGTAAAAATTTTCTTTACGGACACTTGTCAGATTATGAATGTTATGGACAGTTCATATTAGATTAGCAACTTTTCTTCACCACACCAATAAACCAGTACTAAATTACAATTTATAAACTACTTACAGATTATAAATTTGTTGTTAGATCCAATCATTTTTATTGTTTGTTATGCATTAAGACAAGATAAAGAATTAAGAAGAATCACGAAAAGAGCTGATAATGTAGCATTATAGGGTTATAATAACTCATTCTCAAAGACGAAAATGATCTTAATAAGGTTTTTGAATACATGAACATTTTTAAGTATTTTATGCGCTCGTATACAAAATTGTTGTCCTTGTGGGTTCTATCTAATTTAACTCTATTTAACTCTATCTAGGTGAGCTAATACGTGCTAATACGTAGGCGTTTAAAAAAAAATCGTACTTCAAGAAATGTTTTGCAGTTAAAGAGAGTAATCATCTCTTAATGAATTTATCTTTCGGTATCTCTTTTTTCTCTCTCTGTATCTCTCTCTCTCTGTGTGTGTGTATCACTCTCTCTCTCTCTATGTATCCATCTCTCTATGCATCTCTTTCTCTCTTGGTATCTCTCTCTCTCTACGTATCTCTTTCTCTCTTGGTATCTCTCCCTTTCTCTATGTATATCTTTCTCCTCTTGGTATATCCCCTCTCTCTCTCTATATATATATATATATGTGTGTGTCTCTTTCTCTATTGGTATATCCCTCTCTCTCGGTATCTCTCTCTCTCTGTCTCGGTATCTCTCACTTCGTTTCTATGTTATTACCTCCAAATTTTTATTCAAATAAAGGTAGATTTTTTTCATAGGTTAGCCAAAAACAATACCTTTATACAACGTGTTCCAACAAGACCATACAGACTACTCACCTGTACATCCTCCTTCTAACTAAAAGTACATTTAAAAAATCTCAAAGAACTGCATCTGTGTTACCCATAGTGTCGTTCGAAAAGTGTGACGTCAGACCCGATGTGAGTGAAAAACGTGGATAATCAACTATTTCATAATGTGCATTCAGGCCTCAATATTTGCAACGGATATTTTAAACATCTTTCTGTGTAAACTAATGCAACTTACGCTCATGATTTTTTCTTTATTTTTTTTGCAATTTTTCTCGCTTGACAAATGTGATGTCAGAATTTATCACGCATTTCGCTAGAAAATCATGAGCAATAGGGATACAGTTCTTTAGAAATTGTTATATGGTCTGAACGAGGAATCTTGGTGTGCCAACGAAGTGACTCGATGGAAGTTGAAAAAGGGTCACTGAGACCTTCAAAGAAAAACGTTCTTTTTTTTGTCTGACGATTTGGAAAGTTTTGAGCCAATCCTGCATTGGAATTTCTTACTTCTTTAAAACAATGCCTAATTTCTCATTCCATATATGTAAGTGCGCAAGCATGGTTTTATATATCATTCAATAAAATTAAGATTTTTTTTTTTGTAAATTGAGTGTTTTCCGCCTCCACAAATTTAAGTTTGCTGTTGCCTGGCAGAGATTAATCAGCATATTTGGAAATGACTGAAGCAAAAGAAGTTTCCTGAAAAGCTTTTGATTTAATACTAATTGACTTGTTTAAATAAAGGACACAAGAGAAAGAAATAAAAATATTGATCTCAGATAGAACGAAATTTACCTCCATATATGAATTGACACATAAGTAGGACGTTTTTACTACATGTGATAATGATTTTAGTAAAATATTAAATACTAAATATGTTGCTATTTTTTTACTTGTTGAAACAAGTTGCAAAACAAAAAGGACCTACGTTAGGCTATCTACAAAGTTGCATATTTTATAGTGCCTTTACAATATTTCTTTACAAATATCCTCATTTGACATACTCTATTTGCTGCTCATGTATGGTTTTAAAATTCATTTCAAAAACGCGAAAATATTACATTTTTCATGTAACCTTCTAAAAAACGTTTTCAGATAAAATATTATTAATATAATTTCATGTGCCATTGAAAAATAAAAGCACTATTTAGGAGTGTTCTATTAGCACGCAAAAATGTCATCATTGCCAAATTCTCTTGGATTCATCGCTAAAGTCGATTGTGATTTTTTGATGACATTCTAATCATGTCGAATTCATCACTACTCCAAGTGGAGTCGATAGTGGGAAGGCCCTAATGAATCATCTGTTTTCCGCGACATGCCCTACTTGCTACTGTAGTGACGTTATGCTTTGCTGTCGTATACGGAAACGTCTACCTAACTATGACAGCCAAACGGTATTTTCGTTTCATGCTTCAGTGGCATGTGTGTGCTGGCACTCAAGGCGGGGCTGACAGGAACTGTTCTTCAAGAGGACAATTCTCAGTCACAAACATCAATGGTTCACTTTACTTTTTCACATTAACAACTTTTCTGGTTTGAGCAATGCTCTAATTTGTCACAAATTCAGAATATCTTTGATCATTTGAGGCGGTAAATTGGATTAATTGGAAACTCAATGCTCGGTTGTATCGCCTTGCACATTCACCCGAGAAGTAGCTCTACAAGGTGTTTTAACTTCCATTGATGACAGTTTTTTTTTCAGTTATAAATGGCCATTTTCCTTTCACTTTGTAATAACTTTTTATTATCAATGCTATAACGTATTTAAAGACTTGTTTCATTTAGACAAACCTTACTTGGTGCCTTTTTTTTTTGCTATAGAATGTACATTACCTTCAAAAAATAACCAGTAAACATACCATCATAAAACGTAAAACATGTTGTGAAGTATTTGAATGTAAATATATATAAAAGTATTGTTTTGTACTTCCTCGACTTCAATCCAACGCTATTTTTAACCTGTGATTCTTCTGCTTTTTGGGGTCCGAAATAGAAGAACTATCTATCTAGATATTTCATACGAACATTTCGTCACCTCAGAGCAACAGTAAAGTATCTAATCCCAGGAATAACAGCAAGATATTACAATGTGGCTCATAGGCGACGATTTAGTTATTGCTGTTATGTTTCCAAGGTTTTAATTACTTAGAACAAACATATTTATCTATTCGTTATGTAAAAAGCTAAAAAAACTCACAGATATGACTTTTTCATGTCAAAATTTAACATATAAAACGATAACTTTGACGTTTTAACGTTTAAAAATTATGACTTTTTTAAATTATTATTATCTTTCGTTTGTTTTTATGCAACATATACTCTTAAATCGTAAACACAGTAATAAAAAAAACTATCTTCAGAAAAAACCTGAAAACGTAACTCAATTGAGCGTAAATAGAATTTATAAATTTAAGGAAAGATTCTAGAAAAACTTTCCTTCAGCAAAATATCCCTGGAGTAATTTCAGATCCCAAATTTTATTAATAAAAGTCTAAGATCGATAAGTATCTACTGATTGAAGTTGTATAAGAGAAAAAGTTTGTAGCTACATGCCTGAAATACCAGCCGCCAAGTTTCATTTCCTTCTCCTCAAGGGTTTTCTCTCATTCTTTCCTTACTTTTAGTATTTTTCTTATTTTTGGAAGTATTGATACACTTTTCCAAACGCTTTTGCGTAGAAAAGTTCAACCATGGTGAGCATTTTACGCAACTAACATTTTTAATGAAAAAAGTCGTTTTTCTTAGAGTTTTGAGCGTCCTGTAAAAAGCACTAGTGGTCATAAAAGAACAAATTCTCAAAATATAAGTACATTTGAATGCATTAAATTTGTTTTCTTATCTTTCTATTTTTATTGCAGTTGTAAAGTGCTTCTACGAAAAGACCTTGTTGCCCCTATTGCGTTCTCGTTACAAATCTGTTTTTATTTTAGCTTTTTAAATAAATAGCTTATAAAGAAACCTAACGTCATCAAGTATTTCAAAGTAGACATTTTTTTCAAGGACAAACTTTTTTTAAACTACAAACAAATAATTGTATAAGAAAGCAAATTTTATTATTATTTTAATAACATACTACTATTGCAATTTTAATTTTCTTCTAATTATTGTTATGAAAAAAATTAACAATCAAAGCAATTTCGCCTTTAAAACTAAAGGATTTCAACTTTTATTCGCTGTCTTTGCTCAGCTTGTAACACGTTTCATTCTACAGTAATCGTTTTTAATGTTTTGCTTCAGCTTTACATTTTGCATACATTTAAGCAGTTATTGTGTATATAAACAAGATTATCTGATATCATAAAATTTACCTTAATCAGTTTTGCTCAAATAATTTATTGAAACATAACGTTTAACATTAAGAGACACATTTTAATGTATTTTTACTATAGTACATATTTTATGTAATTTAAAAGACATGTAATTGTTTATTTATTATTTTCGTTAACAGGATTAACGAAAATGGTTTATATTTATATTGTGGTGATAAGTTGTGTTACTGATGTACCAGATAGCAGCCTCGTTTAGCAGCAGGTCATTTTTGCTAGCCAATGACATTAATCATCCCCGTATTGTCAAGGATTTGATTTCTTTTCTTTTTGGTTTTAGTTGCTCAGCACCGTAAACGTCTGCATTAAAATGTCTACATTACTTGCGACTTTGGAAAGTAAAAAAAGGTTGAATATCTTGATTATCGTTGGAAAAACGCAACAACATGTAGCTTGTAATGTCTTTTTATAATTTTCCCAGTAATAGGGTTTTTTTAAACACCGTTTCGAGTATAAAGGAAATTAATTACATATGTTAATCTGCAGTACAAAGTTTTTAGCGCCCTTCTATTCTTAAAACTGTTCCCAAAAACAGGTACGCAATAGACATGCCACATTGCTGTCAATATTTTCGAGCTATCAGTGTTTGACTCATAATTTTGAGGTTTTCACTAACTACATAATAAGGATGATACATGAAATACACCGCCAGCTCAGTCAATTCCAGCCGAGGACTGCAGTTTTGTGCTTATTAGCACTCATCAGCCCGTGATAGAACTAACCGAGCTGGAGACGGAAAACCTCTTAAGGAACCCAAGAGTGCCAGACAAACTGGTAGCTAACATAGAATTAGAAATGACCAGATGAGTGACCGAAACAATGGTTCGGTTCAATTCGAATATTGCAGGCAAGGCAGGTATATTCAGTAAGTTACCGCCCTATAGCCAGGGCTAAGGCAGAAATACATGAAATACACCGCCAGCTCAGTCAATTCCAGTCGAGGACTGAAGTTTCGTGCTTATTAGCACTCATCAGCCCCGCATAGAACTAACCGAGCTGGAGGCGGAAAACCTCTTAAGGAAGCCAAGAGTGCCAGACAAACTGGTAGCTAACATACAATTAGAAATGACCAAACGAGTGACCGAAACAATGGTTCGGTTCAATTCGAATATTGCAGGCAAGGCAGGTATATTCAGTAAGTTACCGCCCTATAGCCAGGGTTAAGGCAGAAATACATGAAATACACCGCCAGCTCAGTCAATTCCAGCCGAGGACTGCAGTTTCGTGCTTATTAGCACTCATCAGTCCCGCATAGGACTAACCGAGCGGTAACGTACTGAATAATAAGGTTGATGTTTTGCTCATCGTTTTCTCTTCAATGAGTTCCAGACGCAGATTCCTCCGAAACATCAATGTTTTTGTAAAATAATTGATGTTTATACCATCGATATGCTGGACTGGGAGCGTTCTTTACGTTGGTCTTTACGTTAAATTCTTCTCCGATGTCAATGTTAAGTATTCGAAGTCGGAAATTATGATAGCCAAATACATGATAATTATGCTTTTGACATTCAAGTCATAATGATGAAATCTGCACCTTTGATAAAAGTTATTATGAATTTCATTTCAGTGGTAGTTTTCAGTTGTTGGTTATATAAAGACACACAACTTATCGGAAGCAGGCACGCGAGCTTGTATTTTGATTTATCTCCAAGAATTAAACATCAATCATTCGAACTTCAAAGAAAGTATTGCTTGGTTTAAAATGTTCTTTCAATTTTCCTGAACCTGCATCATTATGTTAAGCATACGCATTTTTAATATATTTACTTCAGCTGAGATTTAATGTTATGACACATTTTTATTTTTAATCATTCGTTTTATGGCGTGTTTTACATTTTTTATTGGGCTTGCTCAAGGCATAGTTAATATTATTATTATTTCTTTGCGCATAATAGTCATTACCTGTTGTTTTATTCACAAAAAAGTAAAATACAATAATTTCTATTTTGCTTCTTAAATATGTGAAATTTTAGTTATTCCGGAATAAATGCAGAGTCTACCTGACAATACCGCACCTTACAGGAAAACAATTACTAATTTTTACCGCTTATGATTTATAGGAAAAAAATAAATGGTAACAAAAATTGATATTCCTTTTAGTCATGCATAGATGATTAAAGTCAACCATTGATGTCTTGTCATTACTTTCGCAACCCTTTTGGGAGCATTAAATAGTGCTTAACAAGAATCGAGCTACAACAGATAATTTCCTAATACGCCACACACTGTTAAAAATTCAGGGAACTCTTATGGTAAATATCACTGTAAATTGAAGTGTTTACAGTACAGAGAAAAATACAGTAAATTGTATCGAAAAAATAAACGATTACGGCGTCAATTGATGCACCACGTGACTTACAGTGTGATGCAGATAACACCGTGTTTCCCCTCACTCCATGTGCCTCAACTGTTATGCTGATCAGCAACGCTACCTGCCAATTCGAAGGTACCGAATTTATTCTACTGTAAAAGTTTACAGTAAAATAGGATTTTACGGTAAAGTTACTGGCAACATGGATGACAGTAACATTCAACGTAAAATTTCAGAATTTTTTTTACTGTGCATGTTCTTAATTCAAAATACACTAAAATCCAACAGTGCGACTTTTTCATGCATTGTCCACCATTTGATCGCTGATATTTAAAACCTTAGTTATCGAATATTTTATAATATTTTTTTAATAAAAATATTACTACCGCCAGTTATCAAAGAAAGCAGTAGGTCTTCACCCTCAAAACATAAGCTCAAACGAAAAATGTACTTAATCCACTTTTTCTCAAATAATGTTCATCTTATTTCAGAAACTACCCATCTGGTGCGTTCCTAAATATTTTCTTCATTTGTACCTTCACATATTCCTAAAACGTAAAATATCGCGTGAGTGTGCATTCGAGTTACTAGTCACGCATTCCTCAGTTCCTCTACGTTATTCCCAGCGCTTCCAATGGAACTTAAGACTTAGAGATGAAATTCGATGAACCAGTTAAATTCGATTTCTTTTCGGAGTTTTCTGCTTCTTCTCTCCCCTACAGACCCTGAATTTTTCCTTTTTCTCGCGAATTTTGATATTTCTCTTTCCTAACAACCGAAAATAAGTTAAAAAGTCGACAAAAATTATGCTCGTATTTCCCCTTACCTGGATTATCTTATACATCACTTGGGATTGCATAAAATATCTCTTAAAATTTCCGTTTTTGCAGGACATATATGCGAAGCTATCATGCGTTGCATTCAAAAGTGCTCTAAGTAGTTTATATCTTCAGAAAACAATAAAAGCAACGCTAATGAGAAAAATGTTCGGTGTAACACATAAGTGCACTTCCAATGATCAAAAATGTATGTTTCTGTATGGGTGCACTTTTTATTAGCTCGCATGATAAGTTTCAACTTGTTTTCACCTTTAAATAAATAAACTTTAACATCGTCATGACATAAACACATGTTCTTTTTTTGTTATTTCTCTTAAGGAAATTCATCAAAAGTCAACGAACGTTTCGGGATCTCTGCTGTTATATGTTGACCATTGAAATGTGGGTAGCTGTATTTAAAAGGAGTCGTATATTCGTAAAAGATGAGACTCGTGAAGGAAGGCCCAAAATTAAAGCTAGACCGGAAAACACCGAAAAAGCGCATGGCACCATGTTGGCGGATTAGCTAGTGATGAATGTTGCATCAAGAGTTAGGAATGTGAATGCTATGTGCAAGATGGATGCTGCATTTGTTAAACTTTAATTAAAATCAAATGCGCAAACGATTTTTTTCTGAAATGTTTGACCGATTCAATAGGGATCAAATCAGTTATGGGCTGCGATTCATCACCATGGATGACTCATTGGTTCACCACTAGACGACACACAAGAGACAACGATAAGAAAAGTGGCTGGAAGTTAGTTGTTCACCGCTAAAAAAGCGAAGTCGGAAAGGTCATGACCAGCATGTTTTAGGTTGTGAAAAGATTCACTTTAATTGATTTTTATAAAAAAATTATTGCAGATAGATATTACTCCAAGCTATGGTGACCAACTGAATGCCGAAATTCATGAGGAGAGGCTGTATTGAAGATTAAAAAAATCAATTTTCTCCAGGATAATGTTCATTAACACAAGAGGGTTCGTTGCTAATAGAAAAACTGCGGGGTTTGGGAAGAAATTTGTTCGGTCAAATCCATTGCTCACCTGGCTCCCTTGAACTTCCACCTGTTCCTGAACTAGAAGAAACTGCAAAACGTTTGAGAGTGATGTAAATAAATATTTTCACAGCCAGACCGATTTATTGTCAGGTTGAGAACTTTTCAGTTCACTCTTGTAAACTCCACTTATAAACATCTTTTGAATTAAACCTATTTACAGTTACTTCATGTAAATTATTAATTATTCTGTGCAGAAGTTGCGTGGGGATTTAAAGGCATAAGTACGAAATTTTAGTTTTAATATTCGATTAAGATGGATTTTCACACGAGTATATATGCATGTTACAGACATTGGAAGAGTTATTTTAAGATATTGAAAGAAATGGAGGAAATTTACAAAATTGATTCAAGCTAAGTAATTAACTCAACTTGCGTAAATTAGGATATTAATCAATGTTGAAACTCATTTTATTTTAAACTGCATCGTTCATGGTTTAATCTATATTATTATGCAGCTATATGTGGAATACGCAACACCCTGAAAGGGAACTATATAAAACTTGCTTAAAGCAATGGGCTGAAATGATATGTTTTCAAAAGATCGTTTTTAAACATAGTCATATTCAGGTTTGAACCTAAATATCTAGAACACATCATAAAAAAATATAAAAATTATTAGTTATTCTAGTTTTACTCTTTGCTATCTTTAAGGGTTTTTTTTAACCTAAAAGAAGCCTTACAAAATTGGATTTGAGATGTAAAAAATGTTTCTTGACTTACTTTACTCTTACTTGACCTTCTTATCACTTTGGGCTTTTTTTTCCCTATCTAAGAGAAATCTTTTTAAAATCTTAACTTAATTTAATCTAAAATTAAAATCTAAAATAAACTCATCCTTAATTTTTTAGAAGAAATTTCTTTCAAGCCCTGAAGTTCCAAAAATAAATCATAAATAATGAAAAAAGAAACCGCAAAAGAGCACAAAGATGAAGTCAGCTTGAAATCAAGACCGCTGTTTTGAGAGCTATACCCCTTGGGAATTTTCTACGGCATAAAAAATAAATAGTCGCTAGAAATGAGGTGAAAGAAACAACCGAGACAACTTTTTAGAAATAAAGAATTTCTGTGTTCTCCCCGTGGGATTGTTAGAGGCAGTTGAAACAAAGTGGGCTTGTTTGAGCTGAAAATTCCGACTTTTGCGGTACTTTTTGCTGACAAGGACAATATCCTTTGCTATTTAATGATGAATATGTCATGTAACTGCACATTATTACTCGTATATTGAAAGTTTGCTTATTTTCAAATGTAGTTCACACCATGCATTTAAATTTAAAAACAACAACGGCTGATGTTTTACTCACGTTTTTGTTAACCGCTCAGTTTAAATCAGATTCTAAGATAATATTTATTGAAATAAGTATTCGAACTTTGAAGGATATTTTGAGAATATTTTGAAGAATATCTCTGTACCTCAGAGCCAGACTGACGTAAGTCCAAAAATTGCGATTTTCCTTTTATTAGTGCATTGTACGTCGAAGCGAAAAGGTCTTCCTCTCTCCTGTAAAATTATCATAATGTGACTTACGTCCTTCTGGCTTGGAGGAGCATTTTATTCAAATATTGCATGTTTTCCTTTGATGGTCTGTTTGTTTTAAATGTAAATGTTTTAACACTAGAATTAAGGGAAGTGTCTTTTGTGACCCCAAGAACTCTTTTTCGTGCTAACTGATCCACTGTAAGCAATAAATAAATACCTTTGTGCCGAGGAATAACAGGAAACGTTCCTTGAAATCCCGAAACACGTGTATTCTGTAATCTGTTTATTTGTGCTAAATAGCGTTGGATATTTTCTGTTGATTTTATGTATTTTCATAAAAAGCGTAATCTATCTGTGACTTTTCCTGAATCATCGTGTTGTTCAGCAATGTAAAGTTTTCCAAAAAATTGTGTTTTTCTTAAGCAAGAGCTAAATGGCTGCATACCCTTTGATATATTTGAGAAAAAAAATTAATGCGAATTCATTCACTGATGCTGAAATATAGTAGTAACTGAAAAAAGTGCCTCTTGGAACATATTTATTGCAAGATTGTGAAGCATTCATACTGTTTTTGTCCATAAAACGGAGCATTAGCCGCTAGTTTCCGAATCGGAACTGAAATTGCGCTGGTTAAATTAGGGGGACAAAAAACTTGTTTTAGATACTTCATTACACATAATTAAAATATCTACACGTTTTATTTAACAGCATTTATCATACATATGTTTTTTTAAACTATTTTTTTTTTATAAATAAGTAACATTTTGCAGGGAACTATAAACCCAGCCTTATTTCTAGGTATATGACGAAAGCCTTAATTCTAGTGCTAATTTGAAGAATGTTTCAGTCTGCTTTTATCCTGAATTAACCCATAGCAAAACAAAAATCTGAAGCATTAATTTTCTTGTATTTTTTATTATATGTATGTGTTTTCTGAACTGTTTTACGGTTTAACAAACCAAATCGTAATTATATTAGACCGAATATTAGCAATAAACACCGAACAACCCTTATTTTATGTTTATCATGATACTATATCTAACGTTTACGAACGTGACTAACAAATAAAATCAAACATCTTTAATTTAAAATATTTTTAATTTTTACGAATATATTATACACATATCATAAAACTTTTGTTTTCACGAAGAGTTCTAAACAATGTACACATGTGCATTTATAAAATAAAAAAAACTTTTCGAAAAAAAAAATATTCATCTTAACTATTTGTTAACCTGTGACAGCTATTTCGGAAAATGAAGCAACGTATGGAAGTCTTCTATTTTGATCAATACCCTTTCTTCCTAACATTTCCCTTGCGTTACGAGGCAGAAATTTACAGTCTCTCATAAAACCAACTAGTTTCAGACACCGATGGCAGCACCAAAGATAACCCCGACAACCCCTACCCAGTACCACAACGTTGTTCTTCCTCAAAATCCAATAGCCACACTCGTAAAATAGCCTTTACCTGTGGCGTGTTTTTGCTGTTATATTACGTTTCGATCTAGATCATAGTTTGTGGCACATATAAAGTCTGGAAGAGTGACTTTTTTTCTATTTATGTTTCTTTAGAGTTATATAATAAAGAAGAAGTAACATAGTGATGTCATTTTAAGAACATAAAGATGGCGATTTTGGCGGGTTGAACGATATCACGTGGCTACAGCATTTTAGTAAAATTCAATTACCAAGTGAGGTCGAAAGACTTTCATAAGCTTGGAAGACGTTTTTTTTACCATCAAAAATGTATTTGCAAAATAATAAAATAATGGACCGAAATAAATAGATGGGGAAGTAAAAAAATGGATGCGGATAGAAAAAAAGTGCGAAACAAGTAAGTATCGACTATTAGCTAATATATAAGAATCAGCAAAATTAGCAAATATATGCAAAATATACATTCACTGTGATTTTTCGACATACTGTTTTTATAGTTACACACTTTAAATTATTTCAGATAAATAGTCTTTTTCATTATTTAAAATATTAACTTTTACCAAGTAAGGTCAAAAGACTTTCATGAGCTTGAACGCCTTTTTTTTCCTTTCAAAAAATGTATTTGCAAAATAATAAAATAATGAAGATAAATAAATATAACTAAAGGGAGCTAGAAAAATGATGCAAAAGGAAAATAAGTGCATAAAAAAAGTATCAACAATTAGCTAATATGTGAGAATTAGCAAAAAAAAAAAAAAAGCAAAATTTTTTTCCTGACTGATTTTTTGACTTACTGTTTTTATAGTTATCAACGTTAAGTTATTTCTGATTAATAATCTTATTGATTGGTTTAAATTTAAATTAAAAAAAAAGCGACAACGTATTTTTTGTTTTGTACTTTCATGTATTGTGCATGAGATTTTTAAAAAATGCCAAGAACTTTATCACAATGAAGAAACAAGCAAAAACCAGTCGTAAAAACCAATTTTCCCATATGCGTATTTATTAAAAAATTGAATGTCAGAAGTTTAGTTTATGTTTTTACTCTTACAATACTTGTACATGAGTATGCTTATTTTTTCTCCTATTTTTTTAAAAACATCTTTATTTGCTCTTTATTGATTAGACAAAAAAAAATATGCAGAATTATTGCCTCAAAATAGCATGTAAGAAGTTTAATTTTAGCATTAGTAAGGATATTAAATATGTTTCAAAAAATGACGCATTACTCCGCGTATGAATAAAAAATATTTTTTCTCTATTTGCGTTTATCAACTAATATTTTATGACCAAATCAACAAAAGGTATTTTCAATAAATAAATAAATATGATTCATAAAGGTTTGCTTTTAAGTAGACGTTATCTTGTATTTGAGAGTAGCAGTAACGTGGTTGTTTTTCCTTTGTTTATTTTGGACGATAAATAAACCGACAGGTTTATTTTATTGAGAAAGAATAATACCATTAACGTCCTTGTTTATTTTTCTCAGTTTTTCTACAATAGGTGTTTTTTTTTTCTAAATATGTTGTACTATTTTGTTTTAACAGCGTGGCATTTTATTTAATTGATTTAATGTTAACACTACCACATGACATGTACCATTTTTTTAAGCAATAGGGTTCTGTTAATACAAAATAATTATTTTTTACTCTTCGACTAATTTGATTTTATTTTGATATTTTTTTTCAATTTATTTATTTATTAACCCATTAAGCGCCAAGTCTCCCATTTTGGGAACCTTCAATTAAGAATTTTTTCTTCATCAGGTAATTAAGATATCATTTTTGAAATTTTTTAAAATGAATGATAGAAAACCAAACTTTATTGGTAATTTTTTCCAAAAGGTTTGGAATGTAAATTATTTAAAAAAAATTTTTCAATTTTGCAAAAATTTCTTGTTTTTGCATTACACGGGAAAAAAATTCCCTAAAAATAATTAATGCGAATGCAGGAAATTAGAAACATGGAATATGAAGCTCAATAGACCTTTTTTCAAATCACAACAAACAGGGGCCGAGAAAAATAATTTCAAGGAGTTTTATATGACTTTATTTACTAAAGTCCCAAAATGGGAGACTTGGCGTGTTCTGATTAGCAGGGCAAGTCATGCCTAGTAGAAATTGTCTTCACCTATTTTGCATGAATGAACTCTCCCCTTTTTTCCTGCTGAAGCCACAGCCTCCTTTGTATTTTCTCATTGTAAACATCCTTTTGTTGTTCAAGTTCAAGAGCAGGTGCTTTTGTCAAAACAAGTGACATTCCATTCGTTTAGAAGAAAGTTCTGGAAAAACAGGGGTGCCAATCCTCCCTAAGGAGGATGACGCATCTCTCTGAATTTCTACAGATCACGAAAGAGATTCCCGTAAAAGGACATCAAAATTCCTTTTAAAATTATTCCCCCCTCCCCCATAAAAATATTTTGTAGCTCAGTCAGCGCCATGCTCCTCTTCCCTTGATTGCTCCCCCTTCAATAAGGGAGGTTGAATTTCAATTGAGAAATTTCTTCACTTTTTTTCTAAAATCAAAAATGTCGTTAGAATTTTTGACTTTGCTACGAGCTTCAAACAATATTAAAATAATATATTTAAGCTTAAAACAAGAAGATGAGTGCAGTACCACTTGTTTGTAAATTGCCAAATTTTGTTTAGATAGTTGAGAAAAAAAAAACTTTAATGGAAATCGCTTAGATGACAGATAATGCGATAACTCTCAATTTACTTTTTTACAATTTATCGTAATTTGTTGGATGAAATCGGAGCTATAACCGTTGATAATTCCTCAATGTGAAGAATGCTGGACATTTATCTCTAGAAACATTATGATGCATAAATCATATGTCATCAAACATGTTGTAAAGCAAAACCGAAATGTTGACTGTAAAAAAACATTTGCCTATAATAACACAAATATACCGTCAGGGAGCCCAAAAATATCTTAGTTGCATTTTATAAGAGCCTTTTTATATAGTGCTTCGGGTTATTGTCATTTACCCTTGCTCAATACACGACATGGTTAATAGAAAAAACCAACCTCTTGTCTTTTTGTGTATGAAAATCCTAAGCCTTTTTGCTGAAAGGTAGTAAAATGTGTGGGAAAAGTTCCGTTTTGTACAAAAATGTTGAAAATAACTAGCAGACTAACACTTATTAACGTTGCAAATATATACTGCTAGCCTCTGGGGCTTGGCCTCTACCGCTTTCTCTGCAAGGGGGCCCAAAATTTATAGCTTTGGGTCTCATGAAAACTTAAAAGTTCTACATTTAAAAGCTTGAATAGATTAAATATGTATTTAAAGTACCAATAACTAGCTGTATTAATTACATAAAAATGATTTTAGGGCTTTCTAATTGGATTTAGCCAGAAATTGTTCAAGTATCAACATAGTGGCAGGGATATGTATGTTATCCCCATTAAACGCCAAGTCTCCCATTTAGGGACCATACCATATCTCCTAACCTAATAAATATTTTTGCGAAATTTTAGCTACATATGATTAGAGATGTGCATTGAACATCAAAACATATGAAAACTTAAGTATTTTCAAAGTGGTTTATATAGCGGCGCTTAATGGGTTAATTAAGTTTTGTTTTGATTAAACCTATTTGTCTAAACAGATTGAAAAAAAGAAAAAAAAAATCCTGGGAAACGTTGCAGGCTTTGAACTTTTTTTTTATCTCAAGAAAAACGTAGGTATAAACTAAAATAAGCATTTTGATTGTTTTAAACGACAAAAGTTAACCATTCAGCAATAGATATTAATTTAAAATAAAGTCGAAAAATAATGTGGAAGCTGACTGAAAAAAAAAATAGTAATGGCTCAAATGTAGAATCGATTTTCCGTTCCTTTTTTAATCTATTTCGAGCTATTTGAATTGTGACGAGACTCAATGAGACATCATGTCACGAAAATTCTACCTCTCGTGACCTCGAGCAAGAAAAGAAAAGAAATGTGCAAAAGTTCAGTACTATCAAGTTTCATATACTAATGTTCTGTTTCTAAAACATTAGCCACACTTTTTCGTTGATCATGGACATTATAGTAGAACTTTGAATGAAATCTTAGACAAACTTTCGTATCCCAATTATTATTAAATTAAGGATATTTTCTTTCTCATAGAAGGAAAGTGAAGAAAAGCCTTCGTTTTACCTTTGTTGAATCATTTCGTCAAATCCTTTAAATAATAGAAAAAAATACTTCTTCCTATCTTTTCTATTTATGAACTTCACTCCAATAATCCACCATTGCTGCCGTACAAATTCTACAGCTGACTGTGAAGCAAAAATTGCACGAAACATAATTTAGTGGAAATAAAGTAATTATAAAATAAAGTGAAGAGCACAAACATTTATTTTTTTCATTCATAACATTTTAGGTAATTAAACCACAGGGGCATCCAATAAAGTTTTGGTTATGACAGACGCATATCGTTTAACATTAAAAAGCGTCAGAATTAATGCTAATGACCGCAAGTTTAGCGATAAGTAACACTTAAAGTCGAAAAAATTTCTATGCATAAAGTATATTTTACAGATCATAAAAAAATCATTATGCTAAAAGAAAAATAAAAAAAAAATCATTTCTGTGAGACGTACTTCAATATTTGAAAGAAAGTAATACACTTAGGATTGCACGGTATAAACTTGTTGAAAAAAGATAAATGAAACACGGTTCAAATAGAGCGTGCCAAATCAAATGACGCAATTGAAATACAGCATGTAATGATAGATTTCAGCAGCATAAATCAGGTGAAACAGCAAGCAGAAGAAACACTGCTAAATGCAATACTTCGATTGCTTATATCTCGAATACCGAAAAACGGCGACAAAAAGGATCCCCACCATCGGATTCAGTGCCCAAGATATACATAGGTTTTTTTAAAAAAATTTTGAGCAATCACATTGCTTATTGTTCTCGTTTGACTGTTTTGATGTCCTATGATTTTATTTCCAACCCCGCCTCCCTCTCCACCACCGTCAACCGGCCTCATGATGCTGCTGCTCTAGCGAAAGCCAGGTTGCGTCTATATCCTACAAACACGCACACGCACACACCTACACACACACACACACACACACACACACACACATACATACATACACATACACACACACTCCTACACACACACTCGTACATACACACACGCATACCTACACACTCACACACCTACACACACAAATATGCATACACACTCATGCCTGCACACAGACACAAACACAAACACCTACATACACACATACTCTCGTGATTGCGAAAAACATAATTTGAATTCCAGATGTCAAAATTCATTTTTTTTTTTTTGTGATTAAACAAGTTCATATGAGACACAGAGAAGCAAAGGGATGCAAGAGGACATTTTCAAGTTTTGAGTAAAACGCGTTTAAAGATTAGCTCCTAGGTAGGCTTTCATTGAATTTTTTTTCTAAATCATGCTGTATAGCAGCAACTACCTGGACTACTAGTACCATATCTTGCCCCAAGACAGAGGAGAGTTCACCTACCATTTGTACTGGTTATCGCCAAATTTTTAATTTTGCCACTTGCATTCATTTGCTTCTCACTACCTCACTTGGTTACATTTGGGCCCACTTGTGAAATGATTGCTTTCTTTGCTGCAACGAGGATGGCTAGATAAAGATTGGTTGGTTTTACTATATAGTGTATGTATACACTATTACAAATAATGCTGTAATTTTTCCTGACCAGTAACCTGAATACCAGGTTTTATGTATTTATTTTTTGTGGATAAACAATTTCATATGAATTAGCCTTGTAAGTGTGAAAAAAGAAATCACATAAGCAAACTGAATGTATTAATAAATATTCTGAGAAATGTGTAGTTGTAAGTGATGGACCTCATAAAAATAACATTTTCCAAACAAATCACCCAATGAGCATTTGGAACAGTAAACCTATTAATATGTACATTTTCAAAGAAGTCCACAAATATTCCAAACATTTGATTCAAGAGTATAGTATTCATGATCAATGACTTACATTTCACATAAATTACTACAAACATTTATCTGAAATCGTAAGATAAAATGATATCGTTCAATCGTCGGAAGCGAAACACCTCGCTTCATTCTATATTTTAACAAACTCGTTAGTTTGTCTTGTTAAATGAAGATAAATGATTAACAGAACTCCAAACATATCTTAATGGGGATTGATGCAAAAAATTTTGGTAATTTAATTGTTTAGCCTAAATTTCAAACATGTAATTATATCATATATCGAAAGCTCAAAGTAAAATATAGGATTTTTTGTCGACAGAAATTTTACATTCCACTCAATAGCTTCGTTTAACAAAAAAAGTTAGTTTATTTTTACTGAAGCATGATAAATGAATAAATGAATTGCCAACATATTTTTAAAATGAAATTGAAATAAAATATAAATTTATGTGGTAGTTTCATAAATTTTTCTCTCGCCAATTTTATGCTTATTACACTATTACCATCGCAGATTAAATACTAAACGCATGGTTCATAGCTTTTCCTTGCCATGTGATTATGAAGGAAATTCGAAAAGGGGAATTGATTTTTCCATTAGCATGTTCCTTCCCCCAAATGTTTCTGAACTAGACGGTCTGGAAAGGAGGGAAATGAATAAAGCAGTTTTCAAGATTAAAATGAAGAGGAAAAAACATCATAAAGACGAAGAAAGTAAGAGTAGAAAAAAGGGAACAAGGCATAAGGGTAAAAAATCCCAGAAACAAAATGAAAGAAAAAAAAGTTCTGGAAATGGTTCGTTGGTGGAAGTGCAATCGTTGATTAAGGAGAAAAAACTTAAGTGGTAATTTCTCCTGCCAGTTACTGCTTCTAATCTGGAATGTGTCATTTTACAGAAGGTCTGTAACATTTCTTCGCTCTTTTGCAATGGATTTGTAGCTATGTTAAAGATTCTTTGCATTGAAGGAGAACATTCGTCTTTCTGACTCAATGCAATAAATGCACTGAGATGGCTTCGATAAAAGGGGGAAAACATTAAATGAAGCATATTTTTCTTCCAACAAGGAGATGCCTTCATAAAAATTCTGCATTTTAATTCTATGTAAAATCTATTATATTCCGGACAGGATTGATTTTGTTAACTTTAAATTCATTTAAGTTTAGGATGGGTAAGTGAATTTAAAAAAAAAATCTGTGTTTGCTTGGATAATTTACAAATGCGATGGAAATAATTTTCTGCTCCTAATCTTATTATATTACATATTTATAATTAAATGCGTTTGTGTATGCGATTGAATATAAAATTCATGACATTATTAGCTAAAATTCATATGAAATAAAGACCAAAATTGCGTATCAAAAATCCCCTCCCTAAAAATGAATAAAATTAAGAAAAAAAATAGAAAGGAAAAAATCTAACGTTAAATAATCAGTTTTATAAAAACACTATTTTCAATAAAAATAATAAGAAGAAGGAGAAGATTATTAATAAAGATAGTGATAATAATATCAATAATAATAAAGAAAATGATAGTAATAATAAATATAATGATAATAATTTTGGCGTCAATATATTTATCTCGACATATAAAATAATTTGACATCAGGTTAGATTTTAATCAGTCCATTTATACAGCTGCAACATTTTTTTCGCATACGCTGGATACGTGGTAATTTTTAATGCCAGTTACTGCTTATAATCTAGAATGTGTCATTTCACAGAAGGTGTGTAACATAGCATAGGATTTGTAGCTATGTTAAAGATTCTTTGCATTGAAGGAAAACATTAGTCTTTCTGAGTCAATGCAATAAATGAACAAAAACGGGATCGATAAAAGGTTGAAATAAATTAATGAAGCATATTTCATAAAAATAGAGTATTTTAATTCTATGTAAATGATATAATATTTAGGACAGGATTGATTTTATTAAATGTACAATATTTCTCAGCTTATGATGGGTAAGTGAATATTAAAAAAATAAAAATGCGTTAGCTGTAGAACGGTCTTCAGATAAGTTACATATGCGATAAAAAAAATTCTACGTATTTTTTTTAATCTCATTCTATTACACATTTTTAATTAATTGAAGCAGTGAGAAGCAAATTAATGTAAGTGGACATTTTCAAGTTTTGAGTTAAAGGACTTTAAAAATAACGTCCTAGGTAGGTTTTCGTTGATTTTTTTCTAAATAATGCTGTACAGCAGCATTCACCAGGAATATCAGTACTATTTCTTGCCCCAAGACAGAGGGTTTCACCTACCATTTGTACTGGTTATCTCCAAATTTTTAATTTTGCCACATACATCCCTTAGCTTCTCACTGCCTCAATTGCATTTTTTGGTATGATGTAGTGTAAAATTTAGGACGTTATTAGGGGGAAAAAACCCTTTTCTTTAAATAAAACAAATACTAAAAAAGGAGGAGTATCATAAATCCCCTCTTTGAAAAATGAATAAAATACAAAAAGTCAGAAAAAAAAAAAAATGCGAAGTGAGTCTCGGTCTTTCGCATGTATTGCTTTTTTAGTAAATTTCTTTCTTTCAAAAAAAAAAAAAAATTCCTAGCGTTAAATAACCAGTTCTTATAACAACTGTTATAGTAACAATAATAATAATAATGATAATAATAATTATATTATTATTATCATAACTACGTTGCTTTATATTGTCATTTTTTAAAATTGTTTTATTGCTATTACTGTTATTGTTTTTATTGTAATCATTATAGTTTGTTTAGATTATCATTATCTATAATGCCACTTGCTAGACGTAATCCTTTTTTGATATGGTCAACACTTTTCCTTGGGAACTAAAACTTAAGAAAGCTACATTATATTAAATCAAAGAATAAAAAAAGTTGGTGTGAAAATTCAAGCCTCTTAAGCCGTTTAGTTGTATCTAAAAATACAATCCCATCAAAAACAACCCTGTTGTAAAATAACCCCGCCAAGAATACCTTTAACCGCACAAAAAAGAGAACCTGCATCCTAAACCCAAAAACCCTCAGCCTTAAAAAGTTATGATGTCTAGTTTGCCTGCTAAGTATCTGCCAAACTATCATCCTCCCTCTTCTCCTTTTTCATCACAGCTACTTCTATTAGAACCTCCTCCCACCTTCAACTCCTCATAAATATGGATATATCTTTTTAATTGTTTACCTTGTTTGGCGGGAAGTTTTTCAAAGTGAAGTGGTTGCTTGGTGAGCAAAAAGCTTCTCGCCAAACAAGATAAACAATTTAAAAGATCTATCCATATTTCTGAGGAGTTGAAGGTGGGAGGAGGTTCTAATGGAAGTAGCTGTGATGAAAAAGGAGAAGAGGGAGGATGATAGTTTGGCAGATACTTGGCGGGCAAACTAGATATCATAACTTTTTATGGCTGAGGGTTTTTGCGTTTAGGATGCAGGTTTTCTTTTTTGTGCGGTTAAAGGTTTTCTTGACGGGGAAATTTTTACAACAGGGTTGTTTTTGATGAGATATCACATCTTTTTGCATTGATATTATTACTTTGTCTGTATTTTTAGAATTGGGAACTTCAAGTCAGAAATTTTTCAATTGAAATAACTCTGTTTTGTGTTTTTAAGGAACAATAATGGCTAGCCTAATTTTATGTCAAGTTATTTTCTGACTATTAAGATTCTATGTTGATTTTGCGAGAATTGGGCGGTTTAAATTTTATTGCAATCCTTGTATCCTCTCTGTTGCAAAGAAAACTTCTTGGATAATAAAATACTATATTTTAAATTATATTGTTTTCGAGTATTTTACAACTTCGCAATAAATTCTATAACAGTTTTTTTATTTGACAGATTATTCAACATTTTCATGCAGGTTTCTTTATATGTTTTACAGCTTGAGGGCTATTTTAATCTAGTTTCTCACTTTTTGTTTAGTTACATTTTTTTTTAAATTGTGGATTATTTTACGTATTATGGGATAATTTTAATTGTTTGGTGATTTATCTTTTTCTTGATAGAAGTCTTTGTCTTGTTTAATACCTAGCTTTGTTTAAAAGTTCATTTAAAAAACGAAATAACGCATGTTATCACCAAGCAAAAAAAAAACTAAGCCATTAAATATTTTAAATTTGAATGTGTCAGAAGACCTATACAACTTTACTCGATGTCAAATCGCGGATATCCCCAATATTCCATAGCGAATGCGCATGTTGCGCGCGGACTAAGGTCATTAAAAGTCTTGCTTAAATTAATTGCAAAAAATTTTTCAGCAAACAAATTACTGAAAAGCATGGATATCCACACACGTATTTCATATATTTTCAATTCATTATGTGTTGTTTGTGAAAAATCCATTAATTTAGAAAATAAGAAAACCAATAAAAAAGTGCTATTTTTCGCTTTCAATTAAAAAGTTATATGTGCCGTATTCATATGCGTACAGTTTCATATAATTTGTCACGTAAAATATTGTAATGGTTTAACCCCAGTTTCGCGCCGACATTTAAAATTTCTTCCCTCCATAAATATATCAAAACTGAAAAACAGGGGGAAGGAAATTTCGTATCGGCAAAACTTTGGGGGGGGGGGGAGGACAGCATTCTAATCTCATTTATTAATTTGTTTCTCTGCTTAAGTATAAACAAACAACATAGAATTTGAAAATAGAAAGCCCAATGAGCTAAGTCTGCGCGCATGCGCAGTCGCTTTGGCAAATTTGTGATATCCGCGATTTAACGTCTAGTTGCAACTGTTGGATATGTTTTAGTCTTGATTGAATTTCATTTGCTAAGACAACTTTGGAATAACTGTTAGATCTGTTCTAACCTTGCAATTGCAATCCGAGATAAACAAACCCTGTGAACTGAGAGTAAGTACATAGGAATTTAGGGAAAATTAGTGATTTTTAAACAATTACTCTGGCCCACGATGTCGCTGGGGGTTGAATTTTTGTATATGTACTCAATGGCCCCCCAAGAATATATATACAAAACATCATTACCGTAGCACCCCGGGGGGCTGTGATAGAGTCCCAGGAAGTTACAATTTGGGGGTAAAAACGAGGGGGGAAGGGGAGGGGGTCAAGTGGCATAAAAGGCACATCAGTAGGACACAAGGAATGTGTGTGCGAAATTTCAGCTTGATTCCTTTTTCCGTCTGGGCTGTAGCCCTGTCAAAGAAAACGAAAATTTTTTTGAACAGCGATTTTATAACTTTAATACCTCCTCCCCCTGATGGTCCAGGGGATTGTATTTTGATTTACGGCGTCAGGGGCCACTAGATATTGAGTGTAACAAAAATCAACTCCTTCATGGGGCAGAGATACACAGGGGTGAAAAACCCAAAAAAACCCAACTTGTTCTGTCGTGTAATCTTGTTCTTGGTCGCTTTTATTCACTTTCGTCTTTGGCGGTGGATTTGCTTCTGTTGGCTGCTGACGTTTGGTTTCCTTGGCAGAGCGGGAGTGATCCAAATTCCAAAAGTGTCTACAATTGCAACCATTGAATAAAACTAGCAAAATGATGCGGGGACAGCGACTAATTTAATTGAGGGATTTTATCCTAAATCCTTAGAACCATTTGTAACAGATTATATTATTTTCTTGCAGTACTTTCATTTTAAAAGATGTTGGTTGGTTACCCGCTTTACTATCTCTCTTCTACAATCTATGCACTGCTAATTTACGTGCTGCTCAATCAGAAACTTATTAAAGGATATTATTTATTAACAGGTAGTTGATTCTAAAAGCGCATTTTTTTTTTTTTTTGCAGTTTAAGTTATAAATAAAATTTCTATGTCTTGTTCTAATTTCAATGTCAGCATAAACAAACATAAATTGAGTCGCTGAGAGCATAAGTAGTAATTATTAGAAAAAACGAGATTCTGATTAAATGCTCTCTGTTATCAAGTTTACCATACATTACCGAAATCTGAATTAACGATATAAAAAATAAATTAATTTTTAGAAAAGATATAATTCAAAATATAGTCATGAATCCTGCAGCCAACATCTTTAAAAGTTGTTGAGCAACAAACTCTGTGCCTAAATGAAATGGTTATAAAAAGGCTAGATATCAGTTACTTTGTTAGCTGCAGAGTGGGCGAGAGAAAAAGGGGGAAGGTAGCTGCTAATAAGGCTTACAGGACATCGGATCAGCTCAATCAATCATTTGGAACGTCAAGAAGGTGGAGGAATGAGGGGTGGACAAGAACGGGCGTTTGGCGAAATGAGAGATAATGACGCACCAGAAACTGAAGACAATAGATTGGCGACACAATAGACGGATCGATCTGGTGTTGTCCGTCTCTTTTCCATTCAACGGATAATAGAAAACTGGCTGAGAAAGAAATATATTATTATTAATTGATTTCCATTCCTTATCTTTGTTCTTGCATGTGGAAGGACCCAGGTCAAGATTATGCTGAAAGATTTAAGCAATATTTAATTCAAAAGAAGATAATCAGCTTTTAACTGTTGATTTCACTGCCTTTGTTGCAACGGATATATATTAAAGGATAAATTGTATAATCATTTTGTGAATGTATTTTGAACTGGAATTGTTAAATGCATGATTAGTCTTAAAATAATGTTAGACAGTGGAGGATTCTTTGTACTGGGAATAAGAAAAACGCTTTATAGGAAAAAAAAAGAATGGTTTCCCGTTGACATATTTCGTTTAAAAGTATATTTGCAAAAGATATTTAGATCAGATTATGAAAAACAAAAAATAATTATAAAAGCACTGCCCTCATTTTTAAATGTATTTTTGGTCAAAAAATGTTGTAATTAGTGTTGAAATGTCATTGGTAAGTCATACAATTTTAGTTATTCTTAACGTTGTACCATTGTTTAAAAAGGAATATATATATATATATATATATATATATATATATATATATATATATATATATATATATATATATATTTACAGTAGGTGCCGCTTAATGTGATCACGGTTAATGTTATCATTCGCTCAATGTTATCAGAATCACGAAGTCCCGGAACACTTGTATGTTATCAAACGTTAAAAAAGTCAGATATTGTAATCAGCGTCTTCGTTTATTGTTATCACTTTTTCATAAACTTTCAATTTTTTACCCGTTTTTGTTCCTCAATTAACAGAAATACATAGGCAAATTCTGTGTAGCATTTTGTGGTTTTTAATAGCAGTTCAAAATATTTCTAGGAATGAAGCTACAGAAAGTTCGCCCCCCAGTGACCACAGACTCCCCCTAAGAAAGCTTTCTTTTGCACCTAAAAAAATTCAGTCACTGGGCATGTCATTGATGTAAGACCTCCATGGTTGCCATTGCTTTGTAAACTATTAAAGGATGGTGTCGAAATTGAATCATATATATACATATATATATATACATATATATATATATACATATATATACATATATATATATACATATATATATATATATATATATACATATATATATATATATATATATATATATATATATATATATATACATATATATATATATATATATATATATATATACATACATACATATATATATATACATACATACATATATATACATACATATATATACATACATACATACATATATATATATATATATACATACATATATATACATACATATATATACATACATATATATACATACATATATATACATACATATATATATATATATATATATATATATATATATATACATTAAATATGTAACTCTCATATTAGAAAAATAAAGATAAATAATAGACTAATATCGTCTTTTATTTATCGTCGCCTCAGAGCAACACTATGACATATAATCCCAGGGAATAACATTAAGATATCCTATTGCTGCTCTGAAGCGACGTCATATTGATGGCGGCAATCTTTCTAGACAACAATAATCAAGTAAATGATGAGAAAGAGCTAACTTGGATCGTTTCGCAGTAGTAATAAGCATGCCTGCATTGTTTTGAGGTAGCTAAAAGAGGTAGCTACTAATTGAAAAATCTAGACTGAAATTAAAATAATGCACCTCAAAAGTTTTAGCAGTGATATGGTTATCAGTTTTTAAGAACTTATATTTGGCACATTTCATCCGAAAATATGTTTAGTTCGATACAACGTTTAAAAACGGTTGTAAAAAAATATTGTCGCACCCCGTCAACACTTTTGCATTCAACCAATTCCATACAAGATGTAAAATGAAATATATTTGTTATTTTAAAGAAGTATTAGTTTAAAGCTGATGATAATAAAGCTATTTCTTGTACACTTTCTTTTCAAATATTCAACTATTACTGCGTACACTTATTCAACTATTGTACGTTCGGTTTTAAGTGCTGGGTTCTAAAATGTTTATTAAATTACTATGTTAATCGTGAAATAAGAAATCAAAGCAATACGCAAAAAATACAAAGTATTAAACAATAGAAACAGTGTGTACGAAAATATTAATAACCACCTATAAACAAAACAATGAGTGATATTAAAAATGAATTATAAATTTCCTGAGCATAATGAGGCTTTGATAATCAGATGTATTGCATCAGAAAGAAAAAAAGTATACAATATCATTACTGAAATGACGTTTCTATCATCATGAGTAGCACTACATTATCCTGGCTTTTGCATAGTTACCTAAAAACCTTATTTATCTTTTGTAAAAAAACAAGATTGGTGAACCCCCCCCCCCTAAAAAAAAGTTTTCTTTTCCAATTATAACGCAAAACAGCTACGTCGGTGGATGTAAACAAGAAAGTTAATTTACAAATTTTCCAATCTAAGTTTTAAAAAACTGAAAACTTATGATCGGGATAAATTATAAAACAAAAGTAATCAGTAGAAAATGCAAAAAAAAAAAGAGCCTTAAAAAAAAGGAATAAAAAAGAAAAAAAAAACAAAGAACCAAACCCTGGGAGGCAATACGTTTTTTTCCTCATTTCGAAATTAGAAATCCAAACGCCTCAGTAGCACTACTTCTTTTTGTTACTGAACAAAAACGAGATATATTAGAATGGAGAAAGAACAAATTCGGAGGATTCTCTTTAGTCTAGATATAGTTTGGGCATTTCTTTGCCGCGTAATCTCCTTCTGTGCTGTGTTAATTCCATTTTATCCCACCTCATATGATGTCCTGATAGAGGACATCAGATATGACCTTCGTCCTCAAAGTCAGTGAATGTGACACTTTTTTTTCTATTACATAATGCGTGTTTATTGGGTTCAGGATTTAAAAAAAAAAATGTGCTTTCTGTTTGATCTTAACAGTTTGTTTTTACGTTTCCTTGTTTATCTTTCCTGATGAATGGGTTAGTAAAATGAAGTCGTAGTACGTAATTTTAGTAATATATGTTACATTTTTCGAATGGAATAGTTCTTACAGACGAAGAACCAGTATAGAAAACTAATGACTTTTTGCAACAAGATTTAATGCCAATTTCAGGTTACCTTTGTAACTTTCGTCCATTTTCATATGTATATTGTTACACATATGTTCATTGCGATATTGTATTTTGAATTATAAGAAATGAAGAACAAATGCAAACGTTTCAATCTGTAGTATAGTGAGGGAAAAGTGAAGTAGTGAAGGAAACTTACATTTTCAAAATGAACGAAGTGGAAAAGAAATAATTAGATGAAATTGCAATGAAGAAGTAGTAAAGAAAAAACGATATACGTATAGTAAAACTTGCATTGGATTATTATTTTCTATTTCTGTTAGTAAATTTGTACCTTCACAGCAGTTACATAAAAATCCTCAAATCATGACATGCATTTACTATTATTATATGTAATAAATTGTTCTTTACGAAAATAAATGTACTATTTAAATTTGTTACGAAAAACAAAGTATTTAGAAAAAAAAAAGATAAATGGAAGGTAATATGGAATAGTATAAGTGAAATTAAATGGGTAGTTTAAGCCATTGAACGTTAAGCCTTGGAACGTTCGTTTTCTCTTGTTGTTTATAGAGATCTATCTAGAAGTCTATATCTTAGTTGATACTTTATCTTTTGTTTTACATTTGAGGAATAGATTGTTATAGAAAAATATCCACCGTAAAGTCTTCCTTTGCTGCCGGTTTGATTTTAATCAGGGACATTCGCATCAGGGCACATGAAATAACGGGGGTTTGACAAAAAAAAAAAAAAAAAAAAAACGATGAATTTCGGTAACTTAACGTAATGATAATAATGATAATTAAAGAAATGAAAACAATTGTTACGTTACATTTTTTAGCCGATTTAGCCGATGCAGATAAAAACTATGAAAATGTTTAAAGTTTAATTCTATTGTAAGGAATTAACAAAAACTTTAATAGAACAAATGTAAAAAATCTACACCGCAAAAATTCGTTCAGAAAGTGCATTTTTTTCTGCTTTCACTGGGAATTAGGAATCCCAGAGAACCAGTAGTTTTGTTTTTTATTCTCATTACTGAACAGTTCTGAGAGAAAAAAAAACATTAGAAAAAAGCTAGTAGGGCGGAAAGAACACATTCAAAGAAAGTACGTAAAGTATTTTCTGTAGCATTGATAGGTGTTTCGTCTTTCTTTTATTTTCAAGCAGGAAAATGTAAGTGGTTATTTTTTTTTATTCACCTTCATATCACTTATTTTCACCCTTGGTTAAAGCATAGGTAATAAACTGTTTCACCTGATAAAAAAATAATATATCTCGTCTGTATAGCTTTATTTATGCCACGTTTTTATTAGAGCTGAATGCACTTTGACAATTTTAGGAAAACGTGTGTATGTGCAGTCTGACAACCGCTGAGATCAAAAAGTAAAAATTTGGTTTATGAGAGAAAATTTAGTTTACAAGCCTGGCAGTTTGTTCGTAATAGATGTGCGGTTTTGCTTCTTAATTATTTAGACGCAGTTTTCTAAAAATGAGAATTTGTTCACGGCAATTATTTTATTTTAATCTAATCTATACTTGTTGCATATTCTCACTACAAAAATTAAGATTTGTTTTTTTTCTTTTACAATATTATCTTGAGTTTACCATTTCGCTTTTACATTTCAGGGCTAGAAGAAAACATTTGTGAAAAATATTTTTCATGTGTTTTTAATATTTTTGATTTTACTTAAAACTTTGAACGACGTTTTTTTAACCACTTTGGCAGTACTTTATACTATAGCATTTTAACTTTTTTTTTCCGTTCCTTTCGAAAATAGTTTTTTAAAAAAAACATCTTTCCAACATTATTTGATTATTGTGCTGCCATATTGTGCATCTGAGGCGTGGTACAAAGTTTCTATAAAACCAGCAAATCCATTTTACCTGTGCACGTAAACGGTCTCACTGCTTTCAGCCAATGAGATCTGCTGGAGTAAACATTCTACTCACCGCTCAAAATGCCAAATCCCTATTCTGTTTCTGATGTCTCCTGGGTTTTTTTTTTTTTTTTTTTTTTTTGAATGATGAAACGCTATTTACAACATTATGTTCTTACTTGACATTTTTTTCGTTTCCAAATATGCAACAAATTTTAACGTTTGAAGTTAAAGATTTTCATATAATATCAAATTGAAAAGCTAATAACATTTAAATTATACTAAACTGTGGATTTTCTCCAAACTATTGAAGTCCATTAAATTTGAAATATATTCATAAAAGATCAGTTTTCTGGCATCTCTTTAGGAAAAAAAAACTTACGTGGAACTGATCCTGAAAATTCCGATTTGTGTGGTCGAAAAAAATGAATTGATAGTATTTTATAGAATAACTGCGTTTAATAGAAAATCGGAGTATAAAATAGTTAAGTTCTTTAGTAAAGAAATTTAGATAAGCTTTTTAAGGAAATCTTTGGACTAGCAACACTAATTTCAACCATAGCTTCCATGACAGTATAAGTGGAACGTAATTTTGCAGTCCTCAAAAGAATGCAGACGCATAAAATATCAACTGAAAGTGAAAATCACCAAAATAACTTCAAAATTACTAACTATCGAAAAATAATTACATTCAAATAATTACATATAAGAAAAGATATATTTATGTTCTAAATGTGAAGATATATTCGCTACAAGGACCCGAAGACTTGAGTAAACATATATACAAGTAACTAATGCTTAATTTAAAGATATTTTATATTGCATTTGGTCTTTACTTCAATTTTTGATAGTAGATTTAAAAATTGTCAGTTCAAGTTTGAAAATAACTGTAATCTAAATACTATTGATTCTTTTTCACATTAAAAGCAGTCTATCTTTTTTAGTAGTAGTGGATTAGTAGTATACTAGAAGCAAAAAAATGCAGCAAATATATTAAAAATATACCCAGGAACTAAAGAACAATAACTACGATTTATCTCTCATGGTTTAGCAACGTTACATAAGCAAATGTAAAGAAATCTCATTTTCAGAAACCTTAACACTGGGATTGAAAATGAAACCTTAGGAAGTAGAAAATCGATCAACGTAAAGTATAGAAAAAACAGCTTTTATAAAAATCCCCCAAGAAACAAAATCTTCCCTGATAAAACCTTTTTTTCTTGTTATGGGGGAGTTAGAAATCCTGACGCCGTAGCGGCTTTGTTTGTTCTCATTACATGACATCGAAGAAGCTACACTAACAGAGAAAAATGAGATATAAAAAGAAAATAAATAATTGAATGCAGATAAAATAGCAGCATTTCCTTATTACCGATGTGTCTTGGATTATTCCTTTAGCGGTAGCTAAAACTCATTGTTATTATTATTTGTCTGCAAGTCTAGTTCCGAACGCTAAATCATAATTTAGATACAGAGTAATTTGCATCTGATTTGTGTTTTTTTTTTTTTTTTTGTAACTTACTTCTGTACTAAGTTCTCTTGCTTGCTTTCAGCGATTTATGTTTTGAAACTAAATGTTATGTCCGATTTATGTTTTGATACTAACTGTCCTTGTGTTTTTTTTTTTTCTGACATTGCAGGATTGGAACGATAAGCGTTATAAAACTTTAAACAATTATACAGTGAAACTTCGTTAACTCAACACGCGGAAAACTAAAACACCCCGGTAACTCGACATTTATTTTTTTTATGGCACATACAATGCTAATTTCAATGGGCGAAAGCCTCTTTAACGTGACACACATTAAAGAAACCCTTATAAATCGACATGCAATTACTATTGTTGTCCACTTTTTTGGAACCAACATTCTTTCATATTGACTTCTCGAAATTTTGCGCTGCGGTTTCTTGGTCAGTCAATACGTTTCCGCAAAGCTCTTTTAGAAAATTCCATTCTTTACTCAAGGGAGTCCGCCACACTCTGTGTTGTTTATGCAATTCTAAAAGGCTAGGAAGGGTAGGATAACCGACTCATGGAAGTCGTCTAGAGAAAGAATGCACCATGGCATGTTTTGCACATGCTGCTCACATGATGTGAGTAGGACATTTATCTTTAACAGACCTGATTTAAAGAAACTATTTCATATCTTTTCAAAAATTTATGGATTTATTAATCACGAGATTTTCAAATAATATTAGCAAAAATATATATGGTGCTAATAGATAAAGAGAATATCTAAGGTAAACTGATATAATACAAAATTTTCAGTTAACATTATGATCTTAATGAGTAAACCATTTTATGACACTGCGTTGAAAACAGATTACTTTATCTAAAAAGACATGAACTTAGCATCCTCAAGCTTCAGTTTTTATTGACTTTTCGGGAATATGAGTAATCTGTTAAGATGAATGATTAAATCTTAATCATGACTTTTTTTATTCGATTACGAATTGCTTAGTGCTCTCACTTGTCCTTTGTTGATGTTCTTTAGATTTTTTCTAGGCTTAAAATGCATATTCTCAAGTCTATTGACCTTCCTTTAGCATGTTTCTCTTCTTGTGTTTCGGAGTCAATTTTCTCCGAAAACAAATTTATTAATACCCGACTCTCTCTACTTTACACAATCATCTCACAAGCAGCATTCGTGATTTTTTTTTATAAAAAAAAAATTTAAAAATTGATTTTTTTTAATCAAAAAAGTCCTATTTTTTGATTGAAATCGGATTGTTTTGATTTAAATCAGATTTTTGATTTAAATCAGATGTTAAAAGAACTTCCTCTTTAATATAATGCATTTTCAATGTTCCAAACCAATGTAATGTAATATTTTGATCTCGATCTGTGGAATATCCGGTTATTACAATTAATTTTTCGAGGCAAAATGGCCAATCCATTCTGCAGGTTCGACTGCATTAACTACTTTACATATTTCATACAATAGATGAATCCATTCAGCTTGCTTTTTAAATTAAGATAAGTTATCTAACTATTCAATAATATTCTAAGAATTATAAATATGTTATAATTCTTAGATAAAATGAGATTTTGTTTTATGATGTGCTTAAGGTTTCCATTATCATGTAAGTTTTTTAGTGTATATAATATGTTGAACAATTTCGTTTCTGAACTACATTTGTCATAGTGTGTAAGAAAAACTCCAAATTTTTATTTTGTTCTAAACTGTAATTTTGAAGTAAAAGCGCTATTGCAAGAGTGATAATCAGTAACATATCTATGTAGATCAATGTAGTTTTGCCTATTAAAGTTAAGATTGTATAATGCAGTGTAAGAGTAATACATTATAAAAGTGCAAATTAGTTTATAAAAATAAAATCCACTCATTTTTATTAATGGTTTTGTTAAAAACTCATTTGATTAAAATCAAATGATTTAAATCAATGGTTTAAAAAAAGCTGATTACCGTAATTTGGTGTGAAGTCCGACTTCCACAGTACACACATGTCATTAGGACCGATTTATTGGGTAGGCAACCATTCACAGCACAACCACACATTATCACAAGGAAAGCAAAAGGACATGAGACAGAAAGTACATCCATGCCAGAGCCGGGATTCGAACACGAGACCTCCATATCGCAGACATACTTCTCTGTCTACTAGACAGGGCGGCTGACCCAGCATCCAGTCCCTGGCATTAATTTGAATTTTGACGTCTTTAATTGAAATTATGTTTTTTGCAATTTCGATTGTGATAGGAGCCAGTTCTAGAAACAGAAAACACAGTTAATAGGATCCCATCACTATTCGTGAATGCGAAAATATAATTTTACACATCTAAATTCAAATAAATGCCAGTTCTTTTAAATGGTACAGACAATTACTTTCAAGTTACAACCTAATAAGAATAGTAGAGGAATCTGCTGTACCCACGGACAAAATTTACTTTTCAATTTTTGCTGGTTTCTGGGAATGGATAGTCGATCGGAAAATTTTTCTGGCAGAATCTACAACTTATCATCTAATTTGGTAATTTTTGTCCGGTGAAAATCTCAAAGCTTACAACTTCAAAATTTTTTTCTTGAAAATCATCTTTTTTGTCCGTAGATACAACACCTCGTTAACTCCGCGGACAGGTGCCTTTGTACCCATGGACATACAAAAAAAAAAAAAATACATAAATAGGTCTGAGGAACTCATTTGCACTCACACTTTCATAAGCCATTTTATACTGAAATACTTCAAACATCCATTAAAAATAACATTAAATAAAATATCCAACAGAAATTAAACATTGAAAATTAATGGAAGGGTTTTTTTTCCTTTTTTTTTTTAAATTTTTCCTCAGTTTTTAACATCAGTGAGCTCTTTAAAAAAGTTATTACTCTTAACAGAGTTAATGATGTTATGAGTAATTAATATGTTTTTAAACAAAAAAAAAAAAAAAACTAGATTCATGATATTATGGCTCCCTATATACCTACATAACAACTTGGCGACAAATCTGGCGATTTTTTTAAAATCTGGTTTCTATTTGGCCATTGTTGGTGATATTTAAGGAGTTAACAATTGAATCACATTAAAATTGCCAATAATGGGGAAATAACTTTAAATTGGTGTAAAAGGAAGTCATGCGATGCACATATCAGTTTGTTTTTCTTATGTTTTCTCTTGCTTTTTGTTTTGCTCGAATTTTCTCTGAAAGAACGATGGCTAGAATAACAGGTTTTAAAACATCTAAGAGCGGAGTGCTTGCACTTTCGATTTCCAGCTGTAAGTGGTCGTCTTTTTCCAATATAACGTACCGCTGTTACAATGTTAATGTCAACTGCCTTAGATTCGTCTTATTCAATGAGATTTCCATGTTCTAAAAACTGCTCTGCATTCTTACTATTATTAACGAATTTTATTGCTGAAGTGCTGGATTTTTGTTAACAGCTTCATATTTATTATTTTCTATTTTATTTGGTCATCAACGCTTTCATGCCTGATGGATAACCATCTGGGATATGTAGTGACCCAGTCACAACGTGACTGTTTGACTTTGTCACAATTAGCCCCGTGTTAGGCCATTTTGATCTTTACTGAATAGTTTCGGAAATAGTATCATGATCAACAAATAAAATGCATAGAATAATAACTCGAAACCTAGGAATTTAAATAATGTTAGGAAAGTTTTTACACCTCAGTGTCCTTAGTGTCAATGACAATTGCAACGCAGGTCACAAAATTTACTTTTGCTTTAGAAAACACAATACATTTTTTATCTTGAAAACAGTCCAACTCTATTTTTCCAAACTTACACAAGACACTGAAACCATTAACCTGCTCACTCATATGACGCGACAGGTCTTGAAACCTATTTGCTCAGTCAGGAGGCTCGATGGCACAACTTGCCCCTGGCACAACTGAATAGTTTCGGAAACTTTACTGAATAGTTTCGGAAATAGTATCATGATCAACAAATAAAATGCATAGAATAATAACTCGAAACCTAGGAATTTAAATAATGTTAGGAAAGTTTTTACACCTCAGTGTCCTTAGTGTCAATGACAATTGCAACGCAGGTCACAAAATTTACTTTTGCTTTAGAAAACACAATACATTTTTTATCTTGAAAACAGTCCAACTCTATTTTTCCAAACTTACACAAGACACTGAAACCATTAACCTGCTCACTCATATGACGCGACAGGTCTTGAAACCTATTTGCTCAGTCAGGAGGCTCGATGGCACAACTTGCCCCTGGCACAACTAACCCCGGTCTCCCCTACATAATTTTGAAGAAACTAGCATGGTAAATTTTCTTTTCATATTGGATTAGAAAGGGAGAAAAAAAAATCAAATAAAGTTCTAGAAAATTTTTCGCTCAAAAACAGAAGTGTCAAGAATATATCAGATTGCTCTGAAAACGAGTTAATAGTTATATTTCTCATTGTAGTTGTAAAAAAGAAGCTTAAAAGAAAGTTAATGAATAAAAGTTTTGAGAAGAAAGAAGTTACTAAACGCTTAATGTTGTAAAAATTTTGTGCAGTACGAGATGTGACTTTTTTTTCAAATCAGGCTCTGATTAACATTTAAAATAAGTAGTAAAAACTACAGAAAAAACCCCAATAAATTGCCTTCATTTGCTGAATTTGTTAAATTTGCATTAGCAAAAGCAAACTTCAAGCAATCCAATTTAACAATATTTTCACGCTCAGCTTACGAGAAAATTTCTTCGTAATGCATAAAATTCGATCAATTTAAAACATAAGAAGGGAACAGCAACAAAAAGCCGCAAAGAAGTAAATCCCGCCGAGGTAATGCGTTTTTCCTTGTTATGCCGGGAATTAGGAATCCGAAAACCGTAGCAGCTTTGCTTGGTCTCATTACAGAAGTCTGTTGAAGGAACAATAACGGGAGAAGTTAAGGGAGGAAAAGAACAAATGCAAGGAAGATATAAGTATTTTCTGTGGCCTAGTTATCGTTTGGCCATTTTTACCTCATAAGCTCTACTGATGTGGTGTTAATTCCATATCATTACACTTCTCGTACTATCCCAGCGAAGAGCATCAGATATCATCTTCGTTCCCCATGGAAGATCATATATTGATTTGCAGTTTCTTTATTCCAGATTACATGGTATTCTGCAACTTTTTCGTTCATATTTCCTTTTATGCTTGTATGCTTGTATTCTAATAGTTTGTTTTAGATCTTCTCTTTTTTTTCACTCGATTTAATCTTTAATAAATAAAAGAGAGAAAGGCCGGGGAAAGCATGTATTGTCACATATTTACATTTTTATATGTATAATGTTTGCATGAGTATGGTAGTGTATGTTAGTTTTCCAAGAAATCTTCTAGTATTAGTAGCATTTGGTGTCTTTCCAATCAAAAAATGTCATCAAAAGTATTAAACTTGGGTGATGCCAGGTTAAGGATACAAACTGATCTATTTGTGTTTGACCATGTTTTTATGTTAAGAAATAGAAAACATGCATTGGCAGGTTATTTATGCCCTTATTTCACTTCATTCACTGAAAGATGAATTCCTCTGAACCATCGTATATTTTAATCGACATTAGTTTTATTGGAATTTTGATTTTTAAAGTGGAGCAGGAAAAGCTGCAAAAAAAGAGCTTTCCACATTTGTATTTTTCAGATTTTTTTAGGCATCGTAAAACATGCGTTGGTTTTAATAATAGTTTTTTTAAGAGTTGGTTTGCTCATGAACTGAATGCCTATGTGGATAATTAGCAGATAATTAAGCAATTGGAATAAGTTATACATAACTGCATTAAGCGTGAGAATAGGTGCCAATCATCGGTGTAGTGTCAGTGGGTCCTTCTTAAGCAATATCATCTTGAATTATTAACTTTATTTGGAATGATGAGATTAGAGCTACTAAAGCAACTCGAGTTTTCAAATTACCCTACCAAAAACGATTTCTCCTCTTCCCTGTGTTTCGAATCGAAAAAGAAAAAAGAAAGTCCCCGTGCTTTATATATTTCTCACAATAATTTGAAAACGTTGGCCAAACATTTTTTTCCCAATCGAAATGTTATTTACAGCAATATAAGTTTATATGCATTTAAAAGCAAGTCAGCTCAAGGACTATAGCTAGTTTTGATCAGGTTACTAAAGTTCATAATAGCTTTTATTCGTTACGTCTTGCTTCTTCTTAATAACTCTTCATAAAATGTTTCTCGAATGTTCGTTTCAAAAATTAGGTCAAAATCGAAGTATAATAAAATAATTTTTCGAAAACATCTCAAGTTTATCTTCCTTTTGAATCGCTAACGGTTTAAAAAACATACAATATTTTCAATTTTGTTTTACACTGACTAAATATGAAAATAATTTTTCTTTTTAAAATATAATAAAAGTAAGTATTTAAAAACCACCAATACATTTAAATGATTGTGAAATTGAGAGTCCGTTTTAACTAGTTAATGTAAAATATAAATTCGCACAAAACATTGAGTAACAGATGCATTTAATATTTTTCAAACCTACCAAATATGGGCTTGTAAGTCGTTTGGCTTGGTACTAAACAGGATGCTCTTGAACCGAAAAATATTAAAGCTTTGTTTACGTAAGAAATATTTGAAATGTTTTATAAACTTTAAATTAAGTTATGACGGTCCCTCTAACGCAACACGAACTACTAAAACGCTGTAAACAAATTTCCATTTACATATAGAAATAAATGCTGAGTTTATGAATTTGTTAAGAATCTGTCACAGTAAATTATCAACAAAACGTTATTCACGAGTTATTGTTAAATTGTTTTTTAACATTCTAATATTGGCAATGGAATGAAAGAATGACCTCTATTCTACACACCCATACTACTCTGGACGTGGGGAAAATCAACCAATAAGCAAGTGGAGATCGCCATGACGTCATATGGTCTTATTGATCCCAATTTATTGTTCTATGTATGCGTTTTTCTCCAACCTAGTTTTCCTTTATTTCTCTCCGAATTCTTTATTTTCCTTTTCTCAATATATGTTTTGGGATCGTTTATTTTGGCTCCCGAATTGCTGTCTCCTTATCGCATTCGCTTGATTTCATTTTGCACTTCAAACTCAATTTAGATTTTACGATTTTTTCCCTTCTAGTATAGTTTATTTCATTTCCCTGTAAAGATCGAAAGCTTCCGCAACAACATAACAGTATAATTACATTACTTTAAACTACCCTTTTGCATTCTATCCCTTGATTATATAATTGAATCAACGAAGTATCTTGATATTACAACAGTTTAAAAAAAAAAAAAACGCATCTTAGATTTAAAAAAAAAAAAACGCTTCTATACTAACATTGTGTCTTGTTTTGTGTGTGTGTTTTGTATTTTTTTTTGTTTATTTGAAAACTCAAATTTAATTTTTAAAAATCGTATCTCAATATCTGTGTAAAAAAAATCCGTGCAACCGAGGCCTTCGAGGTGCAACGCAAGTCGTTAAGTAAAATTCCATTATTGTTAACAATTAGTAAAGTGAAATTTGTTTTTTACACTATTTTTTCTTTTGATGTGGAAGGATAACCTTCGTCTTTTACAATACAGTCGAGCCCGCTTAATGGAATATCGGATAATAGAATATCCCGCTTAATGTAATAAAATTCCAATGTACTACATCGTTGATGTGTGTTATTTTTATGCCGGATAATGGAATATCCCGCTTATTAGAAAATTTTCTCCTGGCAAATTGCCTATTCCATTAAGCGGGCTCGACTGTAGTAATAAATTTCATCAATATTTTAGACAACATAGTTTATGCAAATTTATAATATATCTTTACCCCATACGACTTTGGTATATTGCACAAAATAATAAAATAAGCTCTCTCTAATACAACCATTTGCTACTTAATTACAAACTTCCAGAACATTATTTAATTTCTAAAAGCTTCAATTAATGTTTTGCGTAACGCAAGTTAAAAAGGTAATGGATATTTGTGCTGTTACTAGCTTACTATACTCTTAATAATTGAAACTAATTTAAATTTAAAAGCGTAGATAAAATGAAGTCACAGCTATTACTAAGCTTTTCATTGCTTAAAAAAAACGCTAAATAAAGCAAAAATCAATTACTGAAGTACCGGTAAGAAAAATACCAGTTACAAAAGGATTACATAGGCGAAATAATTATGTAATTAAGTAAATGCTTTAGCTTCATTGCAGAAAGTTCTTATATTTCAGTATTAAAAAAAATATATTCGACTGCGCTGGGAAAAAATTATTCTCTCTTCTGCGTTCAGATTTAAAAAAAAAAGTACGATTTGGAGCACAAATTAAATCAAACGCTGCTACACAAGGATGGATAACATTAGGTAAACATTCAGCAAACATCATTTGTGACGTCATACGAAGTCACGCCTTCTTTTGAAAATCTGACACTAATATATATATATATATATATATATATATATATACACTGAAGAGCCAAAAAAACTGGTACACCTGCTTAATATTGTGTAGGGCCTCCGCGAGCTCGCAGAAGTGTCGCAACACGACGTGGCATGGACTCGATTAATGTCTGTAGTAGTGCTGGATCCAATTGACACCATGAATCCTGCAAGGCTGTCCATAATTCGCTAAGAGTACGAGGAGGGGGAGATCTCTTCTGAACATCACGTTGCAAAGCATCCCAAATATGCTCAATAATGTTCATGTCTGGAGATTTTGGTGGCCAGCGGAGCTGTTTAAAGTCAGAAGAATGTTCCTGGAGCCACTCTGCAGCAATTTTGGACGTGTGGGCTGTCGCATTGTCCTGCTGGAATAGCCCAAGTCCGTCGGAATGCACAATGGTCATGAATGGGTGCAAATGATTAGACAGGATGCTTACGTACGTGGCACCTGTTACAGACACATCAAGACGTATCAGTGGTCCCATATCAGCCCCACTGCACACACCCCATACCATCACAGAGCCTTCACCAGCTTGAACAGTCCCCTGTTGACATGCAGGGTCCATGGATTCATGGGGTTTTCTCCAAACCCGTACGCGTCCATCCGCTCGATACAGTTGTAAACGAGACTCATCAGACCAGGCAACGTGTTTCCAGTCTTCAACAGTCCAGTGCTGGTGTTCACGGGCCCAGGCGAGGCGCAAAGCTTTGTGTCGAGCAGTCATCAAGGGTACACGAGTGGGTCTTCGGCTCCGAAATCCCATATTAATGATGTTTCGTTGAATTGTTCGCACGCTGACACTTGTTGATGGCCCAGCGTTGAAATCTGCAGCAATTTGCGGAAGGGTTGCTTTTCTGTCACGTTTAATGATGTTTCGCAATCTTCGTTGGTCCCGTTCATTCACGATCATTTTTCGGCAGCAGCGATGTCGAAGCCTGGATGTTTTACCGGAATCTTTATATTCACGGTACACTCGCGAAATTGTCGTACGGGAAAATCCAAATTTCTCCTCTACCTCGGAGATGCTATGTCCCATTTCTCGTGCGCCGACTATAACACCACGTTCAAACTCGCTTAAATCGTGATAACCTGCCATTGTATCAGCAGTAACCGATCTAACAACTGTGTCAGACTCTTGTTGTCTTATATAGTCGTTGCCGACCGCAGCGCCGTATTCTGATTGGTTCCATATCAATTTATTTGCATACGCATGCCTATACCAGTTTTTTTGGCTCTTCAGTGTATATATATATATATATATATATATATAAATTCTGCACTCAACTACCTGTATAAATATTATGCAAATCAGTTTAGAATGCAAACGTTTAAATAAATAACTTAAAAGTTAAAACCATAGCATACAGATATAATTCATTATCAAGACAACACATAAATAACTAACTGCACATACAACTCTTCACTCTTTGTGTGAAAAATAATGTTTTGTTATTCATAAATTGATGTTTTTTTGTTTGGTCTCAGCATACGTATTTTACTTTTTAGGTGTCATGGATACGCAGAAGGGACTTCCATGTACTTACTGTGGGACTGGCAACTTACACTGCAGACGACAGATTTGTGGCTGTCAATATGGAACGTTCAGAAGACTGGATGCTTCAAGTGAAATTGGCCCAGCTATCAGATGAAGGGCTTTATGAGTGCCAAGTCAATACTCATCCTTTAATTAGTTACTTTGTTACACTTATCGTTCTAGGTAAGCTTGAAAAGTTTTTTTATTATTATTATTAAAAAGGGTATTTTCATATGCTAACTGCAAACAATCTTAAATGGATTTCTAAGTAAAACGTAAAACTTTATAAAAATCCTACTTCAAAAAACCTGCATAAAACTTCAGTTTTTGTGCTTTATGCAGAAATGCCAACATTTGTTATGCAGTTTTATTGCATTTTTATGGCTATCTTGTAGTGGATGAGCCTAGACATTAACTGATATATTTTAAAAAAGGAAGTAATTACTCTGCGTTTTCGTCACTGTAATTTCTCCGTGTTTTCGTTAGGAAGACATTTTGAAGTTTAAAATAGTTCTTGTTAATGTAACATCCTATCGTAATTAACTACTTAATTCATAAGCATGTTCCCGTTCTTATTGATAAAGAGTTGAATATTGGATTTAAATGTTTCTGTTCCTACTTAAAGAATAGTGGGCAATTGATAACAAAAAATGCATTTCAGAACTCGATATTTTAAGTTGTTGCATAACTATTTAATCTTAAAAATGTGCTGTATAGGATATTCAACATAGAAAATTACTAATCGAAAAATGCATAGTAACATCCGAAAAATTAAGTAATTAACAAATCCAACTTAAAAACGTTCGGACACTTTCGGGAATCAAACGTTTCAAACAGACTGATATCCATTTCGAAAACATGTTCGTTTCACATTTAATTTTATCCATTTTCAACCGTTTATGAAAGTGCTCATATACAGTGTGGTTCAAAAGGTACGCCCCGTACTTATTAAGTCATATTGGTCTATCAGCTAAAGTTATTCCACTAAAACTTGAAACATGGTTGTTGTCAGTGGGACGAAAAAGCAACTTTGATTTCGATTTGTTCACATACACACCACTTTCGTAGTTTCATTCTAAGCTTTGTGCATTTATGCATACATATTTATTTTTAGGCGTTTGCGTACGCGTACAACATTAAATAGTTAAGCTGTACATCATCTAAAGTACTTCAGAACACATTTTATGCATTGCGATTTATCACTTGAGGTAATTTGGAACATATTTAAGCACTTGACATGCCCATGAATACAACAAAACACACACTTCACTGGTTTCCGAAATAACCTTTCTCGTTTCGATCAGAATGAATGAGTACCGACATTCAATTCTTTCCCTTGTCGATCACATAAATCACTGAGAAATCCAGGTTCCATTAGAAAATCAAAATGTTCCCAACCCATTTTGCGCCACGTTGGCGACTTTTGGTTTAGACCACGCAACAGTACGTCTCATAAAAAAGCTTGGCAATACCCTGTAATATTTCTTCATATCTTCCTCCTCCTGAAGCGGCAAAATCAATTTTGTTTACCAAACGGGAAACAAATTCGAGTTTCGTGCAAAATAGGCGTAAATAAATCTATTGCAAATGCGATTTACTCGCGAAGACTTGACTAGCGTGAATTAAATCACGTTTCAGGATATTTATGGGATTATTTCTTCAAGCATTTTATAAGACTTATGCAGTACCAAAAGATTCATTGACCATTCTCTTATTTGTAATACAAAACATAAAATTTGCTTCTGTTTATCTGGAGCACTTTGCATGAGGTGTTTGGTAACTTCTATTTATACATAATTTCTAATACATGATAAAAGCCGAATGAATGATTTTTGTCGATAGAGTATAGCTGTCTTTCTACCTAAATACCATAAACACGGGCTACTCTAGCCCATATGTAAAAAAATTTCATTATTTTTTCACAATAATTTTGTAACTATTTATATTTCCAAGCTGTGGAAACTTGTTTTATACATCTAGAGACCTCCTAATTTAACTTTTGAATCGTGATCAATTTATTTAAAAGTATGTTTACCCTTTATTATTGTTTTTTATTTGGGCCAATGTTACCCTTGCGTTTGGGTTACTTTGGTCCAAAGCGGTTTTCCCTATTTAAAATCATTGTAGAACTAACGACAGCCAAAGAAAGAAGTGTGCTGATAGAGAAAAATATTTATTTTAAAGAAAAATACAAGAAGTTTGAGTCACACATAGGTTTTTAAGGAAAATGATTATTAATATTTTAAATATGTGTGCATAACTAGTTATTGTCTCAATTACCGACAATGAACAGTCATATTTTCATTAGCTTTGGAGGTTGAATAATTTTATTAAGATAACACCTTTCTTAAAACAAAGGATTCTAAATTTGTGGTCACTTCCAAATATTTTTGGTGCATTCCATGCTCTCAACATTTACTCCTTCTTCTCTCCCATGAGCAGCTAGCTATCTTTGGAAACCTGATCTCCTTCCATCCTACAAAAATAAAATTCCGTAAACTTTCCAACAAATTCAACAGTATTCGAAAGAAGTAGATGCAACTGGGTGAACTTTTTTCTTGAGGTTTAGAAAAAAGCTTTTAATTCCTCTTCATCTTCCATAATGAATGCCATGCAATTGAGCCCTAATGAATTGAGTCTGCAATCTGTCTCTTTATCCGTTGCCGATAATCCCAGGTTTTTACTTGTGTTTTTCCTGTTTAGAGTCTTAGTCTTAGATATTCTTTACTTTTCCAAATCTCTCTGACGGATTTTTCAAGTTTTTATTCTGGGCCAAAGTAGGTCGTAATTTTTAGGTTAAGAGATATGTTGTCAGCGTCAATAAACAGAACGTACCTGAACAGAAATGAATATTGCAACTATACTACGGCATAGAGTATTAACTAGTGCCTATAAATAGATACTTTAAAGAGCTCTTGGCTGATGTAGAACTGCTTATACATGGAGAAGTTTGAGAGATTATGAAGGCACATGTTAACACATGGAACTTAGAACCACTAGTGTTGCTTCTTGAACAAAGCTATAGAACTGCTTGGAATACATAATTGAGTGCTTGAAGGTGCTCTCTGATGAAATATGTCAAAATATGTTGAAACAATTGTGCCTTGAAGGTCGACAGATGACGTTGTATCTTTTTCTCCCTTTGGTTCAAAGAAGGATCTATGGCCAAAGTAGCCCGGGTGTATGATATTATAAAATATAAAAAAATACTAAACAAACGAAATTCAACTTTTTGTATGGTCTCCGTTGCATTCAGGGAAATCACAAGCATAATAATTTAATTCGAATATGAACTATTTTACACTAATGCTACTTATATTTACCGAGATATGAAACGAAACGCAGCGTTTCATGACTGACACCACATTAAACTTTCAGTCAATTACATCATTTAGAGGAAACTATAGCGTGAGAACTATTTAGTACTGGTATTTTTACGTAAAATAACATAACATTTGCATTTATTTTTCAATAACAAAGAACGATTAACATCTTCGCCTCAAAGCAACACTAAGTTATTTAATTGAATGGAACACACTAAAATATCCTAATTTTGCTCTGAGGTGACGATATTTTGCTTTTTTATTTCAAAAATATATTATTTATTTGAAAGAACAATAGGTTGCAATATCATCATCTGCATTCTCCCTACTAATTTTGAGTTTGAACATCGCCCTAAATTTTGGTTCAAATGATTCATTTTTTATGTATATAATATATTTCAATGAAGATTGTTTCCCTATATAAATGTAATGTTGGGTACTAGGGGATCACATATGAAAAGTTAGATTTTCTATTATTTCACTAAATCAAACCAGGTATCATCATAAGAAGAAATTTGAAACAAGAAATGGCACTAAAATTACGCTTAAAACATTTTTTTTAAATAATTTAAAGAATAAAATGTATCACATGTTTTTCTTTTATATCGCTATTTTTTAACACATTATGATGAAATAATGACCAACTATAATATCATACACTAATTTTCATGTGTAATTCAACTCAACAATTAACTCTTGTTAATTTAGAAAGATTATTATATTAAATAATCAATATTCAATGCTGTGATAATTACCACTGAAACATAAAAGTAATACAAACGACATTTGACAAAGAATGGATACGAGAAATGATCGGGCAACACAAATTATTCAGAAAACCAGTTTAACTACTAGATTGTGGTCTCAAAGAATTGTCTTCTGGACTGAGAAGTTAACAAATATTGCAGTTACTTTGAAAATTACGAAGCATTATTAACTTTTCGAAAAACAATCTTCACAACATCTCCGTGGTCGAATTGGCGTATCTGAAAATGACCAAATAGAATAAAATTTTAGCAATCGTCGTAAAATAATTCTTGAAACATATTAATTTGTTAAATGGGCGTGCTACTATTTTAGAAGGTGTACGTAAAAAAATTGTTTTTAATGGAGACAAAAATATTATTCATAATTGATATATGATGTTTTACTTTGGTTTTATGTACATTATAAAATTATATTTTTTTAAACTTATTACTAATAAGATTTTATGTTTGTGTGTAAATTGTAATGAAGAGTGCATGCAACATTTAGTAATAAATATATTTTGAAATGTTCCGAGAAAAAATAATGTTGGTGTATAAATGACGAAGCGTTGAAATTAACGTACGCAATACATATCAGAATTTCTCTGTTTGTATGTAAAGTGTAATGAAAAGTGCATGCAACATTTGGTATTGAATTTCTTTTGAAATGTTCTTTGAAATGATAATGTTGATGTGCAAGTGACGAAGCTTTTAAATTAACGTTCACAATGATTCTACGGATGTCTTTTACTTGTACGTAAAATGTAGTGAAAATTGCATGTAACATTTAGTGTTAAATTTCTTTTGAAATATTCTTTGAAACTATAATATTAAGCAAGTGGCAAAGCTTTGAAATTAACGTACGAAATGATTCTTTGGATTTCTTATGACTATACAAAATTGCTAGACTGGTACGATTATCTAAAGGCAGCGGGCTGAAAATTTCGTACATTGCTTAAAATATTGAATTTTATTCTGCACATTTATTTGCTTAATATGTGAAACAATACACGCATAATATGCATTAGACAAATGTTTCGAAGTTTTATTTTATTTACAAAGCTCATTAAATAAACGGATATTTCCTCCTGGAAATTTTCAAACATGAATTTATAACATTATGGTTACATACCATTTAAAAAAAAATAACGGGACATTTGTTACAATCTATTGTTGAAGCTGCAATATGTTATTTCTTTAGGGTTATAATACATTTCTCATAATGATGAGGAGAACGAAATTGTCCATCACTACTTAATGTATGTAAAGTTGGAATGAAAAGCTAAGGAATGCGAAATACTTTGATCTATAATTGAATAGAAACAACGAAAATAGCATTTGGGGATTCGCCTTTAGCGTATAATATTCATTTCTCAGAACAGTAATGTGATTATTTCTGGGACCTCGAATATGTTGCATTAGCCTTTGTTGCATATAGCCAGTGAACAATGGTTTTATTTAATAAAAAGGGTGCATTAATGGATGAAGTTAAAACATCTTATGGCAATGACACTCTCACAAAATTTTGTACTCTCTTGGAAAAAGTAGGAAAGCGTTTAAATTTGTAGACTGAATTTGAGTATTTAGTAATAAAATCTAATAAATACATGTCTTAAACTAGTTTACTATTTGTGTAAACGCATAGTAACACCATGATTAACTTTATGTATTAGTTTATTCTAACATTCTAACATATTATTAAATCTGAATTTTCTGTTCATTGCCGTCAGATAAATTCATGGAAACATGCATTGCCCCCCCCCCTAAAGCGTTATATGCTGGGAAAAATGCAGTGTAACTTTTTTCGGTACAATATAAGCTCAAGCAAAGGTTCCATCGCTTTGAATCATTAAAGAGAGATTTTAGAAAAAAAAAAAAAAAAAAAAAGAAAACATTACTTCGGGAAAAAAAGCAAACAAAAACCAAACGTATTTTGTACTAAAAATAATATAAACTGGAAAAGTAATTTCTTTGTGTTGACTTCCTTTTGCTTTCTTCGCAGATGTGTTTTATCAGGCTTAGAGTGTGTAAATCCACTTCAGCTTGGTAGTACAACTTAGTTAATGAGCTCTGTGAAAAATCCAATGTATGTTGTGTGTTTGGTTAAGAAACGTAGAGTTGTTTACATATTATCGGCTGAATGAAGAAGGTTAATGTACTGTCATACCGATAAATAGTACATATTTGATGGATAAAGAGAATTGTAAGTTATTTTACTACGTGTTGGTGATTAACTGCGTATGTTGCATCAGAATTTAATGAAATTACAATTCCTTTGCAGCCAGAAAAATGGGTCCGTTTTCAGCTGTAACATATCACGGATTATTTTACAGTTTTCGCACTGATTGAGTGCTTTTACCTTAAAAAACCTTAACAGTTGGCGGAAAAAAAAAGAAACTGGGTATTTTTAATTTTTCAAACGCAGTTGGTGCCAAGAATTTGTTAGTGCGAAAAATATCTAAAGGAGACCGTGAAAAAAAATACCTTAATAAAATGCAGTTGTCAGCAAGTACAGAAAACCTTGAAAACAAATTTAAACACATTACATTTCACTTCAGCTATTGACCGTTCACTATAATTTTGTCTATTTAAGCTATTACTACTGCACTTTCTCAGAGTTCAACACGTACGACTTCCAATAGCATGAACGAGTGAAGAATTTGTCTCTATTTCAACAAAAAAATGCACAATTATTTTATTACCTGATTGACGAAAAGAAAATGTAAAAAAAAAATACAAAATCATTTAATAACTATTATCTATGAGATCATAATCAAATTTTTTTTGCATTGCTTCGTGGATAAATTGAAGTTCCCTTTTTCACTTGCAATTTTTGTATTTCCTTTTCTGTCTATAATCGTTATCATTATAAATTATGTAATATCCTCCAGCAGTTTTATTTCCCTAAAACGCACAGAGTAAAATTCCTCCACACACTGATACATTAAATTTTGTTACAGTTCCTAAGTCCTCAATACGGGAAGCTCCCGATCTATATGTGAAGACCGGAAGCTCAATCAACTTGACATGCGTCATCAGTCAAAGTCCTGAACCCCCAGTGTTTGTCTTCTGGTACCACAATGAGAGGATGATCAATTACGATTCGTCTGGTGGAGAGATTACTGTTCATAAGGCTGGGCAAGATACAGCCGTTAGTCGCCTCTTCATCAAAAATGCTCAGCCTAACGATTCCGGCAATTATACTTGTTGCCCGTCTAACGCAGATGCTACCAGTATTAGCGTACACGTGCTCAATGGTAAGTTTTTATCGTTATGTGCATATGCATGCAAAACTTTTTTTTTTTTTTTGACTTTAAAATTACGTGTAACTATTTTAGCGTTATAATACTAAATTTAACTCCTAGTTTTTATGCATAATATTGGTGCTTGAACTGTTGGTGAACACCCAAGTTGGATTTTAAATGTTTATCGTGGATGTGGTTTTTCAACGATTAAAACAAATCATGAAAAAATCACTTTGAAATAAGCAAACTGTAACTTCCTACGTGAATGATTCATTCGCGTAAACTACAAGATATTTTATTTCGTTGTTTTCCAACATTGAACTTACATTTAGAAGAAAAAGTTTACAGACAAATATTTTTAAAAGCTGCTTATTTGTTTTAATAGATAAAAATGAGATATTTTAACGGTCTATAAAAACTTCCATTTTCAAAATATTGTTTTTTAAGATGATTTTTTTTTCGAGCGAAAAATTCATTTATGGCAGCAAGGAGCACGGAAAAGAACTTTTTATTACATGTTGTAGTTTAGCATTTTGAAATGGTTTAATCAATTATATATATTGACACTGTGGTTTTTTAATGGCAGACATCTTTTCTTATCTATTTATTTAACAGTTGAAAAAAAGATCTTCTTTTCTATCACAAAGCACTCTACCTAAGCTGAAAAGAAAACAAAAACACGATAATTTTTAAGAGTGCAAAGTTTCTACGATGCGATGCGATCCACCAAATAGCAAAACGTAAGAGTAACCTTCTTTTTGTTTTTCAAAATGAAAAGAGGAGGAAAAAAATTCTTTAAAAAAACTTGTTGTGCTAAATGTATTTTTTTCCGTTAAATAACCAAGAAAAAGAAAGAAAACGGACAAAATACAAAATAAATTATCAAAATATTTTGCAGAGGAAAAAATCTTACGCAAAAGAAAAGAAATAACTTCCTTAGATTTTCTACTTCACCGACCACTTCTGGTTATCTTTATGCCTTGATGATAATAAACATTTTTGACTGACCAAGATTAAATTTTAATTAAGCGGAGTAATGTTGCGTCATCTACGTGTTTTGTAGCTCATTTTTTAGAAGTTGATGCAAGTAACAAAAAAAAAAAAAATCACGAGTAATCATTATTTTTTTATGAAAAAAATTTCAAAGCAAAAAACAAAACATTATGATTTTCTACATCAAGGGTAAGTGCTACTTCTTTTCTAGAAATTATCATCAAAATCTTTGTTTTTTATCAGAAACTATACATTACAATCATTAAGTTTCCTGAATTTTACCACATGAAAAACAAGGTTAATTATGGTGCATAAAGAGCTTGCAGTTATTTTTCTAATTTAAAAAATATAGCTTCATTTATAATTAGTAAATTTATTACACATTGATTTTGAATGTATCTATGCAGTTTAAATACTTTCGAGTGATGTTTTCCGTTTAATGTTATTTTAATACTAGAATTACGGCGGTCTTCGTATGCCTAAAAATACGAAGGGGGGTCATCGGGACCTTTTGAGAAGAAATCTGCATAAATCCCTTCATAATGTTACGTATTTGTAAAAATAAGTTACAAATAAATTTTTATAATAAATGTAGTTTATATAGAGATTTTGACTATGTATAATAATGTATTTAAAAAGAGTTTAAAATGCCCTTAACATAACCAGCGCTGTTTCAGGTGCATTTCAGAAACCAGCGGCTAATGCTCCCATTTGGGTACAAAACCATTTTGAATGCTTCAAGCTCTTGCATAGTTCTTGTAACCCTATAGTGCGGGTAGGGGAGAAAAAGCAATTTTCTTGAAAACTTTATATTACTACACAGCATGATGATTTAGGAGAGGTCAAGGAAAGATTAAGCTTTTTATTAAACTACCGAGGATCAGTTAGCAAAAGAGTGTGCTTGGTGTCAAATGACCCCGCCAGTAATTCTAATGTTCAAAATAATAATAATAATAATAATAATAATAATAATAATAATAAAGTGTTTATCGTTATTCTTTAGAAGAATTTATAAAATAATCATTATAAAGATCATGTGAAAAATATTTTTTGCTTTATCAAGCTTGTGACGTTGTTTTTAAATTTAAAAATCTGTGGTAGGTGAAGCGTATGATTTTTATGCTTTTTATTACTGAGCAATCAAAATTTCCTATTGATTTTACTATGCAATAGTTAAGTGTATTCTCATTTTTTTACACCCTGAATCCCTAACTTAAGAAATGGTCAATTAACACTCAGTTCTTTAAGGGACTTATTTTAGGCATTATCATTCATCAGTGATTAAATAACGGATTGATAGTATTTTTAAAGAGATATTTTTCATTGTTTCACGAATTCGAAGGTTAAACATTTGACGCCATGCAAAAAATAAATATTTTTTTTCCAGAAAAAGGAATTTCATCGAACTTCAAAGTTAATTAGAACTAAAGTTAAGCTGTTTTTGCTCAAATTTGAAAGTATGTTCTCCGTTACATGACCTATCATTAACTAGACCTTTGTATTTTGCAAACTAGGGGATAATGAAATGGGAAAGGGATCTTCTTTTGATCACTACAATGTTTATGTTATATTGCAAATGATAAATGTTACCAGTACCGTAGAAAAACGCTATTTTTCAGGAGCGTTCCTAATGGTGACTAATTCACCAACTTCGTATGAGAAAATCAAAAAAAAAAACCTAACTAGATCCTCAAATTGGGTTAAAAACGTTTTCAATCACAGTGACTTTACTTCATTGTTTCTGATATCAACAAATTAAACGATACTGCAACTAAACGGAAGTTTTATGTTCGGAATCGAATGCGTTATCTTTGAAAAACGAGTCAAGTTATATATTACGGCTGATAAGGCTAATCTAGCCTAGTAAAAGCAAAGCTAGCCTCAACATTACTTTTTCTATAAAACTTATTCATAATAGGTATATAGTTTGAACATGTAAGCCAAAACTCCATGAGATAAGTCAGTGTTATTCATAATATTTGTTTTCTTTTATTTTTTATGTTAGTTTCTTTATTAGGGCTTTTTTGATGTTTTAGCTTGATTTTTTTTCATTGATTAACTTTCTAGTTTCATGTAGTTTACCATGCAAATATGAATAATGATTAGTAAAACAATTAAAAAAATAGTTTTGATCATTTGATGAATCAAAATATAGATCCACTTTTATTTTCTTCTTAAGGTTTATTTTATATAATAATAACCTTAAGGCTCCAATTTATAGTTTCTCTTAATACCTACATTTTTTGGGAAATTCTCAATGTGCCTGCAAAAAGAAATAAAAAAAGAAAATCCTGAGAGACTTAATCCGAGCGAGAAATAAAATATATACCACTTGGTTTAGTATTTCTTATATGTGACATTGAAGTAGAAAACGAGTGTAAACATGAAAATAAAATTGTCTGTATATGTATAGAAAAAATGAACCGGAAAAATGCGCTTTTCGTGGATCTTAACTTACCAAACAGTCTGGAAGCCTATATTCTCTTAGAAGATGATGTTTTTTCTATATAAGGTAAGAAAATAATCTTGAAATAAAACTGGTAAAACTTTCTATGATGCCTACAGAGAGACGCCATACGTATTTTTTATTAGCCTCACATTCTTTTATTTTTTAATTAATAAGAGCCTTTCACTGCAGCTATGGGTATTATTAAAAAAAAAAAAAAACTGGACGTTTTTACCAAACACTTATTAGAAAATAATGAAATAAATGTCGAATACTCGTTATATACCCTATCGTTAATCTTCGCTTAAATGTCTTTTAAGTATGAAACTTTACTCTCTATATTGATATCAGATAACTATCACCTTTATAATAACATTGTGAGTTTAAAACCGTTTAACCGCCGAACTATTGACGGATGATCAAATTTGAGTAATTTTTTGAAATTATGTCTATTTATGTCTAGTAAATACAGAAATAAAATAAAATTTCCAGAAAAAAATTTTTACTATGATTTTCAGTGTGTTCCATTTTTGGAACATTGGCGTTTTGCATGAAGTTTTTTTTTTTCAGAGAATTTTTTTAAACTAAGAGGTTTTGAATGCGGTTTTTATCTTAGCATACTTTATTGCGGAAAAAATAATATTTTAAATTGCATTTGTGTACATATCAGAATTCAGAAAATCCAATACTGAAATATCTAATGCCCATCATATGAAAGGAAGCGTTGCTGGTGAAGTCGTTTGTCGCAATGGAAACATTTCTTAGTCGTATTTTTTTGCACACCGCGCAACGTCCTTGGGATGCAGATACAATATAATGTCCGTCAGACATTCTTGACCGTTTATGTAAATGACAACGAGGCCCTGGAGGACTTTCCACTCGTACTTTTTTTCTAAGGAGGTGAGTTATTTCTCTTCGGAACTCTAAATGCTTCATCTTGACTTCGTGTAAATCATAATGAAGTAACCAACTAGCTACAACTGAAATATTCAGCGCATTACTAAAAAGATTCCACCACCATTTTTTACTCCTCAAATGAGGTCTGTAGCTCCCTAAAAGTTTATCCAAGACGTCCACACCCCCCATTCCTTCATTGTATCTCTTGATAAGATGAGGTTGTGGCACATCTATCTTGCATTTCTGCGCATTTGAGTAACATTTTACAGATGCAAGTGGCTCATGTGTATAACAATTAGATGCTACTGTAACCACTGCATTATCTTTCCAGCTGCACATGTACACTGATCCATCAGATCGATAGTCAAAATTTCCGCGATCTTCTTTAGAAAGGGCTTTTTTGGATTTCCGTGGACAATGGCCAGTTCGGTTTTCACGAATTGTTCCTGTTGCTCGTACACTTTTTTTTTGATAGCTGAGAAATTAAGTCATATGATGTAAAAAAGTTATCAAAGTATACTTCATGCTTAGACGTGTCAGTCAAAACTGATAATAGATTATTTACAACTCTGGATCCTAATTGCACATCAGGGGATCCTTCTTTTTTGCCTGAATAAATCTCCATGGAATATGGGTATCCACTTGAAGAGCACAGCATCCAAATTTTGAAGCCGAATCTTATTGGTTTTCATCTAATAAACATTTTACATGAATGCCGACCGTAGTAGGGAACCATAGATTCATCTATGCTTAATTTTTCATGAAATACACCAAATTGTTGAGGGTTTTTACACAATTCTTCGTAAATAAGGAAAACTTTTCTTAGTTTGTCATTTTGTTTTAATTCATGGTTGTCCATCAAATGAAAGTTGTTTTTTATTTTTCGAAAACAATTTTGAGGCATAACTGTTAGTACAATTGGCACAGATGTATCTTCTGCACTGCTCCAATACATATCTTTAGAAGGAACAGAATGGTACCCACTGAATAGCAACAAACCAAAAAATTGTAGGATTTCATCTCTGTCAACATCTATTCTTCCTCAGTGATATTGCCTAGTTCATCAGGGGGTAATTGGCATATATCTACATCTGACAAATCCGAATCTGACAATGTCTCTAAATAAGCCACAGCTTGTTCTACAGTAAGAAATCTTGTAGACATTTTTTAACATTTATGAACAGTTGGTATACGTCAAACAGAATTTCGTTTCGCCCGAAAACAAAGCTAGCGAATTATTGAACTGCATTTAAAATGTGAAGAATAAAACTCTCACTAATATTATTTTTTATTATTACGTGACAATGCAGCTGTCCGAGCAGGTGTGGATTCGGAGCCATATAGTCCGTCAAACAGAAGACTGTTATTATTTTCTTTGCTAACGAAACGAAACGTCATATCCTTTCAAAATATAAACTTACTTGGTTTTACCAACATCTACATCAGAGTTCATTCAAAATGAGAAAAAAAAAAGAAACATATATTACGAAAAATGAAATTTCCCCTTGGAAATCGAACGATTTACTTCTTGGAAATTTGACTCCCTAAAAGCGCCAATGTTCCAAAATTGGAACATGCTATTTTGAAGGGGTACACCTTTCGGAAATATCATTGTACATTTCTACAAGCATTTTAAAATCATACATTGAAGTATTTTTCACAACTATAATAAATATCATCACATTTTCCGAAAAAACCAATTTTTGGTAAATTTTATAAGAAAAAGTTGCAAAAAGCTAAAAAAAACACTCATCTTTGAAAAATCGCAATAAATAATTGAAAACATATAAACAATCAAGCAGGAAATCAAAAAATACTTTGAAATAAGACTAAACTGTGTTAAAAAAAACTTGTTTATTTTAACGTTATTTCTTGGGAAAATTTTCACTTAAATATGATGTTCCATTTTTGGAACATTGGCGGGTAAACGGTTAAGTAGTCGCACACTTTTTTGCATTGTAAAATGGTTCACTGAAACCTCGAAACCAATGTCTGCTATCAATGTCTGCTTGAGCTTTATCTTGGCTGTTTACTACTATTTTTTTGGTACCAAAATGTATTTATTCATTAAAAACATGGTAGTTTATTTTTAATAGTACACCTGTAACAAGCCGCTTTTGATGACCCAATCAATTCGTCTTTTTGTATGACTGTGCGTTAATATACAGTGGGGGTTAAAAAAAAATGCATCACTCGCGCCACAAAGGAGAGGAATATCATCCCGACTGCATCCAACACCCAGTCAAGCATCCCGTATCCCAGATGATTTGGGGATGTATTTCTGATCAAGGAATTGGTGAGCTTAAATTTGTGCAAGGAACAGTAAACGCTGGGGTGTATATAGGCATTTTGGAGAAGAAATTGCTTCCTACTATCCGGGTCCTTTTCATTTGAGTTCCAAACGTCATTTTCCAGGATGATTCTGCTCCATGCCATAGGGCAAAACTGGTAAGAAACAATTTAAAACGTTTATCCTGCCATTGGACATATTGACATGGGGTTAAGTAATTTCTTTTCTCTAAACTCACACGCAGGCTCAGAAAAGGAAAAATGAGCATGGAGTTAGCAGTTTGCCTTGGCCCAGAAACAGCTCCGATCTAAGTAAATAATTATCGGATTCCTGCTGTTAAATGTTTATTTCATAAGTTTTACGGAATTTCACATACGTTCATCCTTAATCGGTCGACCAAAACTTCTCACATAATCCCGTTGTTGTGAAAATGCGAGGGTGATGCAATTTTATTTTACCAGTATTGTATATATGAATTACCTGGAAGGAAAGGGGTTTAAGTTACGAAATTAAAAATTTGGTGATAACTAGTATTATTTTCGAAGAAACACACCCCGTTTGGTGTAAAGGTACGATACTATAGTAGCTCTGCCAGGTACTGTTACATAGAATGATTTTAAAAAACCTTTTCAAAAAGAGCCTTCCTTAAACCAGAAAGCATGCATTTTACTCAAAACTTTCAAAAGTCCATTTACGTCAATTCGCTTCTCACTGCCACATGTGTAGAATAATTTCTTGGAATTTGAAACAACAGATGTAAAACAAATGTATCATGTTCAAACATATACACTCATACACATGCACACATAAAAGACGAAGGTTTGACCACTGAGAGATGGTGGATGACTGTGAAGTGGAAACATCATTTGTACCATTTCGTAATAAAGTAGACTGCAAAGGGTTGAACTTCCTTGCACTTGTTTCAGAATTGTCCATTTTCGTGGAGGTGCGATATGGAAAGGACAGTTGAAGATCGGAATTTGAAATTGGTTCTAGAGCTGAATACGGTAACTTGACTGTCCTTGGCGTTACGCCGATTTTATTTTCCTCTCGCCTCCCTCTCCAGCACCACCGTCGACCGGCTCCTCCCGATGCTGCTCCTCTAGCGAAAACCGTCTCCAGGTTGCGTGTCCACATCCTACACACACACACACACACACATATATAAACCTACCCACACATACACACACCCACACAAACACACACGCCTACATTTACACACATACACACACCCACACGCTCATGTATGTACACACACACAAACACAACGCCTACACACATATACACACACAAACACAACGCCTACACACATATAAACACACACAAACATACACGCCTACATATACACATTCGTGATTGCGAAAAACAAAATTTGAGTTCAAAATGTTAAAATTCAAATCAGTTTTTTTTTTTCCTTTTTTTTAAGCAGCCATTGGTTAGAGACAACAACGCAACCTGAAATTAATTTCAATTAAAAATTGTCGAGAGTAGGGTTGCCGTGAAGCTTTCAAGGCTTGTCATTTTTACTTTCTCACCCACTCAATGCAGTTATTGCTGCAATTTCAACATTTTAGATCTAAAAATTCACATAACGAAAATATACTAGGAGTACTTTTTTTAATATCAGCAAAATATTGCTGAACTCAAAAATATGGCACTTGTCCTTTGTTTCTCCTCTACCTATTTTAAAGAATGCACTTGTTTTATCAAATAGTTAATTAGGGGCGTTTGTTTGCGGTCGGACTATATGTAGAATCAACCCAATAATAAGTTCTCGCTGATTCAATATATTCTAAAATATAACAAGCAACCTATTACAAATGTTAGAAATGATGTTTTCACTTCAAGGTCATCCGCCATTTCTCAGAGGTCAAACTTTACCTCTATAAAAATCACCTTTTATTTTGAAGTTCAAGAATACTGCTAGGAAATAAAACTGAAATAGTTGCGATTAAAATCCAGAAACTACAATTTTCGAGCGTTCTTCGAAAACCTACCCGGTTTGGGCAATCTCCCCCCCCCCCTATATTTATTATAATTTCTGTTTTAATACTTTTAAAAAAATCTCCGCGTACAAACACACTCAAAATAAACCGCTTACTGTACTAAGCATTTATGCAAACTCTACGAGTTAAACTTTAAAAATGCAGCTGTTTTGACGCTTTCAAATGCAAATCTTTAATTTCTCCCCCCATCTCAAGTAAAAGAATTCGGTAAATGTCGTCAACCTACTTTTATAAAAAAGAAGTTAAAAAAACTGCGAGAACGCAAGTTTATTCATTACTAAAAGAGTTCAAGACGCTAGTATTTTGTCATTAAACTATACAAAAGAGGAAAAAAAAATATTTTTTTTTATCAATGCATGTTATCCTAAAGAATTTTTCGATGCATATTTTTTTTTACTCTCCCAAGAACGAAAAAAATTAATGAGAAGCTCATTTATTTTTTGTGGGTTAATTTAGATTGAATCAGGAATATTAAAAAATACTTTTTGTAGAATTGCACTTTTGCTTATTGAGATTCCAAATATGAATTATCCTCAATTCCTAGCTCTTTCTTTCTGCATCATTGAAGATTAAATTAAATTTTTCAGCATTACACTCTTTTTTTTTATTTTAACATTCATTCGGCAAACAAACAGAAAAGCACTTTTTACCTGTAAACTTTGGGCTAAGAAAGAACTTGTTTTTTTATGAAGTCAAGGAAAAAAAAATAAATCATGCGTAGAATAAATTAAAACTATAAAATTTAATACGGGTGGCTCGAATAGGAAATCTAATATGGATTCTGGATGAATCAAATAATATGGTGTGACGAAAAAAAGACGTTTAAAAGCAATATGAACTGAAATCAAAAGAATAGAAATTGAGCTAACGATGTACAAACTTAATGTCGTTTTAAGATGTTATACAGAAATATAAGCAGCCAAAAATAAATGTCCTTCTCGAAGTATATTAATAAAAATTATTTTCTGTAAGGGTATTTTTTCGCAGTACTAATAAAAAATTTTATCCAAAACTTAAGTGTTATAGTCTACCCATTATGCACTATTCCTGAAAATAAAATTAATATTATTCTTGAGAAGGCTGGGAAAGAAACTTCCGATAAACCGAACCACCGATTAATCGAATATTTTTTTCGGTTCCTTAGGACTTCGAGTAATCGATAGTACTTAGACATACAGCTAGACATACCCACTTGTGTTGTACGTTAGAGTCGTGCATTGTAAAGGATCTTGTACAAACGAACCATTATAAAGTAACACGGAGAAAAGAAATTTTATTACTAAAAACACCACGTTTATTTTTTTTTCAAATCTATATAAATAAAACAGAATATGTATGTATATATACATGCATGTGTGTAATATGTGCGTGCATGTTCCCAAAACAAAGCCGCCGTTTACGTCGGATCTCGACCAAATTTAGGAGAGAAGTTCTTGAACACCCGAGAAGGTAAATAGGGGAGTTTTCAAATGCCAAAAAAGGGAACTGAACCGTTCTAACTTTTATTTCAAGGCCCGAAAATGACGTTTTTCTACAATATTAGAGTGAAAAAATGATCACAAAAAATAGAATAAGCTATTTGTAGAAACCCTTGATTTTTCTGCAACAGATAAATTTGTTCCAATGTTCCAAGACAATTAGAACGTAAATTGTAACTATTTTTAACTAATTTCGTTCAAAAATGTAGGTGAGAATTCAATTAGAAATGCATTGTTAATAACGGTCATTTTTGAAGAATGTTTTTATTAAAATTTGTAGCGTAAATAAAATCTTTCAGGATAAATATCTGTTGACATTTTTTTTTCTCGAAGATGAAAAAACTATATTCTGGCTTTTGTTTTGAGGCTTTTCCTGTGATTGGGGGGTTTAAAATAATTTTTTTTAAAGTTATTTTTCCGTAATCTGTCGGGAAATTTTATAGATATTTTTTGTTTAAGCCTGACTGTTGAATACGCGTCTAACTTTTATTTTCGAGGTAGATCAACGTGCATAGGTGGATGACGCAGCTATTGATACAATACTTGTCACTGTAAAGAATCTAAAAAACTTTTTCGAATTCACAAAAACAAGGGAAAAAATGCAAGTTTAATGTCTTACTGTATGTTTCTCCCTCCCCAGTAAGTAGAAGCAGTAAGGCATACAGTTTTTTTTTTTTAATTTTGGAAACTTTGAAAAAATTTAAATTAACCTAGAAAAGTTTAAATGATTGTTGCCGTTTGGTCTGAATGAGCTATTGCATTTGGCAAGTTAAATATCATGTCGTCTTCACTCACAGTAATGACATGTACCACGTATCAGTTTGGGAGTGATTTAAAGAAGTTTGGTTTAGTAAATTGGTTTAAAGTGTCATCTTGTGATGCAACATTTATTAAGGATGGAATGTTTCCACTGTAGCCTTTTTTATGACTAGTGAATCAGTTTATTTCCTATTTGTTTCAGAAAATCTTAAAAATAGCTTATGACTTGTTTTTATCCATATTAAATTTTGAAATGTGGATAAATATTATTACATTTAGTGAATTGCAATGAGACAATAAAAACTAATTTAAATTGGACCTTATTTTGTTGGTGCAAGGCTTTCAAACTTCCTTTATTATTATTCGCCTCAATATACTCATTATAATTAACTTTAATATAATTTCTCCTTTTTAATCTGAAAGTACCATGGGGGCAGTGAGCAACGAATATGGTGTCTTACTGTTCCTGTCTCATTGCTCCCTTATTGCAAAATATAAACACGATAGCTGCCATTATCAGACAGAGAAAATTAACAGCATCATTCGACTGCTAAAATGAACTTTAGCTAACCATACCAGACTATAACGTTAATTAACAATTTGGAAACAGCGGAACAAATAATAGATATATCTAACTATGAGCTCACACCATGATGACATATTAAATGAATACATTAACCAACGTTTTGATGCACAAAAAATGCAAATTACTGCAGCACTGTAAAAAAAATTCCGAAACGTTACTGGGTATTTCCGTGTTACGTTTCGGGAATTTAATGGTTTTATCCACGTCCCGGAAAAATCAATTATCATTTTCAAAAGGTTTTCTGAATTGCTACAAGTCGCCTGAATGCAGATTTTTCACTGTTGTGAAAAATATTTTTAGCTCCCAGTTTTAAAGATTAACTCAACGTATTTATAAAGTGCATCGTTTTCAGTTCAATTACGGCCCGTTCATGCTAATTAAACTCTCAAAGGGAGCAAATAAGTGCGTACTACTTTGCTTTGCAAGAATTGCAGGCGGATAAAATTATCGTCACTTACTTGCAATTCTGGCTTAGCTTTGGCCATGTTTGCGATAATGCTCTTGGAACTTCCTTGATAAATCAGGAAGATGCCGAGCTATTATATTATACATTCTTAAGTTTACTCTAATTTTCCGGACACACGACTGGCTTTTAATGGGAAGATTTCTGAACTTCTCAAGAGGCTTCCAGGATAACTTCAGGAAGGTTGCTGAACTTTAGCGGAAAATATTCTTGGCTTTTGCAAGATATGTTACTGGCAGAAATTGGGCACATCAGCTGCCCATTATTTTCCAGAAATGTTTCTGAATCGTTTTTACAGTGAGACACGTTTTTTAATGTTACAAGGAACACCTTTTTCAATGCAAAGAAGTGTGAACTTTTGGATAAAAAGTCATCTGAGGACTTTTTATAATGACTATTTTACGAGGTCAAATCAAAGCCTTTCCTCTTTTTTTTTAAGTCAAAATACGGCTGTGAATAAAAAACGAACGTACACATTCCCAGGAGAGACCGTTCCTTGAACCGTACCAGCCGTATCTACCAACTGCTATCAGTCATTTAAGATTACGATTGTTCTTTAGACGTCCACAGCTTGTGAACAGCGAAGTGTTATTCGTTTTGTATGAAGCAAGGGACACAAGCCCATAGTAATTCATAGGGATATGTTTCTACAGTCCTGACCTTGCCCCTGTTGACTTTTACGATTTCGGTTCACTGAAGAAGTTTCTGGCAGGATAGAAACCAAGAATGTGGTCCGACGGTCATTCCACAGGCAGCCGGAAGAATTCTACGACAGGGGATCTCTAATTTAGTGCTGCGATGGGACAAATGTCTAAACCGGTATGGTGACTACACTGTAAAAACGATTCAGAAACGTTCCAGGAAAATAATGGGCAGCTGATGTGCCCAATTTCTGCCAGTAAGATACCTTACAAAAATCAGGAACGTTTTAAGCTAAAAATCAGTAGCCTTTTTGATATTATCCTGGAAACTTGGTGAAAAATTCAGAAATCTTGCCGTTAAAAGCCAGTTGTGTCTCTGGAAAATTAGTGTAAACTTGGCAAGGTATAACATAATAGCTTGGCATCTTCCTGATTTATCAAGGAAGTTCCAAGAGCAGTATTGCAAACATGACCAAAGCTAAGCCAGAATTGCTGAGGAGAATTTCACTCGCTTGCAATTCTTGCAAAGCAACGTAGTCCATACTTATTCGTTCCCTTTGGGAGCTTAATTAGCATGGATGGGCCGTAATTTCTCTGAAGCCGACACACTTTATAAATACGCTCAGTTAATTTTTAAACTGGGAGCTAGAAATTTTTTTTAAAAACAGTAAAAAGTCTGCATTCGTGAAACTTGTAGCAATTCAGGAAACTTTTTGACAATAATACTGGGTTTTTCCAGAAAGTGGATGAAAACCATTAAAATCCCGAAACACGGGAATACCCAGTATCGTTTCGGAATTTTTTTTACAATGTAGGAGGAGAAATAAGGTAAGGTAGGTAGTACGCTACGCATATTTGTAAATACCTGTATGTATCTGTTTTTGGCAAATAAAAATAGGTGCAAAGAATTTTTGATTTGCCCTCGTATGTTATGATCGGTGAATATTTTATTTTGACTTTAATTGGATGAATTTTTCTCCAAAAGCTCACACTTCTTTTCACTGAAAAAGGTGCTTCGTGTAACACCAAAACACGTGCCTGCAGTGATTTGGAATTGTTGTGCATCAAAACGTTGGTTAATTGATAGGGCTCGAACGATGGCATTTTTTGACCGATGGGTCGATACCGATTGTTGGCCGATTGTTTAAAGATGGCCGTTGGCCGATTGTTCAAAGATGGTCGATGGCCGATTGTTTTCCTCCAAATGGCCGATTGCCGATGGCCGATGGCCGATGCCGTTGGCCGATGGCAAAAAAAAATCTAACAGAAATAAATGGATAAGATTGTCAGGGATTTAAAGGATCGTTGATTCATTTCACTGTACTTCTTTTCTACAAATAAGGAATTGTAATCACAAAAAAAGGTAGAAATCAGATTTTGACCTAAATTTCTATTTTAAGATCACCCAATTTAAACGTCACAAGTTTTTTGGGCACATCTGTACATGCATATGTACCGAAGAACATATAGATGACCGAAATATCCATTTTGAACGCATCCTTAGTTAATTATTGCAAATTCTCTTGTGATGTCTTCATGCGCGTAAACTTGCGTCACTCAAAAACGTTATGAAATAGTAAGTTGAAAACTCATACGTACGTAGTATGATCTAAAAGTTCGAGGACAAGTTGTATAAAACCTTACCCTGAATAGTTCACATTACCGAAGTACATCTATCTACAAAATACTCACCTTGAACGATTATGCACTTCTGCCAACGTTCGTATAGCTTTTAGAAATACTCTGATGTGACAAACAAATAACATAACGTTTCGTCGGACTTAGCTCCTGTGACTTTTACCTGTTCCCAGCAAAAAAACATTTGCATGGACGCCGCTTTCTTCCGTCAGGAGAAGATAAAGCTGCATCACAGAAGATAGTGAAAAATGGCTTCCAGGAGTGTTTCCAAGAGTTATATGAAAACTGGCAGAAGTACATAGTCTCTCAAAGTGATCTTTTGAAGGTAGATGTGCTTCGGTAATGTGAACTATTTTGGGTAAGGTTTTATACAGCTTGTCCCCCGAACTTTTGGATTGTACTACGTACAATCTGTATACGGTGTAGTTATGCTTCTCCTTTTTTGACTGCTGTATGATGGAAGATAAAGAACAACAGCAAAAAAAAAAAAAAGAAAGAAAGAAAAAAAAGGAAGAAAAGCAAAGAGACTGTTTAACCTATTAATTGTTTTAAATTGAACATATAACTAAGATTTCAGTAATATTGTAATAATGTATAGGTTTAGGTACACCAAACATAGTTAAAGAACATTAAATTATGTTGTTTAATCATTCAAAAAAAAAGAATAAAACTATAAAACCGTCAACAAATTACGCAATTAAAGTGGAAAGATTGCACGTAGACATTTTTTAATCATCAAATTAAACAAAAAAGGTAACAGATAAATTACAATATTAAATCATAAAAGGAATTTTTTATACTTATTTAAAATTTATGAAAGGAAAAGTTTGCGTTTTTCGTAAAAGCTATAATTGACATAAATTTTGCGAAAAAAAGAAATAGCCATGAAAAGAGCGAGGTTTTTAAACGAGGTACGTACGCACACCCCAAATGCGAAAATTTATCCTTCTACAGTTTACCATTTTTGAGTTATGACTTATGAGAGATACATACGTACATCCAGCCGCAAGATACAACGCAACAATTAACTTATTTAGTACCTGAATGCAGTATTAAAAATTCTTTCAGGGGTGACTAAAATAGAAATTCACACAGAAATTTAAATAAACAATTTTATATAAAAACAATAACTCCCTTTACTTTGTATTAAAAAGTAAAACAACAAAGGTCCTTGTTTTTTCCAAAAACATCGGCCAATTCCATCGGCTTTTCGATGTTTTTTAAGGCCGATGGGCCGATGTTTCCTGCAAGTTAGCATCGGCCGCCGATGCCGATGCCGATGGCTAAATTGTTGAACCATCGGCGCCGATGCATCGGTCGAGTCCTATTAATTGATTCATTTTATTTTTAAGCTAAAAAGTATTTATTCGTTATATGATGAAATAGTTATATTTCTTACACAATACTTCAAAACAACTTTTGTTTTCTATAATATTGCTCTCATTATGTCAACTTGACTTTTTAAAAGCTTTAAAAGGCTGAAAATCTATGATATAAAATGAATTGCTGTTGTTTCACTGTTTTCTCTATCTCGCTGCACTCACTGCCCCCTATCGCTTCTGAAATACAATACAACATTAGAAAATCAAACAAATAAACAAAAACCAGTTTGTCTCCTATTTTAGTGTATCTTAATTCGACGTTTTTCACATTTTAAAAAGGTACTAATTTTTTAATGGCAATGATGTGTAATACCTTTGAAAAACTATATTTTGCTATGATTTCGAATTATCTTTTAAAAATATAATATATTTATTTCTTACAAATTACAACTTGTACCGAAATTGTGAAAAATAAAAAAAAAGCATAGCATAGTAAAAAATCCCCTTATTTAGTATCCCTTATTTACGATATTGTTTTAAAAAAGAAGTATTATGAAAGTAAAAGATAAATTATTTTTACTGCAAAACTTTTTTCTGCATCTTTTGACTTTTTCTTGTTTTCGGTAATTAGTTGCAAGTAATTATAGCCTTTTAAAGGCAGTTTTTTTTCTAAAGGTGTCATTGAACATAAGATTTATTTGCGGGGAAAAAAACAAACCATTGTTTTACGTTTAGCAGACAAATTTAACCATTCATTATATTGTTGATGCGACATAGTTATTAAATTACAATAATCGTCTAACTTATGTGAAGAGTTTTTCATTATAAGTTCTTTACTGTGAATTGTCTTCTGTAAATATGAAAAAGGATGTCTTAAGAAATGGGAAAAACTACAAACAATCAAAGTGACATTTCATTTGTTTTTTGCTTACATTTATTTTTATGTCATGATGTAGTTATTTATTGTGGATGGTGCATCGTACATGAATTTTGGATGTGAGAAAAGAAAGTATATAAGCTCTCAGTAATTTATAATCACTGCAATAAAGAAATATAATTTCTAAATATAATTGTTAATATTTTATCTTTATGTGAGTTACATTTTTAGCAAAATATGTCATTCAACTTTTCATAAAATGACAAAAAATGGTGTTAATAGGTAACTATTATTTTTACATTATTTCATAAACAGACATAAACATCACTGGACACTTACGATGAATATGTTTAATAAACTATATTTATATTTTTATATTTTTTTAAGTTAACGTTATGAACAATATGTCTTGTATGGTAGATACAGTATCTCAAATAAATGGTTTTACATTTTTTCCAGTAATGTTTACGATGATTACATTGCTTGAGCAATCAGCATGAAGAATTTATCAAAACGTTTCAATGAGTGTTCCAACTACTTTCTAACAATTTATTCTCAGCAAATTTACCTTATGTATTTTAGGATTTAAAAGTTAAAACATGCAATGAATTGGTAAATATAAAACTCAAGGGTGATAAAAGAGAGAGAGAAAAAAAAAAACATACTTTTTTTAATGACTAAATTGCTTCACCAACAAAAAAAATGACTTCCGAAAAATAAAAAAAACACGCATAAATATTTCGAAAACTGCTTTCGAAAACTAGATCGATATTTCTGCAGAAAACGTACTAAAATAAAACTACATTTTGAAATAAATATTTGGTAACGAGTAAAATGTTTCCTTCTCTTCTTCCTAGGTGAAAAAAGAGCTGCAATGCAACATGATTTGAACACTTCTCCTGTAGCCAGGGCTTCTTCAACCATGGACCAATACTTGCGAGTCTTCTGGGTTGTGCTGCTTTCCTGTCTAGTTTTGTCGTCCTGACGCCAATGACGGGAAGCTGATCGCCAAATCAGAACTGACAGTCCGTCCACTTCTCAGCCACACTTTTGTAAGTACCTTTCGCTTCCAATTACGTCCTCCTCGGCTGATTTTCGCTGACTTCAGAAGGAATTTATTTTATACTTTTTGATCAAAACTATCGGGTATTTTCTAAAGTGTGGTAAACAGTGGCGTATGTCTCATGCTTTAAATGCAATATTGAAAATTGAATTTATTGTAGCTATATGGTAGAATTAGTTTTCTAAATATGTAAATATTTATATATCTAAAAGAAGTAATGATAAAAGAAATAAACGCCGACCGTACAAGCCTTAAGCAGTTTCTATCGTATATGCACGTTTTATTAAAATTGAGTTACGGTCACCCAGAGGTTCTTTGTCACATATCTTACATAAATACAGTACACGCAAAACTACTGAATGAATTTCAATGGAAATTTACAATAATAAAACTTATGCATCAAAAGAACCCATATGTTAGAATTCGTCACGTTTAAGGGCTGGGGGCAAAACCCGCCATAGGGGCGATAAAACAATTATCACGTATATTCTCTAATATCTGGGGCGAAAAAATACACATATTAACGTTATATGTCCATCGAAATCTCCTAAATTTCTGCTGAAGATGGCATCGGTTCGAAATTTTAAAGTTGAATAAAAAAAAACGAGTTCTAAGCTTTTTTGTTTCATGGTGGAAGGCTTTTATCATCAAAATTCAGTGTTTAGTGTATCCCTGTCGTCCCTTTTTCTTCTGACAGTCAAGGTTTTTTCTCAAGTCAAAACTTAAAGAAACATTTTTGCACAAGATTGGTAAATAGTAAATGGATTTTTCTGATTATTTTCTATTTTAATGGAACTTTAATACAAATAATGGTTTGTTTTATTTATTTGTGCTGATTAGACACTCATTATCTAATCGACCAGCAGGAATCTTACTAAACTTTGTTGCGGAATATTTTAATAGCTGAGGCATTTGGCAGTGCTTCAACTGTCTCTGTTTTTGAAGCAAAAGACTGCGTACTGTTGTTTCTTGGTTTTCATCATGTAAACAAAATATCGCCATTAAAGGACAACAACATCAGAAAAAAAATGTCCTTCTGCAAAATGTCGAACAATCGCCAAATTTTACTATGTATTTTGCAAACATTTCGGATGAAAATGCTTAGCATCATTTTATGATCTCCAAAAGTATTTCAATATTTGGCGACAATATCGGTTTGACGAAAATTAGTAACAGACATTTTTATAAAGTAGGGAAGTGGAGGAGGGAGCATTATCCAAGGTACGATTACCGCAAATTTAGTAAAATTTCAAATAGCAGTAACCACAATAATTGAAATTTTCCAAAATAACTAAAGCAAGTATAAGGGGATTACGGGCGGCTATATTTTTAAAAACAGTTTGAACTTCAATAGATATATAAAAAACGTTTTAGACCATTTTTAAAAAATAAAATGATTAACATATATTTATATTTTGACTCAAAAAAAAAAAAAAAAAAAAAAAAAAAAAAAAAACAAGTGAAATACTTAAATAAAAACAAGTGAAGTTTAATGTTCATGTTTTGGAAATTCTTCAAATTTGTATATGCTGAAATGCCATGCTTTCGTTTCTAAAAGAATACTACTGTATTCTTCATACGTATTGCCATTTTACTTTTATGGGTAAGAAAATAGTTCAATTCTTATCACGTCAAAGCGATGTATTTTGAGTTATTTCAGTTAAAACAGAAAGCGAATAAAAGTAGTGATTGTTTCTCATAATTATTACTGACCCAAGCAACGAGGGATATTTTTTGTAGAGGTTTATATATATTTTTAAATTCTGAAAAAAGTGGCATTTGTATCAAATTTAATGAAGGCAACCTACTTTAAACGGCAATTTCTCATTTGGGATTCTGATGCAGGTATGACACTTTTGCGCTTAGCACGGCAGTATTGTTTATTTACCTATGAAAAAAAAAATCTAAAGGCATTAAGCACGGATAGAATATGAGTAAGTAAAATAAGCATTATTTATTAAATTACATTGTTAAAAAAATGAATAAATTGAATGTCCCTCAATTTTACCTAGTTAATTAAAATATTTTATGTATTCAAAGTTCTGAAGAATACCAAACATTTTGGGAGCAATACTTTAATTTCATCTTAATAAACAACACTTTATATTTCCTTCAACTGATACCACTCGTGGATGCATTCTTCTTAAAGACTGTACAGCACGTTGAACTAAATTTATCATCTGCAAGCATTTCGAAGTAAAAAATGCTCAAAAACATCCCTTTCTTACATTTTTGTTCAAAAAATGCTTTGTAAACCATTAACGTGTTTGTTCAAAGTGTAACCATTAATAAAATCAAAAATATTTTGAAATAGAAAATATGAATTAAATAAAAGTTAGACTTTTGGATATATGTTTGCAATACTTTTATTATATTTGCTTTTTCTAGTCTTTTAAATCGATATCAAACAATAGAAAATAAAATAATAGCAATTGCGAAGTCAATTAATAATGACATTAAGAAATGCATTTCATGGCTGAACCTAAATACGTGTAAAACTTTAAGCATTACAGACTTTGAAAAAAAGTAGCGTCAAGTCGACTATCAAAGTATTTCAGAAGTTTTTATCTTCCTTTTTCTCCACCATACACTTGTTCTAGAGTTGGAATATATGTGTTTGTAACTTTTCAACGCTGAAGCATTTTTATCTACTTTAGTCCTTCAACAAAAAACGTCACTTACAAATATCCTTACAAAGGATGATTAAATATATACAATTCAGTTTTTTTTCTAACTGTTTCAAAAAACCGTTACTTATGTGCATTTTTTTTTTTTTTTTTGCAGAATACAGGTAGATGATCATTAATAAAGTGCTGCAGCAGTATCGCTATCTGAAGAGTCAAGCATGAAAAAAAAAAAAAAAAACAATCTTAATAGATTTGTAAAGTACTTCATGTAAGTAACTTTCTACGGCACAAATAATTCCACAATTTATACCGTGATATTTTGTAAGTCTCAATATATCTTAAAAGCATAGACATTTAGATATTGTCTATTGACAATATCTTGTCTTAGATAACTCCACTAAAGCAGAGCCCGGCGGATATACTTCTTGAATTTAGAGGGTGAGCTGTGTGGGTTTTGTTTGGGAGACGGTAATGGAACTGGCATATGTAGATAACATTATGTGCCATATGCAGTAGTTGTAATGACATGAACCGGTGATCATCGTCATGGTGGTGGAGGAGTATATTGTTAATGGTGTTTTTCTCGGTTACCGCTTAGAAGGAATTTCGCGTTCAGTTTTAACTAGGCAGACATGACCATGTTCCAGGTAGAAAAAAATATGTTTGGGTAACAAACTTAAGAGATACAGGTACTGCACTGGAAACAAAAACGCCTGGCAGATATCAGATCATTACAAAGCTAAATATTATATGCCATGTGAGAAAACCTTTCAGAAATATCCAAAATATTTAACATGATTGCCCAGCGATTTTCTGAGAAGAATGTAAGAAAAATCCTGCACATTGATCTTTGTGGCATACGTCTGAGAGCACATAACTTAACTTTGCCCCCGAGCCTTGAGGTCCTTTTGGCTCAACGGCTAATGCACTGGGTTAGTATCACAAAGGTATGTGGTTCAAACCCCGATACGGATACGCTTCGCTCCTCCACGTCGTCCACATTCGTACGCCACATTTTGGTGACCGAACAACGCAACATATGGCGCCATGTCACGCAGAGATATGAATACGCCATAGGCACTTTCTTCCTCGTGCGTTGCTCCCTCATTCGCCCAACCGCTGGCGCTCACTCTCACGCGCCCGACTGCGGATGTTCATATGAACACACATCTCACTCTGCAGTAGCAATACTCTCAGCAACGACCACTGCAGAAGCAAGCATAACTATATCCCCTCATTTGTTAATAATTGTATCGCTAACTCACTTCCCTATAGGATTTAAGGGGGAGTAACGTTGCATTCGTCAGATAGCACATAACCAAACTTTGCCCCGAGCCTTGAGGTCCTTTTGGCTCAGCGCCTAAAGCACTGGTTTAGTATCACAAATGTGCGTCGTACAAATCCCGACAAGGCCAAGCATCACCCCCCCCCCCACGTCGTCCACATCTGTAAGCCACAATCTTTATTTCGCGGATCGTTTTTCTAACAGATCAGGATCATGTCGGCCAACCTGGAACCCAAAGAAAAATTCATGCTTAGGGGTTGTAAGAAAAACCACCGTTACAGAAATACTCATCCAAAATCCATGGCGATGATCACCAGGCCATGCTGCTGCTTTATTTACTTATGCAAATGTAACGCATACTGATATCTACTGATGCCATTTTTATCACCGTACCCCCGGCAGAACCTTATATCAATCTCCTAAAATAAAGAAGTTTTAAACGACTTGTCCTATTTTAATTCATTTATCTTTCCTTCACTGTACTGACTATAAAACATATTTATAATACTTAATACAAAGATATGTTTCATTCGTTTAAGGATACTACTTATCAGAATAAATGAACTTAAATAAATATTGAATTGATAAAATGGTTTTAAAATGAAGTCAATTAAAAGCCTATTTTTTTCCCTACATTGAAGATCTTCAAGAAAATAAAAAAAACTGTTTTAGAGAAAATAGCTTTTGAAAAAATATACAAGATAACTTTTTGTTTACTAGGTACGTACAACAGAAACGAATTCCACATGAAGTCAACCTCTGTGCATTTTCATGAACGCTTAGGATTATTCTGCATTTACACATTTTTGGTGACAGGGGATGAGTTTTTTCGTATTCGGGAGATTGTAACCTGGGTCTTTTGGTCAAAGGTCGGGATCCAAAGCATTGGAGAAATTGCGATGAATGCAAGATATCTTTTCAGTATGAAAATATTAGTTTAGAAACAAGGACTGGTTAAAAAATTGAAGTCTATTTTGGACTGAATTAAAGTTTCATTTACTAGGTATTTCGTAGAATGTTTGAAAGTAAGCAGATATTCAAGTCAGAAAAGAAGAATCTGAGCGGTAAATAAACAGGTTTTTTTTTTTTTAACTGTAAAAAGAAAAGAACAGAAAAAAAATATGGAATTGGTAAGTTGATAACGTGAATAAAAATTAAGTTAAACAGCAACACAAACAAAAGAGATCAATAATAAACAGTGAAACCAAATATGAAAGTACAAAGTTCGCAAATTAAGCAAGTTTATTTACTGGATTACTGTGCCACTTTGCAGTTAAACCTTTTTTATAGTTAAAGCAGACTCATATATAAATCTCCTCTCCGTTTTTTTCAACATGAAAAATGGAGTGGTCACTCATGTACAGAATTCTGCAGCATTTCAAAATATTATGAGTAACTGAAGATCACATTGTGCTCTTAATGCTTTATTACTGGCCGAACTGCCCTACCAAAAGTCAACTACAAATCGAAATAGTTTGTAGTTTAATCACTACCTTTTAGAAACCAATTGTAAATTCTATGAACACTGATAAAGATACATTTACCGAACTAAACTTATTATGGTATAATCTTCACAAGGAATTAGATGAATTGATACCAGCTAGTTTGAAATAGCAGTGGACACAAAACAGTAATCTTTTCTCCAATTGTATGCAATCAATGAATATGCATGAAGCAAATCGAAATAAGCTTTTACGAAAATTGCATACGCAGAGAGCTACGAAGAAGCATGAGTCTATTTACATACTGGCTCCATTCCAAATCTCAAATTTCAGCATTTGATAGAACTAAAGGCAAATAAAGAGGATCATCAAATTGAATTTATAAACAAAAGTTTTGGTGCATGTTCTCTAAAATGTAACGGAGAAAATTGAAAATAGACAATCAAATTGGATGTTGTTTCTTCAGCCCATATATTTCACAATGCCCGGGAATTGCTCGCCATTTTCTGAAGTTATCTGCGATTATCCATAAACAATGAGTTCTGCGTTATGAAATAAGTAAATATTCAAATGCTTTTCCTATGTGTTTCTTGCTTGCTGTTTACTTACGTTAATCTTGTGCATTGTTTCGTTTCTAATTCTCAAACATAATAAAAGCGCTATCTTTATAAAATTGAATTTCGTTTCTGTTTGAGAAAATATATTGATTTTCAGTAATTAGAACTTAGTTTAGAACGCGTCCTAGAAATTTCACTGCGTTTTCTTTCTGCTGTTATTAAGTCCTACGAAAAAATTTCAAGTTATGTGTATTTAGAATTTAAAGATCAATAACTTAAATGCAAAAGTTAATAAATTAATGCAGGATTTTGTTTTGAAAATGAGAAAAATGATAATAAAAATAGTAGGAATTTTCAAAATTAAAAAAATAATAATGAATAAATGAGGGAAAACAACAAGGATGGTTTTCAGTGATGAGATTGTTTTAAGGAAAATAAGGAAAGAAATAAATAAAAGTTGAATTAAATGTTTTAGCACGATTAAAATGAACTTCGGTGACTCCTTGCAAACCTACTTCAGTATTAATCCCTGCAAGCTAGAACGGGTTTTTGATTGTGGATATATGAAATAATTGAGTGTGAGAAAGCGGGAAAATGAGTTCTTGTTTTATAAAATGATATTCGATACAGCATACACTATATGACTAAAAGTATTGAGACACTTTCAAAAACTCTCATTTTTAAGGATTTCTTAAGAAATAAGAAACAAATAGCTTCGTAACTTTTGTCACATAAAAGGTATGCTCCGGCTGTAATTATCCAATAAAAGTTATTAACTATTGCGTTTCGGGGATCAGTAACAAATTGAGAAAAACAAAATGTTTTTTTATCATCATTCGTCGTAAATAGCTGAGATTAAGCTTCAAAATTTCAGAAATTAGTTAGCTTACTGTGTACAGTTGTTTTACATACTTTCGAGAAAGTATCACTGACATTCACGAAGATATAAGCATTTCTTTCCAAACTACAAATGTTATTTGAAGTCTTTCGGCTCATAACACGCACATGTTTCCATCAAAACTTACCAAACTTTCAGAAAACTTGAGAGCATACCGGAAAGGTATAATATTAAAATTTGAAATTGAAATGCTGAAACTTTAATAAAATATAGATATTTAAAGCAATTAATTTTTCACGGAGAATAAGCGAAAGATAGCAATTTATAACTTCCATAATCTAAAACTCAACTAGAGTCTTCAACTCATGATAAAGTTTTAGTTAAATATCTTAAAAATCAGAAAGTTATCAGCGATCTAATAAGCCGAATTTCAATAATTCTTGAATACGCGACGAGTAGTGAGGGGTCGTTCACAAGTTTGCAACACTTTCTTGCAATCGTTCAGTGTGATTCATTTAAAAAAGAAAAAATAAATATTTGGTCAAAAAGTGTATTCTTAAAATTAATCTTGATTTGAATTAAAACACAGTTTAAATATAAACATTAAAAACTAATGTTAATGCACATTTCTCAATTTATTTATTTATTTGAATGATTCTTGAACCTCTAGAGTCTTGAACCTAGAGGACATTAGGGCCAAATATAAATTTTTTAACCACTAGTGGTAATTTCGGAAAACAAAACGTTGATGAGTGAAGGCTAGGTAACATATAGAAGACAGTCGGATAGTTCTGTGTGTTTCCTAAAAAATGAGTAGGCGTCATCATTGTTTGAAGATAACAACGTGGAAAATGTTATCTTTTAAAGTTTTGTGATACACTCACTGTCAAAAGTTAAGCACGGAGAGGAAAATATAAAGTTCGGAAAGTCAATCCAAATTGAAGAGGCTGTAACTCGTTGCAGAGGTAGAGGGTCATTCCATAGTGACTAACGTAACATTCGAAGCTGATTTTTGCTTACACCGGGAATAAAAATAAATTTTTTTTTGGTTTAGTATGCAGATTTAAAATGTACAAGGTGACTATTGTTCATTTCTACCAAGAATTTGAAGTAAAATAAACGCTGGCAGGTATTTTTTCACCAAAAAAGGCATCGTGACTAACGTAACATTTTTGCAACCCTGAGAAACAATGCTTATGTTACGAGGCAAATTTTTCTGAAACTTCCGCAGGCATTTAAAATTGGCCGATATATTTGTAAGAGGTAAACAGTTTATTTTTAAAAATGTACTAGAGATTTGTTACAGATGAATCTTTTTTGGCCCTTAATAGTACTTTTACGAAAAACTCTGTGTGACTAACGTAACCATCGAATAACAAGCAATGAATGCATATAAAAAACTTTTTGTAATTAATATCTTGCTCTTATATTACTTTTACACTTTTTAGGAAACTTTTTTATGTTGCATTATGGTTCTTTCTTTACATTTTTTCAATATTAGTGTAAGAAGTTGAATGGAAGGATTCAGTTCAATTAACTCAATTTGAATGTGAAAAAAAATTAAATAAACTTCTTTTACTAACTGAATAACATCCTTTTTTGACTAATTAAATCCTAAATATCTCTCTTTTAAAAAGTTAACTTTATACAAGTTGGTAGTTTAACCGAATCCAGTATTCTGCCGATATACTAGTTATCGCCATAAGAAACTCCATAGTACTTTTCAATGGCATATTATTTTTTAAGGTTTACTCATTCATCGAACGAATAGTGTTGTGCATCCTGAATTAAAATGTAATATTAAATTAAAAATAGCCGAACATTTTTGCATTTGAACATTTGCATCATTGCGTTTTAATTCCAAATATCACCGCAAATGTTTAAATTTCTAAATGATCACTCATGCAGTTTCTGAAATATGCTGCAACAGCGTTTATTGTCACTGTATCATGTAACACCTTCAAATGTTTTCCAACGAGTTGCCATTATTTCATTTTAATAATAGGTGGAGATGTAATTTCTAAAATAGAGACGTTCTCCTTTGTTAAGACTGTCTTTCTACTTTCTTAATTCCTTAGCTTGGGTTCTTGTGTTGAATGCACATTCAGCAGAGTACTCATTTTGCTTTACTCACCTTTTTTTTATTTTTTATTTTTAATAATAATTCTTTACATTGGAAGTATCTTTTTAAAGACCTTAAAAAAAGTATTTTTCTAAGTAGACAGAAGGTCTACAATGTAATATTACTGGTATTTTTTACTCTAAATATTTTTAATCAATACAGAATGCCTAATTATTTAAAATTGTTTATGAAAATGTACATTATATTAAATAAGTTTTAAATATTAGCAGTCATTTTTAAAATGTTACAATAGTCACATGCAAACTGTTACGTTAGTCACAGCTCAAATGTTACGTTAGTCACACTAATTATTTTATGTCTACTGATACTAAAATAAATATTTTGCACTTTTTAAGTAGATATGACACAGATGTAAGAAAATAAAAAGTGCTGTTTGGTTCAATCATCTGGTTTAGTTTTTAAGCAGAAAATAGTCCATTTTAGTGACTAACGTAACGTAAATATTTTCGGTGAAATAACTAAACTAATTAACATACTTATCTTAAAATGCATGCAAAAGGAACTGTTAATTTTATTTGGCCAACTTCTAATCTTTTAGAATAAACATACTTCTTTTAAAAATTTGCAAAATTTTTTATATTACACAAGAAAACTTAGACGCATGTTTTTTGTGTATGCTAAGCCTTTTCTACAACCTCGCATGTTTAAAGCCAGAAGAAAAACACCGAATGAAATTTTTGCAAACTGTTACTGGATTAATGTTTTAGAAAGTATGGTGAATGAAATGATAGGTCACAATTAGGGCTTTGTGAGAAAAAAAAATTCTGAGGTTGAGGTTGACATTTCTATGGAATGACCCTAGATAGAAGTATGCAAATAAGTAAGAGACCGTTCAATAACGGTTTTGTGCGATAAATATGCAAAAACGACAGTCGTTTCAGAAGGCAACGTTATGAAGGGTCCCAGAAGCTGCTTGTAAGTGACAATAATAGGCGGTTAGAACTTTTATGCTATTGATTTTCAAGACAAACGTGATTATTTGGCGTTCAGAAGTCAAATGGAAGACTCTGAGTGATGGCGTGTTGTTTGACACATTGGAGCAGGACAATTAATCAAAATGTTGCTCTTTTCTTTGGGATTCACCACTCCTTTATTTCACGATCATGGAAACAATTTCTAATTAGCCAAATAGTTGTCCGAAGACTTGTGGCCAGTCGCCCAAGGGTTACAAACCTCGCGGAAGGTCCGTATATTGCTGTTGTAACCAAGTGGAACCAAAGAACGACTTCCACACGAGTGACATCTGTGGTTGCAGTGCCCATTGGTAAGATGATATCTACCACTACTGTGCGCCGAAGGCTACACATGATTGAAATGTACTCCCGGGTACCTCGAGTTTGTACCCCTCTCTCCGTCCAATCAAAGTGGTGCCACCAACATGTCAGTTGGACTGTGTCTGATTACGGCAATGTTATGTTCACAGATGAGTCAAAATTTGCTCTGCAACCTGATGACAGGGATGTAAGGGTCTGAAGAGAACAAGGTAATTGTTATTGGCTCCAAAACATCACTGAATATCACGCATTCCAAGGTGGAAGTATCATGGTCTGGGCAGGGATTTCGTTGGGTTATCAAAACGACCTGCACATCTACAGACGGGGATTTGTGGCGGCTATATGGTAGAGAAATGAAGTCCTAGACTCCCTTGTGAGACTATACGCTGCAGCAGTGGGATCTGCTTTTGTTTTAATTGGCTAAAATGAGCGTCCCCATTGAACTGCCATCGTTGATGTGTACCTGGAGAAAGAGAATATAACGCTTATGGACTTGCCGAAGAACTCGCCAGATCTTTCGCATTAAAAATCTTTGGAATGCCCTCGACCGTGCAGTGTGTACACATTTCCCACCTACAGTCACTCTCACAGAGTTGGAAGCAGTTCTACAGGAGAATAGGCGATTACTTGACTCTGTAGTGGCTGATCACCTTATAAAATGCATGGTTACACGCTGTAAACTTTGTATGCTGATGTGGGTGGCTCACATACCCTAATAAAGTCTGTTTTTTTTTGTACCCTAATAAAGTCTGTTTTTGTTGTTTGTTTGAATTTAAACAATATATCAATTTATATATTATCATTTTTTTTTTCATTTCACCTCTCCGTCTCTCCGTTTCCCTCTCCTTTTGGCAGTGAGTGTATTTTATTTGCCTCTCTAGCTGGTGTAAAAATGCGAAGTTTCTTGTTTTATCAATTGTTGCGTGCCATTAGCAATTTACTAAAACATTTAATAGAGAATTTCACATTCACATTTATTTTTGATGCGAAGATTTGGTTTGCCCATTCACCCTGTAAGTTCTATATTCTGGGGTAAATGGAAATAGTTGAGTGTAGCTCCTATTTTTTCGGCAGATAACACAGTTGCGTGTACTTTACATGGCAGTACCGCATAATTCAATGTTTTGTATGATTTTGTCTTTGAATAATTTTAAACTACATTTCGAGATTTCAGCTGGCTGCATGAGATCTACGAGCCAAAGTTTGTTTATTGTTCGTTTGTAATCTTGGACATAATGCACAAAATTTTATAACTTAATTTATCCAGAAAAAAATGTGAGGACGTGAAGTTGAAAGGTTGAAATTATATTTCTTTTTTACTCCATCGATCCTATAGATTCTCATTTGGAATAGTTAAGGTTTTAGTTCAGTTTTCCATGCTATGTGTAATACATGATTTAGGCAGTCAAAAAGCAAATCTGTGCAACTCTTTACTTAGCTCTAACAGTTTCATCGAAAATAAAGCTTTCGTAAAGAACATCGTTTATTTCTTATTTTTATGAAGTAGCTGTTTCTGATCATATATTACCCGATTGTTGTTTTTTTATGTTTATGACAAAATGAAAAATGTTGTCTCACTGTTTTTATTATTGTATTTTTTTAAAAAAATTAGTCATGACTTTAAATTATATTCATTATATTTTTAATGTTTATATTTAAGTTTCGTCTGCGTATTGCTGCACCATTTTCAAATTTTAGATATTATTTTTCACATTACAGGGTGTCCGAAAAGTAATTGACACATTTTTAAAAACTCAAATAGTCGTTTCAGTATGCGGTTTGCGTCAGAGTACGTCACATGTTCAAGAATGTTTTATGGGGAAAATGAAAAAAAAATGCAATTGCAGAGGTAATTTACATTGACCGTTGTATTGTCGCAGTATGAAAAACAAATTCTCGGTGTGACGATACAGCAATTACTAATAGCTATTTATTTTTTATTTTGTCCTTTCTTTACGATGTCATAAAACATTCTTGAACATATGTAGGTTTGGCACAAACCGTGTACTGGTGATACGACAATTTGTTTCTTTTCTCTGAAATCATCAAGTGTAACAAGAACTTTTCTGATATCCTGTGCTTTAATTCCTTATTTAGAAATACCAATTATATACTTTCTTTGTAATCAAAATTATTCATTTTTTAGGTATCCAGAAGGATATTGACTAGAGCTGATAAGACTATTTGTAAATGGAATTAAAAAATGAGCTACTAAACGTCCATTGTTATGACAGGGCCAAAATTACTAGTTAGTTTCAACAATTTCAATGACTCCTTTCGCACCGTGCGGCTTGATTTTGTGGCAGAAATACAGTGAGATGAAAGTGATACTATGCAGCATTCATAGAAAGAACCAACAAATTACAGGAAAATATCTACTGATTTCCATGTTTATTCATATCTGTGTTGTCTTCTGATTTAACGGCATGACGGTGAACCTAAAACACTTTCTTCAAGTTTGTGTCCCGCAATTATACTGAATGCCAAATACTCTGACAAATTACGTTACCTGGTGTGCTTATACCAAAGTGTGGGGTTTTTTGACTTCTATGTAAAGAATAAATGAAAAGAAATATATCTATATATATATATGATTATATACCGATACATATTCTTGTTTGTCTGGAACAGATTTTCGAAGGTGCTTCATATTATCATTATAAATATAGAATCAATAAAATTTCGTGACTTTTCTAGGAACGATGACTATCGAAAAGATTGTGCTATTTGTCTGTATAATGTACCATAGTTTTGGAAACTCTTCGTTACTAAGACTTGATATAAAACAGAAAAGGCCTTACTACAGGCATTTTATGGCTTTTCCTTCAAACAGCTTTGATTTTTGTTCTTTGTCTAAACTTTTTTCCTTTGTAAAAATGAAATATACAGTGTAAGTGAGAAGCATGCAGTTGGAAGATCTACTTTTATTTAGTTGGCATAGATGATAAACAAGTGATTTATTACATCTGTGGCTAACTACTGCGTGTTCTGTAACATGATTTGAAGCTCAAATTGTGTAATATATTCCAATGGAATAAATAAAAGTTTTCCTTAAAAATCTGGAGTTTCGTTTTTTAAACGTGTATTCAGTACTAATTTCTTAACTACAAAAGTTTTTCAAAGGTAATCATCTGTCTAATTTATTTGTTAATTAGACAAATTTAATTTACGAATACACCCGATAATCATTTGATAGTTTTGAACGCTTTTTTAAAGTAAGAATTAATACATAAACAGAAAGCGCTTCCGTACAGGCATTTTATTTGTTTTCCTCCGAACAGCTCAGATTTTTGTTTGTTTCTTTGAGCGAATTATTTCGTTTGAAAATGAAATTTACAGTATAAGTAAGACAAATACAGTTGAATAATCCACTTTTTATAGTGGGCGTACATAATAAACAAGTTTTTTTTTCATCTGTGTCTAACTATTACGCTTTTTAAGATAATTTGAAGCTTTAATTAAATAATACATTCATATGGGATAAATAAAGCATGTACTTAAAAACCTGAAATTTATTCTTCTTAAACGTCTAATTTTATTTTTATGCAAAGGATTTGACCCATATTCTAAAAGTGGAGGCTTTTCTGAAATGTGTTGATGCGCCAGGAAAATTACGACCTCTCCCTGAACTTTCGCACTTTTAATTTGTCTCTAACTTTTTACCCTGTTGTGAGTTGGGCATTTGTTTATTGATTTATTCTATGCCGCCGCCTGTATTTATTGCTCGCATTTTAAGGATTTGTTTTTCAATGAAGCCGTAAGTAAAAATATCTTTTAAACGTAACTCTAATTGCAGTTTTTAAACTATTCAGGTTAAACAAAATTAATCATCTGTTTACCTGAATTGTTCATCTAAGCACTCTATAATTATTTAATTACTCTAAATATCTAACGATTCATTAATAATGGTATCGTTGATAGTTCCTACGAGAGAAAACCTTCATATCGAAACTAGCAGGCTGTAATTTGAATTCACTTGATTTTCCATTTGAAATTCCGTTTGTTGGAAATTAATTTTCTTTCAAAGGGGAAAAAATACAGCTAAAATGTCAGACACCTAATAGAAAAGAAAGATGAAATTTTTAAAAGAGTATCGCCACAAAATGTTTAACAAATAATACTTCTTAATATAAATGTTAATTTCTCTGATTAAATTATTAAAGCAGAAAATGAATACTAAGGTTGAAAAAGTATTAAAACGATTAAATAATTGAAAATTAAAAAATAATAATAATAAAGAGCAATTCTTCTTCAAATCAACAACACGAGAAAATACCATCATGATCATTGAGAGGAAACACCTAAAAAGTATTCAGCTCTCTATTAAAAGCACAAAAATGTTTCAAACGGCCACGTATAAAGAAGACCTGGGCACAGTGAAACTTGGGGCACAATGGGACTAAGCGATTTCTTGGATTGTTTTAAATATAAGCGGTAAATAATGCTAGGTACACATGAATCTGCAGAAATTGGCCCGATGGATCAGTGATACGTAGATGTTGTTTCTGTATTGCCGTCAATTGGGCATTATTTTCTGATTTAAGATATGCAATGTTTATTTATTTATTTATTTATTTTTATTCTCGCATGCATCAATTTACAACATTTTTACATACAACTCAGCTAGTATATACGAGGTGATTCGTGAAAGATGGGCAGCATTTTAAGAGGTTATAAGTATATATCAAAACAGAAAACTTTATCAGAGAGTGCATGGTCGGAAAAACGTCGCAAAGGCGCAAGGCGGCACCGAATGTGATGCTGTCCGACGAGGCCAAAAGTCATAAAGACCGATTATGTTAACAAAGCAAAAAGACATCAAAATATATGTGATAGCAGCGCACTTTGCGGGGTTAGACTGAAGCGTTTCTTACTTTCTGATTAAACCTCGTATCACAGCAATTAGAACACTTAGAGACTCAGCGATTTCACTACATAAATTGTTTAACCTTAAGGTGCAACTTAACGCTAACAAATGTAATTCTAAAATAATACTACTATTTCGATTAGGATACAAAACTGTAATGTTCATATAACTTTCCCATTAAATGATTAAATATACAACCCATCGTATCAAAAATTCGTTGCCTTACAACAAGTTTTGATAGTAATCATAATGCAATTGTAATTGAAGTTTTCTTTGGAGCAAGCAGGGTATTTATTCACTATTATTGCTGTCGTAGGATTTTTATCCTCATCTATGCCAATAATACATAACGGCGATAAGCAACGAGGCATATGAGGCAGTGAGAAGAAAAAGGATGTAAGTGGAGATTTTCCAAGTTTTGAGTACAACGCGTTTAAAGATAACATCCTAGGTAGACTTTCATTGATTTTTTTTTTCTAAATCATGCTGCATAGCAGCGACTAGCTACCAGGGCTGCAAGTACTTTCTTTTGACCCATGACAGAGGAGAGATTTACCTACCATGTGCACTGGTTATCTCCAAATTTTTTAATTTTGCCAATTGCATCCCTTTGCTTCTCACTGGATCATATGATCTATATCACGATTAACTTGCATGTTGTGGAACATAAATTATTTTTTGAAATCTTTAATATTTAAATGGATCTCATTAAATAGCGCACATATAAGTCCTACAGAGGAACAAGGATTAATTTTTAAGCCACTTTCTTAAAGTTTTAGTCAGGTATATAGGTTTTTCTATTAATACGGAGCATTTTTATGAAAAAGTAAGGGGAATTTTCGTGGTGGTAACATCATAATATTTCTGAAATACAGTTATACTAAAAATAATTAAATTAAGTTAAAAAAAAAAAAAACAAGTACTTTTCATAATGCACTCAAAAGGACAAAATAACTCGTCTGGGTCTAAAAGGATGATATAATTTTCTATTACTTCAAGAACATGACACCACAAACGAAAAAAAGTGCGGCTCAAGTCATGTAAAGAATTTTATTGTCATTACCTAGCTTTCAATCATAAATTTGAGAGTTAAAACATGCATATATGTCTTAAGTGGTATTATTCAAAACTAAAGGAATACTTAAATTGACCTTTATGCCCCAGATTTTTTTTTTTTTTTTTTTTGAGTGTATCATGAAAATTGCTTAGTATTTTTTTTTTTTTAATCTAGTACTTATGAATCTCCTTACCTTTGAGTTTTCTGAGAGTACCTTCAAGCTTGTTTTTCTCAGTGTTTCGTCCCTCTTTTTCATAATATGAGCTTTCCGTCCTCGTAAAAAAATGCCCTTGTAAAGTACACTTCTTATACTGTAGGCAGAGTTCCTAAACCAACATTTCTTTGTGTTGTAAACTATGAGCATTTTTGTATATAAAATGCTTATACACTCGTTCGATTAACGAATTTTCTTATATTAAATAAGTATTTCTGATTTATGAATATTTAAGGATGTGCAACATTATAAGAAAAATAAGTAATCTTTAAAATTAACTACAAAATACTTTTTAATGAATAAGAAAACATCTAGCATTGCTCCAAGCAAAAACATTTATCTTTTATTAGTTCAATGCTTTTACGATATCCATAATTCACTGTTTGTTTACGCGTTCAATATAATTCAATTTAAACATAAGCCCTATTATTTAATTAAAATTTTAAATATTTACAAAAGATATGATAAATGCGGATTATTTTTGAATTAAATACTATTCAATCATAGTTTTCTTTTTCGAAGAAAAACTAGAATTCCCTTCTGAGAATATATCATCCTGTTTTTTCAATTTATCTGAATAAAACGAAATTCTTCAGATTCGCAAAAGCAACGGAACGCACATTCGCGTGCGCATATTTCCCAGATGATCAAAATTGGAACATTTAATTAATCTACAAAATGGTGTTTTTGATTTCGAATAACTGATTGTGCTTTGGACTTTCCACACGAGGCATGGAAACTATTCTAGAAGGGAATTAAATTTCTTCAGGCACGTTGTTAAAATGTACGTAAAAAGTGAAAAAGAAGAATTCAAAATCGATTTTTGGAAATTTTCAACGAATGAAAATTAAACTTTTCTCAAGAGACTAACAAGATTACCATTTATTTTGTTTCATTGAATGAATAGCTTTTCAATATTAAAATATTTCTGCTTTTGAGAAATGAAAGGTTTTTAAGTTTAAATTTTGATTAAGCTCTTTAATTAGTTAAAGTAAGCTTTTTATGAGGGTATGAATTTTGAATTATTTCTAGAGATTTCTTAAATTATGGACACATTTCATTCATCGTTGAATATTCATAGAGAAAGACTTTACTCTAGAAGCAATAATAGCTCTTGCGTTAAATTTTTACAAAATGTATCAAATTGAACTTTTTTTCTTTTTCTTTTATTTATTTATTTATTTTTTGAAATGACGGTTCTTCATTTTTCTCATGTGTTTTGAGTCAAAGCTTTATTTGTAATTATTTGAATTCATAAAAAAAATAATGTTTTACAAAGCGGCAGCTGTTTATTAAAAACTAATTTTTAATTACACATCGATTTTTCTTCAAAAGGATGTAGGTACAAGCATTAAGGCTCTTTATCGTTAAGAATGATAACTTCAATGACATTTAATTATTCTGATACTTTATTTACGTTTTTAAGATAAAGTTTATTAGAAAGTATTTTTCAGGTTAATATTTCTTCATAACCTTTGAAATACTTTAACAACGATTCACTCAACAAACAGGAGAAACATGTACTGAAATATTTTACTGAACATTTACTGAAACTTTTAGCATGGCTTTATGTCCAAAAGCTGCATTTTATTGGTTTGCATTGGAGTAAAAAGACTCCTTGAAAGTAAAATACGCTGCGCTCAGTTTATTATTTTTTTTTCAACCTTTGTCTTAGAAATTCATTTTTTCTCTCCTTTTTTGAGTCTAAAAAGCAGAATAATTTATTTAAAACAATGCCCTGGGGATCCTGGAGGACATTTTCGCAGGGTGTATGTTGGTAAAATAAAGTTCAGATGAAACAGGAGGCTAGATTTCGAAATCTGAGTGGATACTGAAAATAATTGTTTTTTTTATTTTTATTTTATTTATTTATTTATTTTTTTTTTTTTTTTTTGCATATATAAATTTCAATGAAAATAGTTGAATAATTCCTGAGATATTTGACATCTTGTACTTGAAGAAAAAAGTTTTAAAAAGACTTGTGCTGCCATCTTGTGTTTGAACTTGGAAACCGGTTTGTGTGTAGGAATTCTGACTTTTTATAAAATGAAAAAATAGTTTTTACATCAGGTTTCAACACAGAATTCCCAAGTTTTTCTCTCTCCAACTTGATTAGGCATGTAGCCTATATCAATTACTTGTATATTCCGCGACATTTCTAGTTCTAGGTGAAAATTTAAAACTTGAAGATTTCCAGGACTGAAAATAAATCTGTATGAAAGAAATTCGACTGTCAAATACAACTCTTTGAGTATTTTTCGTTTATTTTTTTTCTTTTACGAAAGTATTCGACATGGTTTAACTGAATGTTCAGCAAAGAAATAAAACATTGCATTTCGATCATGGATGCAAACTATCTGGTTTTAAAATAAGTTTGCATCACCTTCAACATCAAAAAAGTCGCATAGACCCAAAACACAATGTAAGTTCTTGTTTTTCCTTTTAATTATTATTATGTTTCATAATTACAAAAATGAAAGCAGCAATCCATCAAGATTAAAATGAAACTGAACATCGTACACTTTTTTTTTTCACCGACACTGCTTGCACAAAAGTAAGGCAAAATTGATACGTTACTAAGGTTGATACATTTTTTTCGGGGTTTAATACGTTAAAAATAAACAAATCAGGAGCTTTGAAACTGTTCGGAAATCATACTTCTTAGTACATTACTAGTAACTCAATTTAAATATTAATGGGGAAGGAATGTTAAAATAAAAGAACGAATTAAATTTCAATACGAAGGCCTACCCGCTTTGGGCCACCCTCCCTTAATAACAATTGAAATTATAAATAACTATTGTTTACAACAATTTGATCCGTTTGTTACACAGAAGATTACTGAGAATGCGCAGAGACGAGGAAATTACTTGTGTCAGTCGCAATAATAAGCAAGAAAAGTATCACAAGATGGTATTTTTCACATGGGGTGGAAAATGTGATTTTCAAGCGATGTTTCTTCTTTTTTTTATTACTTGCTAATTCTCGAACTTGTCCTTTAAAAATGTTTACAAATATTGATTTTCATTACTAATTAGTTCTTTATTTTCCCGTTTTAGCAAAAATTTTAAGTCCATAAAACAGCTATATATCATGTGTGCAAAAGTACACTCTCGATTATCCGCGGAATTGTGTGGCACGGTAACCGCGGATGTAAGTAAAAAAGTAGTGTATGCAATAGCGTTAAAAAGATGAATAACACTCGTATGCGTTTAAATTATAGCAAACATGATAGGTAACAGAGCAAAAAAAGAAAAAAATGTAAAAGTTTAAAAAGGATTGCTTCTTATTCCAAACTGGGTACAAAATTACGCGTATAACTGCTGCAAACAGATTAACTTAAACAGATCAAACTAGGTTACACCAAAAATGCATAGGGGAAGGGAGGGAGGGTAGGGAATTTTTTGAATAAAACTAGTCCGGTTACTCGATTGCACGCATAAGTAGAGTAGATTTAAAACAATAAATAGTGTAGGTTTAAGAGCCAGGTTTTAACTAATCAGGCGTCAGTGACCATGGAAGGTTTGATATCATTGGAAGGGAGGGGTAAGAAACTAATGCGTACATGCATGCCTAAAAATTGATTTTGCACTTATTAAGTTAAAATGTGTGCACTTATCTACAATTGAATCTACCGCGAATAACCGGAAGTTATGCAGTGGAAATGCTACCGTAAATGGGCGAAATAGGACAATGTCGACTTTCTCCGATGATTCACCGAAAATATTTGGTCTTTCGTCAATATCTTTGGTATGATATTGTAAATATTCACCGGTTAATGTCAATATTTACCATATTTCGGGCTTTTACAATAACATGTACTTTTATTAAAGGAACGATTGAAATATTTAGCAGTTATTTATATTTTTATGAAAGCTTACGCTCAGATGAATCTATAAATTTTGAAACGAAAATTAGAATATATTAACATAAATCGACCGGATGCAGTGCATGTTATTCATAAAGGAGAACATAATAAACGGTTTAGATCATCTATTCTCCTCAGTTTTGAAGATCATTAAAGGGACTAACGTCATAAACCTTAACGACATTAACCTATTCCAACTATAAATTTCCAACAAGTAGCGCAACATCAACTTTACGCCATCTAACTTACGGCAGAGATAACAAATTCAATTCTGATGTTCTGTTAAGTGCCGTCATTATACGTTTCTTGAAGAGTTGCCATCCACGGCATTAAAGTGCTGCCAGCCAACCGTGATGAAAAGTTTATGAAATCTTGAAACTGCTGAAGAGGGTTTTAAAGAGTTTGCTTTGGCAATAATAGGAATTTGAAACTAAGCACTTATGGTTATTTTCTCAGATATAGCTTCGAGTACATTTCAGTTCTGACATTAATATTAAAATCATCAACAGCGGATAAATGAAAGGAATGTCAATAGTTTTAAATATCTGAAAACACTAACTATATATATATATATATATATATATATATATATATATATATATATATATATATATATATATATATATATATATATATATATATATATATATATATATATATAATATGTAATTTAAAAATATTCTACATATTAACCAGCACATAGAAGGCAGCTAATGTATTAAAAGTATTTCGTTTGTTGTAATACACGTCTCTTCATTTGGCAATATTTTATTTACCAGAATAAAGCAATGAAAGATAAAAAATGGACAAAGCTGCCTCGTCGTCGGAGCTTCATGGTATAACCGTTGATCCTGCTTTGTGACGGCGAGGCAGCTCACTACCCATAATTTATTTTCATTGTTTCATGATGTTGAAAAAATGTTGCTAATGTTTCATGTGTTTGTTTGCACTTGCATTTCCGCACACTTAATGGGGAGATCTATACATGCAACATAACATACATCTACATATAAGTAACAGAAAAATCACTGATCGAAGAAGTGCATTATTATTGTAACACCTGAAAATCGGCAATTTCATTTATAAAGGGTGTGTTCTCACGACTTCTCTTCAAATTTAATAGCTGTAAAACAAATAAATGAAATTTGCCATCCTTCCATACATAATTTGAGTTGCTGATCAGAGCTATCAATCAGAAGTTTCATTGAATTTCTAAATATTACTAGGCATAGCCATTTTTTTTTCGTTGCATAGCCATTTCTATTTAAAAAAGTAAATCCATCCCATTCATTTCGGAAGGTTACATCATAGTAATGTTACTATGTTGTAACGTGTCACTAGTTTATGAGCAAGGTTACACCTTAGTAATGTTATTATGTTGTAACGTATTACTAATTTATGTGTAAGGTTACAAAATAGTATGTGACTATGTTGTAACGTACCACTAATTTATGTGTAAAGTTATTTCCTAGTAATGTTTCTATGCTGTAACTTATCACTAATTTATGTGTAAGGTTACAAAATAGTAATGCTACTATGTTGCCACGTGAAACTAATTTATGTGTAAGGTTACGCCATAGTAATGCTACTATGTTGTAACGAATGACTAATTTATGTGTAAGGCTACACATGTTGTAACTTTTCTCTTATTTAAATGTAAGGTTGCAACAAAATTCTCTGTAAGGTTAGAGATTAGTAAAAAAAAGCTTTTATCAGACTTTCTTCGAAGGTTACTCATTTTCCAGAGTAAGTTGACTTATACTTCTGACTATTCGATGATTTAAATAATTCAAAGATGATAAATGTTTAGCTATAAATAACTTATTTTTATAAGTTTTAAATTTAAAGTATAAAAATAAATTAGTAGGTCCCAACTTTTCAAACTACCAATCATATGCGCACAACTTCTTAAATGTCATACAGACTAACAAAGTCATATCATGGTTATTGGTATTTTGCTATAGCAGTATAAAAATTAATAAACAAAAATAACATAATAGAAAAGCTCTTCGGTTTTTTGTCTTCTTTATAGCTTTTGTGTTTTTTTTTTTTTTTTTGCAACCAATATACACCAAAAACTTCCAATTTTCGCCTGTTCGAAATTTATTTCAATTACAGACCAGCCTTTTTAAATTTTTACTATAAAGAGGAAGAGGAAATAACATCCTGGTGGAATTGACCCCGCAACGTCAGTCTTACTCCTCACAAACAGCTCGCAAGGTAGGAGACTTTCAGCGCTCGGTCGCCAAAAGCACGTGTTAATTTCGTTTAAAAGAGGTTATGCTGAAAGAGTTATGAGAATGCTGATCTTTACGCATGCCCTTTCAACTGTCGCTCAGTTTCTTTGACGCTAAATTGAACACTATACAAACCACCGTGAAAATTTTTTCGAACAATTCGAATTTTATTAAAATCTGCACGATTTACTACAGAAATTGTGTAACGGTTACACATTAGCAATGGTAATTTTTGATAACAGTTGATGGGTTGCCTATTTCATATTTTTATTTTTCAAAAAGAAAATGGTTATTTAACATTGTGTATAGAATTCTGTATGTATTTTTCACTGTGATTTTAGTCAGATTTTACGTTTGAAACATGAAATTGTGAACATTTTACAAAATTGTCTAATACGTAACACTGTAAAGACAATAAGATTTGTAGTAAAATATGTCGGTGTTAAGCTATATTATATTTACAGTATACGTAAAGTATACAGGGGAGAGTGTTATACCACGGGACACTTTTCACATTTTATTTCTTAACGAGAATAATTAAATCAAATTTAAAACTTAAAAGTCCCATTAAAATACCCCTATATACTTCTCTGTAATATATATTTTCTTGATTCAAACAGTTTGAAAATAAAATATTGCCAGTCATTTAAAGTAAGAGTTCCAAACTCTCCCAAGGTACAAAATCCTATGGTACCTTATGACACATTCTGGTGTACCATGAAAAGCCTTCATGATGCAGGAAACAGTATACTTAAAAAAATGTTGATCCAAAAAACATGAAAATATATTTTTTCATGGTAATGAATTAAATTATAAATAATGAGTCATAAAAAAAGAAGTGATGTAAATTTATCTAATATTAAATGTGTTTAAAAGACTACTGGAGATTAGAAATGTTTTCCATGTTCCTAAAAAATATATTTCTTATTAAGAACCATGCACATATTACACATTGGGACGTGTCCTAAGGTACAATATGTTTGGATGTCTCGAGGTACAATCAACACGTAGTTTAAGGAAAAACAAGCTGGTGGTCAAACTAGATGCACTATCATTATTTTCTCATAACCAAAACATTTAAAGAACTTATATTTCTTTACAAAAACAAAATCAAATAAATATTTTTTTAAAACGAATTTCTGCGAATACAAAGACAGGTTCTTTACTAATAATAAAGTCTCCCTGTCTGGATCTCTTCTGTCAGGATCTCTGTGACGCGCATAGCGCCTAGATCGTTCAGTTGATTTTCATGAAATTTGGTACAAATTTATTTTGTACTATGAGGGTGTGCACCACGAAGCGATTTTTTCAAAATTCGATTTTGTTCCTTTTTCATTTTAATTTTAAGAAAATTTTACCGTGCAAATTATCAAAAAGTGAACGAATAAATTACGAAATTATCATAACGTGGAACCGTAACAGGGCAAGCAAATGAATGTAGCAAATTGGCGAGAAGTACATCATCCATTATTTGTAAATATACAGGTGAACCAAATGACCTTTTAATTTTCTACTACAAGCAAAGCCGTGCGGGTACCACTAGTACGAAATAAAAATGAAGAACATTTTTACTTTGGCGTCAGAAAGTTTTCTTTCTCTCCGAAAATTATCAATTTAACTATTTTGATGCTGATTGTTAATACAAGGTCCGGCTATTAATTTCCAGGACTGACGTAACTGTAAGAGAACGAAAAGCAGGAAGGTGGCGCTAATGATTGCGTATTGAAGAAAGACTTCTTGCGCATGCACAGTGCAAGTATAGTGCCTAAAAGGAGTAGTGTTCCGATCGGCCAATGTTCGTATCTTAAAAATATCGCCCTCCAAAAGAGGAAACCGCGAGAGGGCGTGCAAGTTCCCGCCGGCGTTGATATTTTGAATTTGGTTTGCGAAAGTATGCCGTAACACTTGTTTCATAGAGAATTGAAATTGTTTGTAAATAGCTACAAATAGCAAGAAGAAAAAGTGCGATAGGTCATGCTTTGTTGCTGGATGTACGAGTGGCTACAGTGGTTAAAATATTTTCAGTTTCAATTATAGATGATTCTATCATTTGTTTGAAATGTCATAGCTACAATTATTTTCAAAAAGAAAATCAGAATTATTTAACTTTCATTATATCAAATTCATTTTCATTATAAAAAAGAGGTGTGGCTTCAAATCAGAGGTGGCGATTAGAGCTCATAAGTGGGGAAAGGGGGGGGGGCGCAAAAAAATAAATAAATAAAAATTAAAAAAAACCGGCAACAAAAAATGAAAAAAAAAGAGAAAAAGTACAAAATTTTGTTTGGACTTGTTTTGAGAGCAGATAATTGGACGTAACTCACCTTTTTCTTAGGGTTTTGATGAATTATGTACACAATAACTTCCCTCGAAGAAACTTAGACCTGAATTACGCTTACATTATTTAGCACGATGTACAAAGTAAAACAAATAATTATGTTCTGAAAATTTTGACGCTTCTGCTTTTTTGCAATTTCTAGTTTTGGATCTTTAATTGGAAAAGAAAATAAATCTCCCATGAAAAGTGTTGGGGGGGGGGGGGAGGGGTGTTTCGTAAACAAATGTACAAAGTAAAACAAATTATTATGTTCTGAAAATTTTGACGCTTCTGCTTTTTTGCAATTTCTAGTTTTGGTTCTTTAAATGGAAAAGAAAATAAATTTCTCATAAAAAGTGGGGGAGGGGGAGGGGCGTTTCCCCCGAATCGCCGCTACTGCTTCAAATTAGTATATATATGCAAGTGCGGCATAATACTAATTGTTCATGAAATGTTAGTTCCAAGAGAAGTCTGTCTCCCTTATACTGCAAACAGTTTTTATATTTTAGCTTTATATATTCAATTTTTTTACTTGTGAATTACACAAGGCAACCAAATGTGCTATCAAGATAAAAACAAAAATGTGCTCAACAAGTTAGAGAATAATGTAAATGTGCTAATTATTTATTTTAAAAGAGGTTTTAGCTATTTGTATTAAATGTGTAAAAAAAATCATTTTAATGTATAAATTTCAGTCATCTATTTCTGAGTAAAGTTCATTTCTTCCCTATGCGTTAATCTATAATTGTTCAAATTTTACTTTTAAAAAACTGTTTCATTTTTATCGTATTCAAACATCGAGATATTTACTTTGTAAAATAGTTTTTCAATAAAATAATTTGCATGTACTGTATCACCTTGTACCGATACAAATAATTTGTCTCATTTGTAAAATAATAAAACTTATTATTTTTTTCCTGCGAATGTTGTGAGCAATGAGTCTTGTTTATTCAAAATTCTTGAATATTTTGTTTAAATACATACAAGTTCTATTTGTTATTATTAACACTTTTGCTGCAGAAAGTAGTTTCATTTTTTGTGTATATTGTTTTAAATTTCTAGTAACTATGTTCTTTAATAAGCTATTCAAAATTAACTTGTGCTTTATGTTTGATGTGAAAAAAAAAGGAGCAAAACTGCTATATTAATCCTAATATAGGCTAACTTATTACTAAAAAATATGTTTTATTTTTTACTTGAAAACATTTTGGGGTATTAATTCCCTATTTAAACTAATTTGTGACTATGTATTACTATAATTGTAAATTAGTAATATTACTTTAATTTTTCATCTTTAATTCACTAATCAAGGGTGCCCACCTAGGAGGGGGGGGGGGGTCAGGGCGCAGACTGGCAGACATCCATTGAGAAAAAAAAATTTTTTTTTGTGGGGGGAGGAATGTTTTGAGGAGTATTTTTCTCATTTTTTGGGGGAGGGGCTCCTCGATATTGAAGGGGGTGCGCACTTGCCCTAAGGGAGGGCAAGTGCGCACCCTTGATTATTATTGCGCCCCTGCATAATGGAATTAAAGTAACTGCATACTAAAAAGTTGCGAACACTTTCGTGCTTAAGTATGAAGTTATTTTGTTAGCATTTCTTTACTTTGTATGGTGGATTTCATCAAAATAAATTTAAAAAAAAAAAAGATAACTTTGGCAACTTTTAACAAAAGTAAATTCAAAATATCTGAACTATTTTTCTTTCGTTTGATGCTCCACAATCATAAAAGACGTACACAGCGAAAACAGAAATTATATACCAAATCAATTTTTTATAAACTGCATTTTTTATTAATTTTATCTCGGTTTAGGAATTTTTAGGTGAAATATAATTTCTAAACTAACGTTTTGTATTGGTTTTTCCCTGATTGATAAGATTTGTTGTACATTTAAAAAATAAAATACGATGAGACATTGTTCGATTGATACGATGGGAGAAGCAAAGTAGTTCGGACGCCGGCGAGGACATCAGCACCATCTGGTTATTTCCTCCGTTCAGGTGCTACGGTTTATACTTGCTACTACTATACTTGCACTATAGTGCTTAGAAGGGGTAGTGTTGCAATCGAAACGGAAACCGTAGCACCTGAACGGAGGAAATAACCAGATGGCGCTGATGTCCTCGCCAGTATAGTGCTTAGAAGGGGTAGTGTTGCAATCAAAACGGAAACCGTAGCACCTGAACGGAGGAAATAACCAGATGGCGCTGATGTCCTCGCCGGCGTCCGAACTACTTTGCTTCTCCCATCGTATCAATCGAACAATGTCTCATCGTATTTTATTTTTTAAATGTACAACAAATCTTATCAATCAGGGAAAAACCAATACAAAACGTTAGTTTAGAAATTATATTTCACCTAAAAATTCCTAAACCGAGATAAAATTAATAAAAAATGCAGTTTATAAAAAATTGATTTGGTATATAATTTCTGTATTCGCTGTGTACGTCTTTTATCATTGTGGAGCATCAAACGAAAGAAAAATAGTTTAGATATTTTGAATTTACTTTTGTTAAAAGTTGCCGAAGTTATCTTTTTTTTTTTTTTTTTTTTTAATTTGTTTTGATGAAATCCACCATACAAAGTAAAGAAATGCTAACAAAATAATTTCATACTTAAGCTCGAAAGTGTTCGCAACTTTTTAGTATGCAGTTACTTTAATTCCATTATGCAGGGGCGCAATAATAATCAAGGGTGCGCACTTGCCCTCCCTTAGGGCAAGTGCGCACCCCCTTCAATATCGAGGAGCCCCTCCCCCAAAAAATGAGAAAAATACTCCTCAAAACATTCCTCCCCCCCCCAAAAAAAAAAAAAAATTCTCAATGGATGTCTGCCAGTCTGCGCCCTGACCCCCCCCCCCTCCTAGGTGGGCACCCTTGATTAGTGAATTAAAGATGAAAAATTAAAGTAATATTACTAATTTACAATTATAGTAATACATAGTCACAAATTAGTTTAAATAGGGAATTAATACCCCAAAATGTTTTCAAGTAAAAAATAAAACATATTTTTTAGTAATAAGTTAGCCTATATTAGGATTAATATAGCAGTTTTGCTCCTTTTTTTTTTCACATCAAACATAAAGCACAAGTTAATTTTGAATAGCTTATTAAAGAACATAGTTACTAGAAATTTAAAACAATATACACAAAAAATGAAACTACTTTCTGCAATAAAAGTGTTAATAATAACAAATAGAACTTGTATGTATTTAAACAAAATATTCAAGAATTTTGAATAAACAAGACTCATTGCTCACAACATTCGTAGGAAAAAAATAATAAGTTTTATTATTTTACAAATGAGACAAATTATTTGTATCGGTACAAGGTGATACAGTACATGCAAATTATTTTATTGAAAAACTATTTTACAAAGTAAATATCTCGATGTTTGAATACGATAAAAATGAAACAGTTTTTTAAAAGTAAAATTTGAACAATTATAGATTAACGCATAGGGAAGAAATGAACTTTACTCAGAAATAGATGACTGAAATTTATACATTAAAATGATTTTTTTTACACATTTAATACAAATAGCTAAAACCTCTTTTAAAATAAATAATTAGCACATTTACATTATTCTCTAACTTGTTGAGCACATTTTTGTTTTTATCTTGATAGCACATTTGGTTGCCTTGTGTAATTCACAAGTAAAAAAATTGAATATATAAAGCTAAAATATAAAAACTGTTTGCAGTATAAGGGAGACAGACTTCTCTTGGAACTAACATTTCATGAACAATTAGTATTATACCGCACTTGCATATATATACTAATTTGAAGCAGTAGCGGCGATTCGGGGGAAACGCCCCTCCCCCTCCCCCACTTTTTATGAGAAATTTATTTTCTTTTCCATTTAAAGAACCAAAACTAGAAATTGCAAAAAAGCAGAAGCGTCAAAATTTTCAGAACATAATAATTTGTTTTACTTTGTACATTTGTTTACGAAACACCCCTCCCCCCCCACACTTTTCATGGGAGATTTATTTTCTTTTTCAATTAAAGAACCAAAACTAGAAATTGCAAAAAAGCAGAAGCGTCAAAATTTTCAGAACATAATTATTTGTTTTACTTTGTACATCTTGCTAAATAATGTAAGCGTAATTCAGGTCTAAGTTTCTTCGAGGGAAGTTATTGTGTACATAATTCATCAAAACCCTAAGAAAAAGGTGAGTTACGTCCAATTATCTGCTCTCAAAACAAGTCCAAACAAAATTTTGTACTTTTTCTCTTTTTTTTTCATTTTTTGCTGCCGGTTTTTTTTAATTTTTATTTATTTATTTTTTTTGCGCCCCCCCCCTTTCCCCACTTATGAGCTCTAATCGCCACCTCTGATTTGAAGCCACACCTCTTTTTTATAATGAAAATGAATTTGATATAATGAAAGTTAAATAATTCTGATTTTCTTTTTGAAAATAATTGTAGCTATGACATTTGAAACAAATGATAGAATCATCTATAATTGAAACTGAAAATATTTTAACCACTGTAGCCACTCGTACATCCAGCAACAAAGCATGACCTATCGCACTTTTTCTTCTTGCTATTTGTAGCTATTTACAAACAATTTCAATTCTCTATGAAACAAGTGTTACGGCATACTTTCGCAAACCAAATTCAAAATATCAACGCCGGCGGGAACTTGCACGCCCTCTCGCGGTTTCCTCTTTTGGAGGGCGATATTTTTAAGATACGAACATTGGCCGATCGGAACACTACTCCTTTTAGGCACTATAGTGCAAGCGGCACCATTCTGAAGTAAGTGGTTCTCGTGGAAAGGCGCATTATATTAAAACGTAGTTCTTCAATTCCTGTGGTCACCATAATGCGAACTTTTTCAATTGCTTAGCGTGCGTACGGACTGTGGCCGACTTGTGATCATCATCGACGCTTTGGCTCCCGTCCCGAAAGTGTTTAAACCATTCAAAAGTTCAAGTGAACTTGTTTAAACATTTCGTAAGTTTCTGCAGCTGTCTTGCCCAATTTGAAGCAACATTTAATGAAAATTCTTTGCTGCAGTTTCACTTCGACGACAGGAATTAGAGCTACGTTTTCATGCGCTTTTCCACGAGAACCACTTACTTTAGAATGGCACCGATTGCACTGCACATGCGCAAAAAAACGCTCTTCAATATGCAATCATTAGCGCCATCTTCCGGCGTTTCGTTCTCCCACAGTTACGTGAGTCCTGGAAATTAATAGCCGGTCCCTGTTTTTTTCCATTTAGTGGTAAAGTCTACCATTGGAAATTACAAAAATAAGAATGCTAAAAATAGATTCTTAGAAATTAGCAGTGTCCCAAGGTACAATAGTCTCCCCTACTAATAAAACCAATCTACTTTTATGCTTAATATATACCATTACCGTAACAAAAAGCGTAATGTTAAGTACCCAAATGTGTCTAATAAAAGGTCTTATATGTTTCACCAACTTGTTCTGAAATATAGGTCCCACCTATTCTAAAATGTTTTTCCTAATTTAAATTTAACAACTATTATGATTATTACGCATTCAGTACTTTCGGAACATATTTGGAACGCATTTTATTTCATTATTTTTTTACAACTGAGCACATCCAGAACACGTTATAGAAAGCATCATTGCCACTGATACACTTCATCTGAACTAAAGTGTTCCAAAGTGCTCCTAGCATCTGTCTGCCGGGAACTGACAATGTACTTTAGGTCCATACACGCGCAAGGTAAATAGTATTTTGATATTTTGAGCAGAAACTTCATCAACGGAATTGCAGTTTGAAATTGCATGAGCGTAAACATCTTCAAAGAAGATTCAATAAAATGTATACGGCCCATACAAACCTAAATATAGTAGGTACATTTTTAAAACATAGTTCAATGATTTAAAAACCTAATTTGACTAAATAGAAAAAATCATATTCAATTCTTTAAAAAAAATCAATGCATTTCCGACAATTCATTATATAGTTTAAAGAATTATTCTTACATTTGAACATCTTTCCTATAGTTGAAATGGAAGCTTTTTTTTTTTTTTTTTGTACAAACACCAGTTAATATTTAGCAGTTGATGATGTATAAAGAAAAGAAAATCCACAATATATCCGTTCTTAAAAGGAAAACAGGTTGAGAATTTAAAACTGTAGGAAAAAACAAGCTAATAAGAAAGCTGTCATAAAACTTATAGAGAAACGAAGTTACGTAATATTTTGAAAGAAACAAAACAAAAAGAAAAAAAATAAGACGATGAAAAACAAAAAGTTTTTTTTTTTTTTTTTTTTTTGGATTTCTTTATTTTTATTTTATTTATTTTTTATTCTTAGTTCATTTGCAATTGTTGAGTTCAATTGGTACTTAGTAGCGGCACGCCCCGATCTTGTTCGGATTGAAAATGTGTCAATCCTAAAAAAAATATTATGCTGATACTGTTTATTTTGAAACAGCATGAAGCACAATATTTTTTGTTTCGTTTTTATGAGATTTTAAAACAAATTGATTCACTTCCTGCCCTGATCAAGACAGCAACTTGTAATTGCCCACTAGTAAGTCAATGTCCCTGTATGTAAGGTATAAGTAAAGTTGTACATTTCTCCTTCGGATTTGTTGATAGTGATTACAAAAGAACAGAATATTGTCACGTAGATTAAGCACACACTACTGATGAAAGCAGGTTTTATTCCAACCAAACGAGCTATCTGGCTGCCAAGCCACAGCTCCCCACTTTCAGCTAGAGAGATGGTTTTTATACAGGAATTAGTAACATTCGAGAACAAGACTATTCACATATAAAATTACATATTTCTAATTTACGTAGTTCTACAACATATAGAAAGGAAAGAAAATAAAAAAGGAGGAGAGTAAAGCCACACCTGGGCCTGAAACTTACAGGCTTTGGGTTATCATTTCAGTGCTCAAACCATTCAACCAGCCGGGCGCTCTCTTGCAGGGCGAATTAGGACAGTATAATTATGAAACTGATTTGTAAACTTTAACGTTCATAAATCACTTTCAAGGTCTTCAAGTTGTTTTTTTTATTATTTCCAAACAATAAGCGAGCAAATTGATTTTCTATCATAAGTTTCACTAAATATCTATCATTCTTCCATTTTTTTTTCAAATGTTCCATGTATTAAATGTTTTTTTTTTTTTTAAACAAAATATTTGAAAAGACACCCAACGAGTTCCGTGCCCAGAATATGTTGGTCCGCTTGACGCAAACAACTTGCGTGATGATGTTATTATGATGTGTGTGATGATAAATATCTTTTAAACCAACATATATTATTTTGTGTTTAGAATGAAAAACATGAATTTCAACCATCAATTAAATACATCAAGTTTAACTACACATTAAAATGACCAACTTCCACTTTTGCGCTTTTTATTCCAGAACAAACAACATTTTTACAAGAATTAGCAAAAACTTGGATCTTCATCAACTTCACTGTTGGTGTTACAAGAAAACTTATTTTATTTTTCTTCTAGAAGTTTACGTTTTTAAACTTTCTATAAAGGTGCCCTTTGTTACTGATCTGAAAAAATGATATCATATGATTTTCTTCAAAGCAACAAAAAACGAAATTACAGTTAGTTGTGAATTAAAATACCTTACTTTCTAGGAGGAAACTCTATTTAATACTTCAATCTTAATAAAAATTGTTTGAAGTTAATTTTTTAAACTTTCCAAAAACTTCTCAGTATAGCTGATATAAAATTTTCTGTTTTTTTTTTTTTTCTTTTCAATATATTAATGTATTGTAAACGTACATTTTACTTCATGTATTATAAATGTAGCATTTTAGGGTTTGTAACAACTATAGATGCTCCAACGAACCCAGAATGTCACAGTATCTTCTTCCTGAAAGGACTCATCAACGTTTCAAATATCAAACTATTTAGATTTTATGAGTGCAATATTCTGCGCTCTACCCTGGAGCATAACTGAAACGTGATTTAGAGGCTGATATTTTTACGACCCTGATTTTAAGACCCGCCTCCATTTATCTTTGTAGCCCATTAGAGGTCCTAGATAATAAGAGCCGTTGGCATTTAGCGCGAAAAGATTATTTTCACGCAATTTAAAATTGACTTTCTTGAGTATTTTCTCAAAAAGAAAAAAAAAGTATTACTCAATGATAAATGTTTTGTTTTCGAACAATAAATCTTTAACAGTTATATGCATCTAACGCAGTTTTTTTTTTTTTTTTTTTTTTTTTTTTAACAGAATTTACATTATTCGATTTAGAAATAGCATATATATTATTTCTCTGTTCATTCGTTTTTGTTTTGGTTGTGATTGCCTTTTGTAAACGCCGTCGGAAATAATAAAAAAAAATTATTCGATTTAATACCTAGCTGAAATGATAAGTAATGTTTGACACTTTCAAGTTTAATTTTAGTAAAGAAGTTTTATTTATTTATATATATATATTTTTTTTTTTTGAACATTACAGAAATAAAACTATCGTACAGTGGTCTCTTTGAAATGTAAACAGAGCGAATATTTTTTTTCAAAAATTTTAATGTAATTTTAGCAATTAATAATTTTAAGCATTCATAGAAGTAAATGCTCTGATACCTAAAAATTAATTAATATGCATCTAGAAGTCAATATAAATGTTATTATTTTCAGTTTTTTTCTTTTCGATTATTATATAGAAGTAAAAAAAACCTGTGATTATTAACAGCACATGAAACAACGAGCAATGTAACTAGTTTACACCACAGTGTAATAAAAGTTTATTTGCTTATTATTTTTCAAGTCATTTGACAACTTAAGTTAGATGCTTAAGTCAATCTTAGAAAATAAATGTTTATAAATTCAAACACTCATTCCATACACAATTAAATATCCATTAAAATATATTTCATTGCCATTTACATATTTATTTATTTACTTACATCTAGTAAATGCGGGATGTCAATTATTAGTGATGTGAAGTTAAAGTTAAATTGAAAAAAAAAAGTAATATTAATAATGCGATCAACAATTTAGTTTTAATGTTAAAAACAACATATGAGGCAGTGAGAAGCAAACGGATGTAAGTGCTAAAATTAAAAAAAAAAAAAAAGAGATAACCAGTGCAAATGGTAGGTGAACATATCCAGTTTTGGAGCAAGAGATAGTACTTGTAGCCCTGGTAGGTGCTGCTATACAGCATGATTTAGAAGGAAAAAAACTAAAGCCTACCTAGAATATTTAAATGAGTTTTACTCAAAACTTGGAAGATGTCCACTTTGCTTCTTAGTGCCCCATATATTTGGATTTAGTTTGTTACATGCTGAAAATGCTTACCATCGTTGGCTATGAAGTGACTCAGACGAATGGGAATTTTTCGCAAAATCCACTGAAGTGTCGAGACTTCGATGGGTTCGATGCCCTGTGAAATATTACTTCTGAGCTCGGAGATGGTCTTGGGGGAAATGTTCGCAAACATTACTTAAAAACGTCTCCCAAAATGAGAGTTGCGATCAGGAGAATAGGGTGGATTAGCATTTACAGTAAAAAGTAGTCTTTGAATGCCATGTACTGTCTTGCTATGCAACAAAGTCGTATCTGCGTTTTTAATCAAAATTCACTTACGGTCACCAAGTCGTTCTTTGACACATATTTCACCTATATAACCTGTTTTATGGTCAATTGTCAATAGGACATTCAAAAAGTCTGAGAGAAAAGGCGGTGTCTGAATCAAATACATTCAGCCGCGAATCTTCAAACGGTAATTTCAAATTTTTAAATCGGCTTTTGATATAATTTCTGCGCTTAGAACGGCAGTATGGAAAACTATCCAAAGGACTCGTGAAAAGCCTCCAATTACTCCATGAGCCTGATACGGTCAATTTATTGCAGAAACCTCACGAGAAAAAAACAAACAGATGATGCTTCCGTTAATTAAGAAATTCAAGAATTTCAAGAACACAATTGTTATTGAGGGAAGAAAGAAACATCCAGCATTCATTTGAGTTTTGACGTCTTGAGTTTAACTTTTGTTTTTCGCAATCACGAATTGCGATTGGAACCTACTCTTGGTTTCTTTTTTCTACAAATCGAATGGAATGAACGTGAGATTGTCAACCATCTTATTATGCCTGAGGATTTTCTAGAATAGGTAATACGAGGAACATCCATAAAAAAAAATTGTGACTAGGATGAAGTGGTAAAAAAAAAGTTTTTATACCCGACATTTACAGGTACACTTATCATAAAGATTATTTGCAGCATATAACTGTTATATATTTTTACTTCTTATGAATCTTAAATAATGGGAATAAGTGATTCGTATATTTTGCTGCGAAAATGTTCGACTTCTTTATGAGCCTATTTTATCAAACCGTACTTCTTGAGAAGGTTTTTTTTCGTTACTTATGATTTTTTGAAGTGCTAAAGAACTTTTAGCTTGCCATGTTATAGATGTACGTTATTATTATTATTATTATTATTATTATTACTAGAAAATCGTCCATCAAGATATGACGGGTCAAAATTGTTTCTACATTTCAACGAAACCATTCCTGTTTGGTGATACTTTGATAGTTCATTCCCGTGAAATGACCCAGACCTACCAGTAAAACAGTTAAATTACTGGATCGAGTCGGCGCCTTCGCGATCCTTCTGAGTGGGCCTAGAACAGAGTAGAAGCGAAAACCACTAAGCGATGGTTGCTTTTCGCCGAACTTGATGTTTACGTTCTGTCTCGTATCGTTTGCTCAAACGTTTGCGATTTTTTGCATTTATGATTGCGTTTAATTAACTCTTATTTATAGTTCAATCATGATCGATGGATATTTATTTATTTCTTGAGAATTAAAACTGTTTTTTGTGATAAAATTTGCTATTAGGATGTTAAATTAAAAACACTTTCTTGTAAAAAATATTATTTTTAAACAATTCCTAAAAGAAAACTACTGTGAAGGGAATTAACAAAAATTGTTTTAGTTTAATCTAGAGCTACCCGAGCCGTGTCAGCCGTCTTATTTTTTTCGAAATCAGTGTTTACCAAGAAGCACAACAAGGAGTGCCCCCCCCCCCCTTTTTTTCATTTTCTTTCCGATTTATGGGTTAGACCTTCATATCGTCTCATCTAAATTGAGAATAATTAAAACGCATTTGTTGGTAACCATAGCTTGTTTTGAAAATTGTTGCTGAGATGCACTGATAAAATCTAACTTCCTTTTTTGACATTTCCTTAATTTAGCGTTACTATTTTTCAGTTTCGAATAATTGCTTATAAATATGTTAATGAAAACAGATATGAAATTTTCGCCTTGTTCTTTCTTTGTTCTGTTGCATGTTCCACAACTTCCTGTATTGTCGAATCAGGGATTTTATCCAATAAGATTTTTTTCAAAATTTCTTATATTTTCTGAATGGAGAAAATTTTCATCGCTTGATCAAAGAAATTTAAAAAAAAAATCACATTATCTGAATCTGGATAAGTCAGTTTGCCTCTATCTGCATCAAACAAAAATCCTTTTGTCATAGAATTTGTTATTTCAAATAATAACTCTTTTGACCCTGATAATAAGTTTAACCTTGATGTGAAATGACATTACAGAGCAGTGATTGAACACAGCACTGCAAATGAGGTTTTAATTTATGAACAGCGTATCCAGAAAGAATTTTGAGAGATATCAAATCTTCTTCAATCATGTTGCAAAAGGCAACGCCTTTTATGTATACTTCAATCATATCTATTAGAGTTTCTTTTTCAGAAAACCCACGCAAAAATTCTTTCAAATGAAAATTGCCACATTCTCTTAAAAGCAATTTCAGTAAGCTGTTTATTCTCATTTTTTTCAGCTTGCAGAACTTACTCTACAGAAATACTGTAGTTTACACCACATAACTGGCGATATTGACGAAATCCGCCTTCGAAAGGGTCAGAGTTTGGTACTTTATAGTTAAAACACAACTATTTAGATAATGATGTCAATTGATGAATTATTATTTCTCTAATAGTTTTTGTGGTATGTTCAAATGAAAAAAAAAAAAAAACGTTTCCGATGGCAGTTTCCTAAGTTTCGTTTTCAGTCCTGGAGTCGTAACCCTTTCCCATTCACTGACCCATTCTAAACCATTTTCTAAAAAAATCAATCTCTCATTTGAAATAAGCTTAAAAGGTTTTTATTGTCATCCAATTGTTCATAACCTTTGTGAGGATTTTTCACATTCATAGTGCTCCACCTTAATTATTTGGATGAACTCTGTTCGTTCCTTTATATGCAGAGTCATTTTACCTTTTGAAAGCTTGAGCATTTGTCACGTCAAAAACTTTTTAACAAACCTAAATTTTGACCCTCATATTTGCTTGGGTGTAATGATATTACCGTCAACTTTGAAGAACACTTAATCATAAATTTAGATTCTTCTCTCTCTCAGATGAACTAAGGAAGCATAATTAACCCCGCTAGGTACTTATATGAATATCAATATCCTGGGACTTAATTCTGTATTCGTAATCCAAAAGAAAAAATGATTTAAAATAAAATTTCACAACTCGAAACGTCGACACACGTGCGATGAGTAATCAACACATCGCCTAAAGCTGACCCAAAGAGTGAAGAAACAAATTTTCCCCCAGCGCTTAGCTCAGGGGTCGAATGGCGGCGGTGACACTTGTTCCAGGCTCACTCAAAGAGAAACATCGCGAAGGCCCCGATCGAGTTCAGCCTTGTCACAATAAACCTTTGCCAGCATGTTAAACATTACCAAAACATATTATCAAATTATCATGCCGTGGCGCGAGGTTCATAGGTTCATTGTTGAACTCGCGGGTTACTCGATCATTGGCTATAATATATATATATATATATATATATATATATATATATATATGTTTACAAAGATTAATTTCACAAATTTCTTAAATATAAACTATATTATTATACACAGGTTATATATGCATTATTATATCAGGTACACCATAATTTTTGGAGCACTCCCATATTTTGGCACCCGGGGTGATCCCCCGGTTGCTCCCCTCTTCGAACGGCTTCACAGGGCTGTCCTAAAAATGACCTGGGCGACCGGATGCGAATATTTTCTGCCGCACATACACACATATAAACTAATTACTAAACATAAATTTTGTACTTAAACATTGCTACGATTAAGCTTCAACAATAAGGCCTACGCTCTTACGCAATAAAATAGTTCGAATCTCAATAATTTTACTGTTAGAAGTTCTCTCTCATGTTCTCTTATGTTTCCTATTTATACATGGAAATGTATTAAACAATGTGCCTTTAATTCCATAAAATGTTACACGTAGGAGTATGAGAATATGCTTCAATTTATTGCTGAACATGTCTTCAGGTATGAGTATTTTCTTGCTTTTGATGCCTCGAATACTTGTATTTGATGCCTCTCCTCGTTGTTGAATTCGCCTGTGGCAGATTTTGAAGAGGTCTGCAGACTATTTCTGAATTGGAATAATTGTTTTTCCCTTCACTTACTAAACGAAATTTCTCAATTTTATAGCAGAAAAATACAGTGCAAAGTGGATTAGAAAATAAATAAATGAAATTGATATAGGGGGGTCCTTTCAGTGGCTCAGAGGTCAAAAGCACTTGCTCCCGCAGCTGCCTGTGCCTGTATGTGCTGTGTGTGTTAAAAAAAAACGAACTAAGTTAAATTAATACTTTTGTGCAAAAAGTAAAATAAGAAATAACAACGCTAAAAAGCACACTTTGCAGATCACTGCAGATACGTGTTTTGGGGTTACAATGAACATCCTTTTTAATGCAAAAGAAATGAGCTTATGGATGAAAAAACATCCGAGAAAAGGTTGGATTTCTTTTGACGGATGTCTTTTCATCCAAAAGAAGCTCATTTCTTTTGCATTGAAAAAGGCATCCATTGTAACGCTGAAACTCGTGTCTGTAGTAATCTGCAATTCCATCTGTTTGACGTGGTTATTTATTTCTTTATATATTTTTTATAAACAAATTATGCTTTGGAAATGCGCCAACATGTGATTCATCGAATACACTACATGCTTGAAGTTTCAATACTTTTGCCTACGGTATTGTTTTTAATTATTTTGGAAATGGAACTAATTTTAACTGACGCTACTTTAAGTTCACTCATTTTATTTCTTTTTTAATGATTATTCTAAGGCTTAAGGTTAATTTTAATTATTATAATTTTATTAGTACTGTTTACTTATTTTGCGGAGAAGAGTATGTTTTAAGCAGTCTTTATTTTTCATTTGTTTTCAAAATGACATATTTAAAATTGTATCCGTGTTTTAAATTAATTCTGATGCGATCATTTAACCCTACCCCAAGTTAGAAAGGGGCCACAATGTCAAAGAAATGATCGGAGGAATACAAGTAGACCACATAAAACGTTTCGAGAGAGGTTCCATACACTTTTCGTATAGGCCCATGAAAATGAAAGCCATATCTATTGAAATTAAATTAGAAACAGCAAAAAACATAATTTTCTGTTACCAAATTGTATAACATATTTCATGAACATTACAAAAGACCAGACTTTTGTTTAAAATATGTTTGATAATTGACCTATTAGTGCATTTTTTTTTTTTTTTTTTTTTTTTTGGCACAGATTGATTTGATCAAGAAGAAAAAATGTGAACTTTAAATTGAAAAATTAGTAGTTCACAATGTCGTTTTTTTTTCGTTTGCTTAAACTCAGAGCATCAGAACATTAATAAGAAAAAGCGTTGGAATTAAAGGTGGCTTGTGGAAAAATTATTTTGTTTAGTTTCAGTTTTTGATAACCCACTCTAAACGCATTTGTGCTTGAGACTTTAGATCGCCGCTTAATCAGCGTACCATTAGATTTTTAAAAGAATACGACCGCAGGAAGATGGTGTAAATTGAGTTTCAAGATTCTGTAAATACACTAGATAACATCCGGAATCAATTTGGTTTTGCTTTCATTGATGCGGGAACCGAAACCGGTGTAAATATCCCAGTCCTCTCTCCCTACTTTTTCTTAGAATTATTAGTGCTCTAACCCCTACGCCAATTCCAAGAATCTACAGTTCAACTTGGCGACCACAGCTCTGAATGTCAGTTTTTTTGAAGCACAAGTTTTCATTCGCTCTACACTTGTTTTCCTTGCCCTACGCAAAAACCGGTCGTCGAGTGACAAATCTTGAGTAGTCTATTATCTTTGGTTAAACCTAGCGACCTTTATACTGAGAGATGCGACACAGGCGTACTGCGCGCTGTTTGTTCACTGGCAAAAACCGTCTAACGCTCAAGTTCCCGTCCATAGGATTTGCATTGCACGCAACACGCGCTCAAAGAAAAAAAAGGTGGATTCCTTTTAAAATACGGAAAACTATGCAATTTAATTTTTGGTTTTACATTCTTTGATGTGTTGGTTACCTATATCTTGCCTTCACTAAGGAGAAAATTTCCCCAGGAATTTCTGAAAAATTGTTTTGTTTTGCCAGGCTTACGTTCAAGGTTTTGTTTCTTGTATCCTAAGCGATATTTTCGACTTTGATGGCAAACCAATACATTTAGGATATACTTTAATGTGTTAACTTACTTTCTCTCGAAATTCATGGTGTTTTCTTTCCTGTAATATTAGTTTTAATGCTGGATTTTCCGATTCATGAAAAAAGCATGCTTTGGCGACATTCGGGATTTAAACACGCGCCAATCAGGTTACTCTACTCAATGTTAAAAAGTTTGTATTTACAAACAAACAAAGCTGGATAATTGAAGGATTCTCTTTTACGCGATTTATATAATAAAGTTGTTGCTTTAAAACCATTAGCAAGTGTACGTTTGACCTTTTTTTTTTAGTTTTTAAATCTGATAGCGTGAACTTTTGAATCAATTGGCTTCTACATTCTAAAAACATTTTAGTTCTTATTATTTCCTCCTGTTTTCGCAGGGTTTGCTGCTATATAAGTACATATAAATCCGACGTTTATTTTAAAATTATCATGATATCTGATAATTTCGATATTTATTTTTGGAAACATGATGCTTGCAGTATTGTATATGAATATTACTTAGTTCCTCAGTTTTCGAGGCTATGTAGCATGGTGGATAATGGACGCGCTTAGAGGTAGGGAGGGCGTCGGTTCGATTCCCGATGGAAGCAAATCGTTTTCGTCAGCACATTTTAAACTTTTAGTATTACCACTGCCATAATTAGTTTTATCACCAATTAAAATCCTATAATAATTTTTTGCTAAATAAAAATTTGTAATTTTTTTTTTTTTTTTTTTTTTTTTTAAGTAGAAATTTTTTGAAATGACTTGCACAAATAATGCACTCAATTATTCTTTTACAGAATTTGATTTCAATTGAGCGAAGAAACGATTTTCGTTGTAATTCAGTTCTACGGATTTCTTCCTCGTACGATATTAAAAGCTAATGTGCTTGAATTCAAAATGCTCCTGTTAAAAAAAATAGTTGAAACTTAAGTAGTTGAAACTTAATTCATCACTGAAACTTTTTTAAAATATCATATATTGATATTAATGAATTTTTAATATGTTAAATGTGTTTAATACATGTATAAAAAGTTCTACGGTTGGGATAGTAAACATAACCTCGCAACATTGTGAAGGCTACGCAGCCTTACCGTGTTAGGTTTGCCTCAATATTATTATTAAAATTTTTTATAAACCTTTAACAAGATTTGATTTACGTAGTGTTAAAACTATATTTTATTCATTAGTCTGTATCAAAGCAAAATGTATGGCAAAAAAAATTCAAAATTCAACTGTTTTAGATTTAAGTACTCTCTTAACTAAATTTATTGAGCAGATTGCTTGTTTATTGTAATTAAATGCCTTAGGTACTGGCTTTTCAAGTACTTTTCAATTTTTTTAAGGAACGAATTATGCAATTTATCGGGAGTCGGGAGTAAGGGGCCCCAACAAAACAAAACGGGAGGGGGGGGGGCTAGGCTATAGCTTGTTTAGCTTATTGGTAAATTCCGTCCAGCCGAAGATTTATTTCGAAGGACTAAAGAGCAATTTTGTGAAATACCACTTGTCCCAAATATATCAATCCTTGAAAAAAAAAAAAAAAAAAAAAAAAAAAAAACACGATATGATACATAAACGGCAAAATTAAGCGTGGAATATTCATTCTTGACCACGTGAAACTGGCTGCTATGCGCCAAATAAGCGATAACGCGCCAGGTGCGGATGCCCTCGCCAATTCGAGTTGGACGGTTTTTTCGACTCGGAAGTATGCGCAGAAACGCTATTTCAGCCTGTGTCTCATCTCTTAGTATAAAGGGTCGCTAGTTAAGCCATGTGACCGGGTCGGTGCTTTAGGCTTTCCTAACCAAATGATCGGATAGTACCGTACATAACAACATTTGTTTTCGGTTCAAATCCATCTGAGTTTTTGCATCAATGGCAAAAATGCTTTAAGGATTATCAAACTAATCAGTACATTATTAAAGGAAAAGATGGTGGAATTTGAAGACGAAATAAATTTTATTATCGTCCAGATAAATTACAACATAGTCCAGTCATTTAAGAACTTAAATTAGGTAAGAATCTCGGAATTCGAAATACCCAGCTGTAAGTCTGTAAATACTTGTATAATGACACCCTAAAAGTTGTCTCAAAACCTACATATGGTTGGGTGTACGCAACTATTAAATTTCAAGGTCAAAGCTCACAAAAATCGTTTTTTATTGCTCTTTTTTTGTAAATATCTCATTTCTTATAGTTTTTTTTTTTTCCTATTTGTATTTATTATCAATATTGTAGAATACAAAATTCTCTACAAATTTTGTTCAAAAAATTTTTTTTATACGGTGAACCGTTTTCGAGATAGAGGGTGGAGAGCGCGTGGTCACAGGATCACTTCAGGTCAACCGGTGCCTCTGGTCGAAAACGCACCATATATAGTTGATGAACTATCGATAATTCAATGATTATAAATATTTGTCAATTTTTATTAACTATTATATTATATTATCAAATCGAAATGTTAATATGTTAATTGAAAAATTACAAGCTGCAAATATTACTACTAAACAAGCCAGAGATGATGCGGATGTTCTTATTGTTGAAACTGCAATTGAAGAATCAAAGTCTGAAAAAACTGCAGTTATAATAGGACAAGATATTGATTTACTTGTCATTTTAATTGGGCGTAAACTGTCTTACGAACAATAAATTTTCTTTAAATAAGTTGGGAAAGGAAATGCGAAAACGGAGATATACTCGACTAAAAGTTTTGATAATTATCCTCATTCCAAGACACATATTTTATTTTTGCACGCATCAAGTGGCTGTAACATAACTTCTGCGCTTTTTAAAAAGGGAAAAAAATCATTTTTAAAAGTGTTTGAGAAACTGACAAATTTGGATGAACTGGCTGCAGCATTTGAGGAAGAAAATTGTTCGGCCCAGAGATTATTAGAGAGTGGAACTCAAACTTTATTGGCAGTCTATAATGCTCCGAAATCTGTGAAAAGTCTCGATCATCTTCGTTATATGCGTCAAGTCTACAAAACTTAATAAACCTGTGCAGCTTTCAAATATTCCACCAACAAGTGCAGCTGCTCATCAACATTTCAAACGCGCGTGTATATTATCAAGTTCAAACTTGGTTAGGGCATGATTTGGAACCCCAGGTATGGGGTTTGGCAATGCGAAACGATTTTCTGGAGCCTATCATGACAATTTTACCACCTGCTCCAGAAGATTTGCTAAATACAATTTTCTGCAACTGCAAGAGTGGTTGTGGTTCGCGATGCGGATACAGGAAAGCGGGCGTACAATGCTCTTTAGCTTGTGGCCAATGTAATGGGCAAGCTTGTCTCAATGCTTTACTATATCAGAGCGACATTAACGAAGATGGAACCTTTGACCCCGAAATCATGGAAGAACTTGAGACAAATGTCGTTGAAGACGATAATGAAGACCAGTTTGAAATTTACCAGCAGCCGGAAGACGACGATGAAGAGGAAGAAGATGATTAAAATTATAAATTGTAGTTTTTGTACGCTTTATTCCATTTTTTTTTACTTTTAAAAAACATAAATGTATTGAATGATATTTTTAATAAAAAGATTAATTCATAATTTATTTGTTTTTTTTTCATCATGTAAGAAGTTATTAATATTAATTAGGTTAAAATTTAAATATAATTCCAAAATTCCCATTAACAATTCTGCAATTACATGGGCAGGTAAGTGCTGTTAAGTAAATTAATACTAAATAAAAAGTGGATAGGTTAGGAAAAAATGATAAAATATAACATAATAGTTATTAAAATTTGACAAATATTTATAATTATTGATTTATCGATAGTTCATCAACTATATATGGCGCGTTTTCGACCGGAGGCACCGATTGACCTGAAGTGATCCTGTGACCGCGCTCTATCTCGAAAACGGTTCACCGTATAAAAAAAATGTTTGAACTAAATTTGTAGAGAATTTTGTATTCTACAATATTGATAATAATACAAATAGCAAAAAGCCCATAGGAAATAAGATATTTACAAAAAAAAAGCGCAAAAAGCCGATTTTTGACACCTTTGACCTTGAAATTTAATAGTTGCGTACACTTTACCATAAGTAGGTTTTGAGACAACTTTTAGGGTGTCAATATACAAGTATTTGCAGACTTACAGCTGGGTATCTCGAATTCCGAGGTGAACTTACTATAATGACTAAACTAACAGGGTAGTTCTGTATACACAAGACCAGTGCAGTGGAAGATTTTTTTTATCTTTGGTGGAAAGAACAAATTGGGCAAATGAAGTTTTCGTTCCAAAGATGGGACCGCTAATCGGTCGGAGTTCGCTTCGCTCACTGATCGGCTAGAATACAGGAACTTGGTGGCTTGGCGACCTTGGTCATAACAATGCGGTTTGCGTGATTATTTTTTTACTACTGTTAATGAAATTTATTGTATCTTTTGTTTATTTATGAAATATTTTAAATTGCAAAGATTTGTTTTTGTTTTTTAAAGAGTGTTTAATCTATTTAATTAAGGAAAGTATTTATTTTCATCGGGAGGGGGGAGAGGAGTGATTTTCGCGAATTCAGGGGACTGTTTTTAAATTTATCATTTTTTAAACGATATCCATTCGATTGTTTTATTTATTTATTTATTTTTTCATATGGGGGACGTTGCAGCGGGAATTTTTACTAGATGAGAAAGTTATTTTTTTATACCTAATATCTGAGGATGATTTTTATCCTTTAAGTATGGCTAAAGGAACAAATCAAGTACGGGAGAAAAAATAGTTAATAAGACAACTGCTCAGTGTGTATTAGATAAATCAAGTTGTAATAAATATGTGCATTCTGACACGAAGTAGCTTAAAACATTTTCTATTTACTTATTTTTTTCAACAAAACGGTTGAAACACTTGATAGTTTATTGAAATTTTTCAACTTTACAATTGACAAAGTGTGAACAGAACAACGTCTGTTGGGTTCTCTAGTATATATATATATAATTAGTTAAATTGATAACTCTTCAATTAAAAAGCATTTTTTACTTTTAGCTAATACCGAAAATACCGGTATATTCTACCTCAGCAAATACCGGTATTAAGAGATTGAAAAATAGATACCAATACCGGTATTCGGTATAACGTAATTGCAATCCCTAGCCACAATATACTAAACACTGCATAACATTTCCTCAACTTAGTGTGGGGTTATTTTTAGAAGTTTATTCTCAACAGCATTGCAAAAGTAGAACTTTAAATAGAATACTCGAAAACGGCTGCTAAAATTTTATCTTAAAACATAAATATTTTTTATGGTTTTTCACTCTTATCACATTCATCTAAGAGCCTATAAAACAAACTGGAGGTATTTCAGTTTTTAATGTTTCTGCATAAAAAACGTTTATGGTTTCTTTAATCTCCATCGGCTCCTGCGAAATGTGACGAGAATATCGATTTCTATTACATCGATGTTAAGCTCATTATATTTTATGCACAAAAAATTCTTTGGTTAGATATTAAAATCCAAATGCTAAATTTAATGGCATCATAAAGTAACAAGTCTTTAATAAATTTTCAATTTTTTTTTTTCTTTTCGTTTCTAAATGAGTAAATATTATAATTAGGAGCAGATAAAAGATTATTTTACTTTAACTGAACAATATATAACTGCCTGAACGCATATTGCTGATTAAATAATGTGCAAACCTTAAGAGCTTATTGGGTCAGGTCTTCATTTTAGGATAATAAAAGTAAGTACTGAAAAATGTATATCTGGTGTAAGTGAGAATACTTTTGGACATGAAATTCAAGTTCCACACGATGATTTATTAATATCACATTGTAAATGTAATCTCAGCTTATATGAGAGGTTTACCGCGTTCATCTTTACTGCCGCAACTTCAGATTGATGAATCTTAGGAAGGTAAAACTGCTGTCTCTAGATGCAAAAACACTTATTTATTTTTATCTAGATTATTTGTTCGGCCGTTGTTTATTCGAAAATTGTTTAACATTTTAATATTTTATGTTTTCTTTCTTCCAATGCATATGTATTTATATATGTTTTACGTGTATTTATTTATTTATTTTTTTTGTACGTAGTATCAGTTAAAAAAAGGAATGATTTAGAGCATATTTGACTATATATTTCATTTTAATTATATATGTTTTGAATATATATTTGTATATATATTTCACTTTAATAAGTTATTTTTTTAAAGAAATTCACAAATTAAACAATGTAATTAATTCAACTAAGAACTTGTTTGCTACCGTAACACATAGCCCAGATAATAGTGCAACAAGACCAGCATTGCGTACTTTATTCGTTTTCCACTGAGTTCAGAATTTGCTTCGCATAGTATTTATGATAAATCAATTGGAAATAAATGTGAAACGCTAAAGGAATATGAATGGGCAGCAAAAGTTTGAATTCTAGTTTTGAAAATGCCTTTATCAAATGGGGCGGAATGAGATAAAACGCCGCATTTATCATTATATGCTCAACATTACGTACATGATATATTGCTCCAAATCATGGTGGCTATAAAAAATGTAAATGCATCCTATATACAATAAAAAAAATAAAGGGTTAACTAAAATGTCAATCGAATAACGTTAAAAATATACAAATTTCATTGAACTAAAAGATGCACCGTGGCTTTTTCAACGTTCCTTGATTATTTTTTATTTCCATTTTTTATAACTTTTGAAAATCTCGCATTAAAATGTAGGCCTCAAATTATTCTCTGCCATTCAATAAAATATGTGTAAATTTTTCTAAGAATAAATCGCAGTACAGGTAGCAGAAATATTTCAATTTTCTAGAAATGCTGCTAACCTGCTCTTTAACATTTTGTAAGGAATATGTATGATTTTTTTTTTTTCAAAAATACGTGTCCCCTTGTAGTACTAATTAGATCAGAAAAAATCAATTCAGAAAGAGATGCTATAACTACGAGTCTATTACTATTAAAAAGGTTAAATGCTTAAGGAACATCATAGTTTAATATTAATTGTGTAGTCTTTTTCTTCCTACAAGAGATCTTCCTCACTTTCTGATCAATTTCTTTGATTTACATCACATTTTAAAACTTATCGGGCAGGCTAATGATGAAAATTAGACCCACGTTCTCTACGAATTGTTTTTTTCTTTCAAGAAAAACCTGTTTTAAAGCAACGGACTGAAGTTTTCAGTTACATTTTTAAGTTTAACTTGCGCTGTGATCGACAGAGCTGAATTGCTCGATTGACAGAGCATTCGAATGGTAACCAGAAGAACGAGTGTTCGGGCCCGGACGATCCTGCATCAAAAAATTAGACAAATATCGCGCATTACTTGGACAGATATACACAATAAATAATACAAATGAGAAAATAAAGCAGATGGATACGCTCCTTGCTGTTACGAAAACTTGATTATAAATATGTAGCTATATCGATTTCTAATTGTAGTTTTTTTTTTTTTTTGAGCAATTACATTTCTTATTGTTCTTATTTGACTGTTTTCAATTCCTATGATTTTATTTTCCCCCCGCCTCCCTCTTCTCATTTAGTAGGTTTACTACCACGGTACAGTTTCCCATTATTATCTCGATTTGTCAAAAGTGGTGACTTACGCTCTTTTCAAAATCAGCGATTCAATTAAGTAGTGAATCGCTTATTGGAAAAAAATATTAGAAACGAATAAAATATGTTTTAAAAATATGTTTTAAAAATAGAGCAAAGGAGCCCAATGGGCCCCCGCTCAAATTGATTTTCCTCACCGAAAAAGAAAAAAAGGAAATAAAAAGTTCAAATGAACGTAACTGATATTAATCATAATATGCTTAATTGATATTTAATCTGAGGTTATGGAGCTACTTTCAGGGCGATTAAGCGAGTAAGGGGAGTTTCCTGAGGCATCCTGATGTATGTTCAAATCTACTTGTCTGAAATAAATTTCCAGAAAAAAAAACCATATAATCAATTGAACATTTTTGAATCCATATCTAAGGCCGTACCCTCTGTACCCTATAACTTCCGGTCAAGAGAAAGGAACTAGGTAGTGGGGAACCAAAGTACAAATTTTTCATTCCATTTCTGACATCCGAAAGACGTCTGGTGTTTTGCATGTAATCTAAAATTGTTTTTTTAGAACTGATAATTTTTGGTGCATTTTCCTTTTCCGTCTAATCTATAAATTGCGCACATAGGCGTCTCGTACGGGGGGGGGGGAGAGGGGGCGAACGTCCGCTTCCTTCCTACGGTGGAGGGACTTGCCCCCTCACTTCTCAAAGTTGCACAATACTGATCGATAAAAAAAATGATTTTTTACTGGATGGGTTGATTTATTCCACGAAGAAAAAACTGAAAATTCTAACTAAATGGACCTTTAACATGTTATTTCGCGACAATCGAACTTTGAATTGGAGGTGGACATCCGTTCCCGTTTTGGAGGTCATATTCCAAATTTTTTGGAGGTCACTTAATCAGTCATGTTAAAATCCCATAATATCGTCAAATTTTACAAAAAAAAAAAAACAAAAAAAAAAAAAAAAGGAAGAAAAAATCAGCATCAGGGTCGCCGTTCCTTAACTCTCGTACTTCTTTCAAACCCCCAATTCTTTCGTGAATCAACCACATGTGGTTGGGCATAAAGATTTTCAGGGCTAGTTTTCTTATGTTCTTAAAACTTACACTTATTTTTTCGGCCATTAATTCATTAATGTTTGAAGAACAAAAGAACGTGATGTAGAAATTTGAAGGAAGACGGACAATCGCGGTAGTTTCGAATCCTTCCCCGAATCACAAAAATCGGGTGTATCTTCTTGCATTTGTACTTTGTACAACTATTCTGTAAAGGGCCCCGCCAGATTTCAACAATTGGGCCTCGCATGTGTATAATATTTTACACTTAAAAGCATGTGAACTTGTCGATTCAGTATTTGTTAAAGTAAATTTTAATATCGTTTCATGTACTTTTGTTGTTCGAGAAAAATACCAAAATAAGTGAAATAAAGCCAGTGGATAACTGATGGCATGCAACGTGCTATAGCAAAATCCTTGTTGTAAAGTCTTTGTGGATCAAATTTTTTGAACTTGGATGAAACAAGACTCCAATTTGTTCAAAAGAGGCCCCATGAGATTTTAGATAAGAAGATTAAGTCACATGTTATTAAATATAAAGTTATGAGGGAGGTGTGGTGAAAACAACTAGGTTGTATGAGTCCTGAAAGGTTTTTATGTTTCTCCTGTGATAAAAAAAAAACAATTGAACAAAAAAAAAATTCTCTTTTTAAACAACTTACTATTATCTGTAGTGTTTGTTTATCTTTTGTAATAACTATTTATATCTTACGGTTTGATTTTCTTATTTAAGAATGTGGTCGATCGATGGAAACTAAATGGTTCATCTATAGAAACTGGTTCCCATAAAGGGACCACATGCTAAAATATTTCTTTTTAATTTTATTTTTTATTGAATACAGTTAGCATAAAAGTGAATATATTTATTAAAGGAGAAATCTACTGAGTAATTATTAATATCTACTATATATTAAAATCTGTTCGCGTCCGTCCGTCTGTCTGTCTGTCTGAATATCGATCTTCTCGAGAACCGCTGCGAATCGAGAGTCAAACGAGATACCGATCAATTCGAAATTTTCCAAAGAAAACAATAGGACCAATCTCGTAATTGTGCGACTTTAATTAGCGAAGATATTAATTAAAACGTTAATTAACGTAACGTTATTCAGGAATTTTTATTTCTTTCCTGTTGCCATTTTGCATATGCGTGAGCAAGTAAAATTCTTGTTTTAAAAGGGATTTTTTTGGCTGCGGTCCAAATCTTAAAACAACGTTTCCATCCAGAATTTCATTTCAAATTAGTTTAAAATTGATTGGCCTATTCGGACGTAGTCTTTATTTTATCGTCTGTCCTTTTTTTTTTTTTTTACATTCAACGTTCTTAACTCTTTTCAGCATATGAAAGTTGTTTCTTCAGCTATGTTTATCGATTGTAGTGTAAGTTTATCATTCACCGGCCTCATATTTTGGTACACTTAGGATGTGCGACTAATTATGTTTATTTTGTTGGACTTTTTCCCGTCACATGGATGAGTTTTCGAATTGTAACAAGTCTCTTTTTCTTTCCTGTTTCTATTTTTAAAATACAGTTTATATCGTTAAAAGAGCATGTCAAATTAAGATTGTTTGGATTTCTATGTGAAACAGAGTTGAACAAAAAAGATTGTTTTTAAGGATTTTAACCAAAGCTAAATTGGAATCTGATGACTTGGTATTAAATTAATGCTTATTAGTAGTTATTTAGTCTTGGTGCTTTAGTTTCACCTAATCAGCCAAAAAGTATGTGTCATTCTATGTAAAAAGCCGATTGTGATTGTACATAAATAGTTTAGATATAGTCTATCAGATGTAATTCATTTTAACGTGAGCATAGATTATAGTTGATAATGCATATATTTTCATCTTTTGTGCTAATTTAAAATACTCATAACTTGTATCATTGATAACTATGATTAACGTTAAAGGGATTTTTGCCAAAAATATGCTCTACTGGTGCTTTGCAAACCTTGCATTACGCGTATTTATTTACTCCTTAGCGCTTTAGAAACTGATGTCAGAGTAATACAAAAACATCAATTGGACATATCTTTTATTTTTTAAGTAGCCCGTGCAACGCCGGGCACGCAGCTAGTCGTCAATATAAATTTTGAGTCTGAACTACTTCCTAAAAAAGGTCAAAAGTGTTATGTGGTTCATTGACGGTAACCTTCCCCTATATACGAGTAAAGAGGTTTAGTGTTCTGCTAAATTGTTTTTCTAAAATATAAGAATACACAATACAATCAATTAAAACATTCTAACAGCATTTCAGGATCACAAAAATAAAGCCTTCCATATACGCCCTACTAGTTCCTGAAATACTCGCTAGAAATCGTTTGACAAAACAATTTAATTAAATTAACACAAGAGACATTTTGATTTTTCTTGCTTCTGTGTGTGTCTAAAACGTATAATTTATCTTCTCCCACTAAGGTTTTCTTTCGTATACTGTTTCAGACAATTGGAAACGTACTAAATAATGCAATAATTAATGAAGCCTTTGAGCAAAAATGCCTTTGGCAGTAATTACGATTAATGGTATTTCCAAAGCAGCCTTGGAAAATTGAGTTGCATCAGTTTGAAAGACAGTAATTGGGTTACATTTTTAATAAAAAGAAACTACAACTTAGTAAACATGGCGGAACAACATTTTGCATAATTATTTTAAATTTTCTTGTTATTTATGATAATGAGTGCTGTGGAGATAGAAATCACACTGGTTTGTCAAAAAGAATGACATGAATGGATACCTCTTTTTAGAATTTTGCAAAATACTTGCGGCTTAATGAAAGACATGCATTTGCTAATTTATACAGAATAATGTTTTTAAATTCATATTTTTGGTTGGATTAAATTGGTTTAATATAGATTTTACTTTTTTTAAAACGTCAAAGTGGAAAATGAGGTGTCTAAGAAAATATTGTTAACAATATTTTCGTAGTATGTTGCATGTTCTAAAATGTAATTTTATGCGTAGGAACTGGGCATATTTTTTGATATGCATTTGTTTTGTAATATTTTCTGGTTATTGGGGTGGCAGCCGTGGCAGATAAAGGACTGTCCTACAAGTATTTTCCTTTTCATTGTTTTGCATTTTGTCATCTATTGTAGGTTAACTTTATTGTACAAGCCTACTTATTTGGTTTCCGCTGAAAAAAAAAAAAAACGCGGAAGAGACGTCTACTTCAAACATTTCACTATTGTTAGTATTGAATCCAGAACGCGTTTCTTCAAACATCGCGAAAACTCATTTCTGCGGATACTGCCGTTTACCTGCCTACCAGAGTATACCTTGTTGAAATATAATTACTAAATTGTATAATACTCTTGTTTAAGTATAATTACTGGAAGTTTCGTTAAAAAAGGTAACTGCATCAAGCTATGTTTGGATACAAATTATGTACGTTAAGTGACCAGACATCCCAAATTCAAAGGGATACTCATTTTTTGTCTTGTGTTGTTTCCTCGTATTTTTAAAACTTCGGTTCAATCCTGAAACCAGTGTCATTGAACATTCTTATTTGCGACTCCTTGATTTTTGCCAATTTTGTAATTATACTGTTACTCAATTTTGTTCAGGATCATATGCAGAACAACAATGGGGTCGTTTTCAAAATTTTAAAAGTATTTTTTTCTGAAAGAGCATGTTTAAAAACATGGGATCTGACCATTTTTTAAATAATTTCCTTAAGTTTAATAGTTTAAAAAATATATTTAAATCGGAGCACTTTCATTGTTTACGGCTTCTCCCGATGACATCACAAATGATGAAATGCCATTAAGGGTAGCCATCCACAGAGTAAAATATTTAATTCATATCTTTACTCACGTGTATTAGCAACGATATGATTGATAGCAAGCGTAGAGCGCAATATTTAATTCGCTTCTTGATTATCATAACGTGGAATGACAGCAGACAGATGCCAAAGTACATCATTTGTGACGTCATAAAGACCACGCCTTGTTTGAAAAATCGGACATTGTAAAAAAATATTTATTAAAAATATAACTGTTTTGGGAAAATGGAAGTATTTTCTGGGTCCATGTTTTTTTTTTTTTTTTTTTTTTTTTTTTTTTTTTTTTGCTCATTCTATCCATTTCAATGACTGAAAGTAGTACTTTTGACTGAAGGAAACCATCCCGTTACAAACATACTCCTCCACAACACACGATGACAATTAACATACCACGCCATTGAAACTTCTGTAAATCGAAATTAGACACAAATTGTTCGATACCAGCCATTGAGAAGAGACAAAATGTAGGGCCTGATGACTTTCGTTGGTGAAGGAAAGACCCCAAATCACGTGATAGATTTAAAAGAAAAGTATTGGAAGAAATCGGGTTTTCCTTCGATAATTTTACGCAAACCGTGTCAACCATTCCTAGTTCTTGAGTCACTGAATTTAGCTTTTAGCCCAAGCTTTTGCTTAGACAATGATTGGACTAGCTTTCTCATTTATCTACAAATACGGTTGGATGATATGCAAGACACTGTCTGCATATCAGCCACTTGATATGTACACACTTGACCCACACGTGATCCACACTTGAACTATAAGTGATTTTTTAGAAATATTTTGAACGCAACAGGATAAGAAGCTCTCCCCCTTTTTTTAAAAGTATTTTTAACTGCCTAGCAGTTAAAGAAAAATAGAAAACTAGATGCTTGACCCTAGATGGATAATGCAAAACTGACAGCAGCGGAAAAGTACTCAAAGAAATAAGTAGTATATTTGTGGTACAAGTTAACTTTAGCAAGCAGTGTAGACAACGCACAAATTAGCAAACTAGTTGCAAACACGTATTTTGAGGTTTCAAGAAACTTCCCTTTTAGTGGAAAGAACAGTGAGCTTCTGGTAATAAAGTCATCCAATCGAAACAAAGTCATCCAATCGAAAAAAAGAGTTTAAATTGTGAAAATTGGAGAGTAACAAAACGACAAACCAAAATAAAACCTATGTCCAAAATTTAGTATTTTGCCAATCAAGAAAAATATGTTAAGCACTACATTTCAAAAAACTCAAATATGCAATAAGTTTTGTTTTAAAAATGAGACCGCTTCTTAATAAATTAGCAATAAATTTCTTTCGATAGAAAAATATAGAACGAAGCGGTTGTAACATTTAGAGAAAGGCAGGAAAAAATACAGAAAGCATACATTTCTTCATTGTTCAGGTACGATTCCTTCAGAGAAGTAACAGGGCATCCATTGAAAAAAATGAATATGCAAACACTTTTCTAAAAATTTGCTCATTTGTATGTAACTTTCTTGCTTTTATGAAGACGTGTATCGAAAAATAACACAAAATATCACACACACACACACAAAAAAAAACAGCCATACTTTTATAAGTTTTGTCATTTTCACGAGATTTTTTTGATTTGTTTATTTTTAATGTTATTTTTTAGGAGTGCATTTTTAATTTATTAAATATTAACAACTAGTTTGGTATAAATTAAGTTGTGTATTTAAGTATTGATCTTGCTTCCTTTAAACCATCTTTTTAAATAAAAAGAAAAAAAAAAGGCTCAGTCAACTTTGTTCCAAAATTGAGTAGAAAAGGTTTAAAAGAAAACTAGTAATATCAACGGTAAACAGATCAATAAGTCACTCTAAAGCTGAGGCTGAAATTGTAGTTCAGAGCTTTTCAAAAAGAATCATGCTATTGATTTCTCAGCACCAAAGGAGTAAAAAAAGTATTTTCTACCTGCTTTATTTCGAACATTTTGTACTATCGTGATGCTCTTTCATGCTATATCTGCGAAACTTTCTGAAACATAAAAGGATAAGCTACAAAGCAGGTGCAATGTGAAATAAATACACTGGTAACAAATAGTTGTGAGGAATCAATTGTACGTTTGGTTGGTCTAATGGAACCTAACAAACTGATCTCGATTTCAATACAATTTTCTCATTTTCACAAAAAGAAAAGAAAAATTACTCACTCTCGAGGATTGCAATAAGGAAATTATTACCGTAATTATGCAGTTACGAAATTGTCTAATAATATGCTTAGTATGCTAGCAAATTATGATTTTCAAATATACAACACTCAAATAATCTATAAATATAAGAACGGAAAAGTTTGGATAAATAATTTTGAATGCGATATGGTTTTGTAGCTCAAGGATTGTTTACATATGTTTTTTTTTTCCTTTTACGGAATCATTTTGTGAAATTTTCTTTTCTCTTAATCGCAAATAGGAAGTAAAAAGTTTTAATGGGGTGCGGGACACAAAAATTGTCAAATTTTGCAATTTTGTCTAATCATTTAAAATAAAAATTAAAAAAAAAAACATTAGTTTTTTTCTGCTTAAAATGACATAAGAATGTTGTTTCTAAATTAAATGGAGCGAAAAAAAATTTTTTTTTTGTTTCACGCATTTTATTAAATTTAACGAGCTGATGTGTGAATCACATGACTTCCTTTTACTCCAATTTCATGTCATTTTCCCATTATTGGTAATTTTAATGTGATTTAATAGTTTACTCTGTAAATATTTCCTACAGTGGCCAAATTGAAACCAGATTTAAAACTTAAAAAAAATCGCCAAATTTGTCACCAAGTTAGCGACAAAACTTGGCGATCAAAAGACTGGCGATATATCGCCAAGTGTTCGCCAAATTATAACACCACTTGAGTTTACATCAAAATTATCAATGATTTCCCCCAAAAGGGGGCAAAAGACCCCCTTAAGAACATCTGAATGCAACCAAAAGGAGAGGTGCACAACTAGATCCCACTAGGAGTCTACGTACAAAATTTCAACTTTCTAGGACATACCGTTCTTGAGTTATGCGACATACATACGCACATACACACATCCGCACATACGTACATACGCACATACATACATACGTACGTACAGACGTCACGAAAAAATTCGTTGTAACTAACTCGGGAATAGTCAAAATGAATATTTCGGGTGTCTATACGTTCTTAGGCACTTATCCATGTGGTCGATTTGAAAAAAAAAAAAAAAACTCAACATTCATTCGGGGGTGAGCAAAATGGAAATTAAGGTTGATTTTTGAGTGAAAATTCTTTCGGGAAAATAATACTTAAGTAAAAAAAAAGTAAGAAAAAAGAAATCGTTTGTTTTTCCCCTGTTGCCAAAAAATAATTTTGAAAATGAATTACTGTACTTTCAAAAATAAATAAAAATAATGTGATTCAATGATTAACTCTCTAAATATTTCCATCGGTGGCCAAGTTAATACCAAGTTATTTAAAAAAAAAAAATCGTCGCCAAGTTGGCGAAAAAACTTGGCGACCAAAAGCTTGGCGATACGTCACCAAGTGTTTACCAAATTATAACACCACTTAAGTTTGCATTGATATTAACAATGATTTCCCCCCAAAAAGGTGCAAAAGACCCCCTTAGGAACATCCGAAAGCAACCAAAAGGGGAGGTGCACAACTAGACCCCACTACGAGTCTATGTACCAAATTTCAACTTTCTAGGACATACCATTTTTGAGTTATGCGAGATACATACGCACATACGCACATACGCACATACACACATACACACATACATACAGACGTCACGAGAAAAGTCGTTGTAATTACCTCGGTGATGGTCAAAATGGATATTTCGCGTGTCTATACATTCTTAGGCACTTTTCCGCATGTGGTCGACTCGAAAAAAAAACTCAACATTCATTTGGGGGTGAGCAAAATGGAAATTAAGGGCGATTTTTGAGTGAAAATTTTTTCGCGAATACAATACTTCCTTTTTTGTAAAAGGAAGTAAAAATTGATCAAGAATATTTTGAGTTTTAGAGATTTAAAGTACCGCCGTTTTTTTAAATATTAAAGTGAAATATATATACATTTTAATATTTATGTTATGATTTTGCTTATTATATAATTGGTGCATCAGTGAAAATAATTTCAAAACTCAAAAATTCTTAAAATTTTTTATTCGAAATGCTTATTTAACCTATAAGTAACAATAGCTAAATTAAACGCCTTTCCTAAAGAAAAATACTGTTTGTATTAAACTTTTATTAAAGCCATTATTTCAATTAATCATTATTTTTCTGTTATTTTAACCTAGGTTTACGTTACAAAAAGGTTCATGTAAATATTATTAAAACTAAATTAAATAAATGAATAAAATTCATTAAAAATACGAATTTAAACACATAGTTCGGCATAATACAAAAAGAGTCACACACTCAGATTTTTTTTTTTACGAACTCCAACCCAAAAATCTTGTAAGAAAGTGCTATGCAAGAAAAAGAAAAACACTAAACAATTTCACTAAAATGCAAATGTTTATACCAAAAAAAAGGAAAGAAAAAAGAAAACAAAATAATAAGTAATAGTGAAAAATATAGACAGCAAGTAATAGGTAAAAATATAGATATAACTTGTAGTGATTAAGATTCGATTGCTCCAATATCGAATCGAAATCCAGGCTGTGACGTCAGCGAAATTCAAGAAAGTACCCCCCCCCCCCCCCCCCGCTCGATGCAGTAAAGGGTATAGCTAGGAAAGTGACACACCTCCCCTTTTAGTAGCATTCGGGTGTTTCTAAAGAGATCTTTTGCCCCTTTTTGGTGGGAAATCACTGTTAATTTCGATGTAAACTCATATGTATATTGTGATACTGTTATACATACGAGTTTACATCGAAATACTGTTATAATCTGGCGGATACTTGGCGAAATATCGCCAGTCTTTTGGTCGCCAAGTTTTGTCGACAATTTGGTGACAAATTTGGCATTTTTTTCTTTTTTTCAAATCTGTTTCAATTTGGCCACTGTTCGTGATCTTTAGAGAGTAAACTATTGAATCACATTAAAATTGCCAGTAATGGAGAAATGACATTAAATTGGAGTAAAAAAGGAAGTCATTTGATGCACACATCAGTTCGTTTATTTGCTGTGAAAAAGCAAACTAATGCGTATTTTTGAAAACTTTTTTTCTGCAGAAGACGACATGTTTTCGCTATTAATCACTTGAATTTTAGTAAATAATACTTTTTTTTCTGTTTTTTTTAATAGTTGCTTTATTGTGAGTTTACATGGAAAGAAACATGCGAAATAAAGTTTTATCATAAATTCGTGAAAATTGCGAAATCACTGTATTAGCAGTTTTTCTTCATCAAGATTGAAATTGAATTTTCTACACTGTTATAAAAACCATTTATGTGAGTCAATTAGCCCCAGGCAGGGATGCACATACATACAATCTGCCAGTTTTCTTACGAAATGGATAAAAGTACGTATATTCATCAGTGAGTGGAAAACTTTTCGTTGAATCTTATTTGTTCAAAAGAACTTTGACTGGACACATGTATTCCCTGTAAAACACTCTTAGCTGATTATCTTTTTAAAATAATCAAATACGTTTTATTAGCCGTAATATTTTAGATTTTGTAACATCCTTTTAATAATGACTTCCAATGACAATAATACCCATTGTCATAAAATTGAGATGTGTTCAAAAAATTGTACATTGCTTATTCGTTATGATCCGACACTGATATTATTGAATTATTACCCATTTTTGACACTAAACCATTTAAATTGTTTTTGTTAAAACATTATGGACAAATAAAATTCATATTTTTATGATTTAGTTGATACTTACAGTAGCTGACATCTGCAGTGTAATAGATTTGAGCTTTTATTCCGTTATGACATGATTTCGTCTTGATATTACAAAACTACCAACCTTGCTTAAAATCCATCTTTTTTTTTTTTCTTTCCAAAGTCTGGTATATGGCATAAAAATATCATATTATAAGATAACAAAACAAAAACTTAATTCCTTTTGTCCTTTTCGTGGAATGTGAACATAAATTGCGTCGCTATCAACTATTTGTATTCCCGAGTCACGTGCTTTCTCCTTCCATTGCATTTAACCAAACCAGCATAAAGGCGGAATCACCAAATCAGTTCAGAGTCAAATGTTTGTTGAAATTGAGGTAATTTAAACGCAAGCGGTTACATTTTCCATTCCGAACGACCTCATTTTGTAAAGCAAAATTCATTTTCTGTGTAATAGTCACGATTCTAAGGATTCATTTTTGTGCTAATTCTTAAGATTAAAGCAAGATGCAGTAGGCACAAATGCTGAAGGGAATGTTTTCCTGTGAAACTTTTCAAAATTTTTGCGGTGTTTTAGAGCTCGTTCAATTATTGTAATTATGAAAAAGTTGAGGGGATACTTAATCCCTAGGGATACTTGATCCCTAGGGATACATGATCCCATAGCCAAAAATGTACCAAAATCATTAACTAGGGATTTAAAACCTGACAATTATATTAAAACTATACCTGTACATAAAAACTGGAAACATTTTGTTTTTTTCAGCCATTTTCTTTTATCTCAAGAAATGATCATCTGAATGTGTCGAGGGAAACTTTTTTTAGGAAAGCATTCCGAAGTTTACATTATCCGTTAAATACAAATCTAAAAAACATCCGAAGTGTAATGTTAAGTATAGACAGTCTTTAGTAATTGAGACATATTTCTAGTAAATTGTCACTGATTGTTAAATATAGAAAAAGTATGTTTGTAAAAATCGCATATTAGGGATACTTGATCACTTCGTTCGGAGGGATACATGATCCCAGGGATCAAGTATCCATATGACAATATAAACACAAAGAAAACAATATAAATGTTGTTCACTTCGTTGACATTAACTTTAAACATTTAAAACATAACATAACAAAATTTAACATAATAAAATTTATCATTGTATGAGTGTAGATTTAAACGATAGATTTATCACTAAAGTAAATATGTTAAAAAATTAAAACATCAGTTCTGCACTTGTAACCCACATAACACCTTAAACATCTAAACATAAAGCAACTCTACTGATAAATTATGTTCTGATCAGCCAAATGAGCTTGAACAAGTTGATATAGATGTCGATTCTTTGTTTGAAAGAAAAAAAAATGATTTTGCTATAGTTAGATTTACAGCAAAAAAGTGAGTTGCCCATTATGTAGACCCGTTAACAGATAGAATGCGAAGTTGGATTTCTATAGTTAGAAATAAGCGTTCTGAAGCAAAAAGGTAATATGCTTAATCAATTTATATGTCCTGAAAAATCGACAAAATGTGTTAAGCTGCACACATCCAGTTGAGCGGAACTTTAAGAACTACAACAAACGAATTGTTTGTATTTGACTTTTCTGGTTTTGAAAACATGCAAGCTAGGCTTTCTTTTTTATAAGTACACTGGTACTTAAATTAATTGTTATTTTTATTTATAAAATATAGTATTGTTCACAAGTATGTTGGACAATATGTAACTGATCAAAAGCAACATAAGTTCATTAAAGTTGTGCAATTTTTTTTTTTTTTTTTTACAAATCTCTAGTGAAATTTGAAAATATGTTATTTTGTGTTAACATTATTATAATCTAACAAAGAAAATTAGAATTGGTGGTTTTTTTTAGACACATTATGTAGAAAACTAAAATCCATAAATAAATTGCCGACATAATGAAAAGTCTATGTATTTTCTCAGTGGGATCAAGTAGCCCCCATGAAGGGATCATGTATTCCTTGATGTGAGGATACATGATCTCTTTATGAAATTTTTGAAAAAAAAATATTTTAACAAAACTATCTCTTTAATTTCAACTGAAAAAAATACTGTCAGATAGATGAAAAAATTACCTTTGTTCACATACATTTTTTTTTACACTGATAATTTGCAGCAGAGAAAAAAAATTGAAAACTAAAGTGGGGATCAAATATCCCCAGTCTCCGCTATAATAGCGAATGATCGAGTAACGCAGGCGTCATCCGCAATGAAATCTGCACCACGGCATGATAATTTGATAATATATCTGTTTGTAATGTTTGACTTGTAGCTAAATGCTTTATTTTGACAAGGCTGAATTGGATCCGGTCGCTTAACTGTTTTACTGGTAGGACTGCCATTTTAGGAGCGTGAAGAAACGAAAAAATGGTCAACTATTAAACGCGAATTACTTCGGAATTAGGGTTAATCCACTGGATTAGGGTTTAAATTTCAACTATCAAACTATGAACAAACAGGCAGTTGCATCGTTAAAGTGTAGAAGAATAGGAGCAATTTTCACCTGTCATACCTTGACAAGCCGCTTTCTAGTAATTCTTTGAATAACAGCAAACATGTGACTTCTTTGGATTTTTTTTTTCCTATCAAGAGGGATTAATATGATGGTGGGGATCTAATTTTTCGAAAGTATCCCATTTTCGAGATGTTCGCAATTGAAATGTAGCGCATAATGACATATTTCAGTGGCGTAAGTCTCTGTAGACAGTTTTTCAACGCTTATGAGACTTTCTGGTAGTTTTTTGTCATTATGTTGTCCTTGTTTACAAATCCTATATTAAATTCTATGTTCGTGCATGAAGTGGTTCCAATTTAGTTCAAGTATTGAAAAGGGTCATTAAAACTGTCTTGAAAACCGCAGCACATTATCCAAGTATCGTTGGGCCGTCATAGTGCCCTGAATACGAACTAGAGGTGATATGGAATTGTACGCAATTGCGCCTCAAACCATTATGCCGCGTTGTCGTGCGGTGGGACGTTCCAGTTACTGCTGGATTAGATCTGTCTCCACGTCGAAGCCACACGTATGCGGCGACTATCACTGGATAAACAGAAGCGGGATTCCTCTGAGGACACGACATTTCGCCATTCTGTCCGCCACGTCGCACGGCGGACGCCGTGATTGCAGATCACGTGCGACCAAACCACGGGAAATGGTTCTGGTTGACACAGGAACGTTCAGGGTATCTTGCACCTGCAGCAGAATCAAGGAACAAGTGACTTGTGAGTCTGCTACAGCTTGTCGGTGGATGCGTCGATCAACACGTTCTCACATCACTCTGGCTGCTCCTGCACTCCTTAATCTTCCCACATTTCGTTGTTCCAACCATCTTCGGCACAGCTCGATCCATGCGGGTATCAGCTGCGATTTGACGTACGGACCAACCTCCCCTTCTCAGTCCAATCACAATACTCACCGTAAAATCGTCTATCTGCTGGAAGTGCTTTCGTTGACGGCGGCCCGGCTTTCTTTCGTGTTACACGTATCCTCTAAGACAAAAACAAAATTACTTCGATAATTCTCCAGTCAGAAATAACGACACGAATATTGTCCATTCTGCAAGTTCCTTCCCTTATATCTTACTTCACGTGCTTCGGAGAGCTGAGAAATTCACATCATTTACATGACTCAGTAATGTACGTCTACTCTAAAATTTGCATAAATTTCTTAGCACTCCTTCTTGGTGTTGTATTTTCAATGTCGAGCAGTGTATATACATGGGGTATCGTTTTAACCTGCAAGTTCTTTATTTTCGCAACCGTTATTCTTAGATGTATACTTGCAATTGCAAAAATGCTCAAAATCAGATGCAGGGTTAAGATATTGAACGTTTGAAGCAAAAATAAAAATAAGGCAAAAAATACAAAATTTAAATTTTTATAAGGGCCATAAGTTCTCTAACTAATGTTTCGAGAAATAATCTGCATTAAAAACTGTAGGGGAAGGTCGTTTAGTATCGGACAGCGGGTAGTATCAGACAAGGGTTGCTTCTTAATTCCACCGCCAGGGGCAGCACGTACTGGGTCAACATAGTGTGCCGTATTGGGGAAGAAAGCCACAAACACCATATTGGTTCAAATCAACCGTTCGTTCTGGTGTGCAAAGCTAGTTGTTTGTTTGCTCAGAGAATTGCAGTGCACGAACAAAACTTCTAGGGCATATATTTACACATAGAGTAAGTTATATTGTTTCATTGTTTTACCTTTAGACTGATAGTATATTAATCTAAGTATTATGAGCTATAAAAGTGTCTAGCTTAAATAATAACCTAGTGGTGGTTAAACAACTATAGCTTTACAGTCGGGTTGTATCGGACAAACCAATTTCGGGTTGTATCGGACAAAGTTACTGGCACCATAATAAAATACTGACGGTGTTTTTCTTTGTCCAACAGGTTGAAATGGAAAAATCACGACATAAATGGGATGAAACAAATATGAAAGAAGCCATTGAAAAAGTTGGACTTTATAAAATGACAATTAGAGAAGCTAATGAAACATAAACCAACCATAGGCTATATTTTTCAACTTTTATAAAAGATTATTACTTATTTTCATTTTTAGATTTGCAAACTATTCTAAGTAACCAACTACTTTGTTTGTTTCATTTTTTTGCACATAAAAATGTTATTTCTTTTTATTTACACATTTTAATGTTTTGTCCGATATAGCCCTCCAAAATTTAAAATTGACCAAAAATAGAGTTTGACAAAAAATACCACTCCATGTTTTTTAACCAAAGTTTACAATTTATGTTTGGTTACCTAGTACAGCATAATTTAGTGTACAAACAAATTCTTTACATTTAAAACAAAAAGTGTTATGATTGAAATGACGTAGGTGTCCGATACTACCCGACTTTCCCTACTGACACAAAAACTTGACATTTGTGCGACCAATACTCAAGGAGATATTCCATTTCAAAATTTTAAGGGACCATACAGACGATGAGATTGGAACTTGTCGCCCTTTCGGAAGAATGACAGGTTGTTAAAGTAAGAAAAACTAGGCATTTAAATTTTTCATTGCTATTCAAAAACAAATGCTAATGTCATGCCGTGATATGCAAAAATACACTAAACAGAAGAAATACACAAAACATTGAACAATTTGAAAAACCACTCTCTATGCACACATATTATTTTAAACACTTGTTATACGCTATATTTTCCCCCAAAAGGTTTTATTGACGGCGAGTGAAAAGTGGTGTAAGTCATAAAACGCTGCATTTCGTATCTCTGTGAATATTGGTCGTACCAATTTCAAACTTTTTGTGTTAGAATTATTTTTCAATAAGGATTATAAAACTAAACATAATTTTGTATTTTTTGACTCATTTTTATTTTTACTTCAAACTTTCAACATCTTAACTCTGCATCTGATTTTGAACATTTTTGCAATGGGAAGTATACATCTAGGACTAACGGTTTCGAAAATAAAGGTCTTGCAAGTTAAAACGTAACACCCAGTATATCGCTTGTTTGCAAGAAGAGAGTCACAGTACGAAATTTTTAATTTTCTGTTTTTTTTTTTCGCTTAAAGGCCTTCAAATGACTTTATCTTCTTTGGAAAATAATAACAGATTTTTTTTTAATTCTAATATTAACCTCTGGAAAGCTCAGCAAACTTACTTTTCTTAATGCAAATTGCCTGAAGATTTCAAATTCAAACGCTTCTCCTGTAAAATTTCATTTTTTCGTATTGTGACACTCTTCTTCTAAATGAGCAATGTGATACGCTCCTGACGTCCTCCACAATGAAACTCGCGCCATGGCATGATACTTTGATACTACGTTTTGGGGTTTGGGGTCAAAATGTTGCCACCGAAATATCGCGGCCAGAATGTCGCCGGCCCAAATGGTCGCCGGTCCAAAATGTCGACGGTCCAAAATTCGCTCATTCAGTTGGTAAGAAAAATGTAAATGTACAATAATGCTTTTTAAGATTAATTTGTGAATGAATAGAACTGCCTTAAATGAATGTCTCCGTTAAAAAGGGGACTAATTGCGTTTACTGGACTAAATGCGTTTTTTGATAAATTCCAAAACAATTCTCCCATATATTTTCTATGATTCGTAACTCTTGGCTGTTTTTCAGCAAACAAATAGAATACAAGCAAACGCACTTTTCCTTTGTTACGCTATCTTATTTCTTGTGACTCGCTATCTACCAACTGTCAAACGTTCTGACGGCGTTCAGTTCTGACGTTCGCTGAATTGTTTTGAACTTTTCTTCAAGAATAGTGTGTGTGCGTTTGTATGTGACCGATTTTTTGAGGCCATTCTACCAAAAAACCTATAGTTAGAATTCGAGCGATACCCGCGAGTACCCGTACATGATAAAGGTCTAAGTGGTTTTTTTGCATCAAATCGACCAAGATATAGGAACAACTGAACGATATGCGTGATTGACATTTCTCAAGAAATGTCGAACGGAAACCACAAACAAAGTTCTCGATACATCTTGTTAAACTTCTTCAGTTTTGTTTCGAGAAAAAGTCTCAGAACAATTTTGATCTTACTTAGACCAGCATTTATGCGTAACTTTTTTTTTTTTAAGTTCCTAGGGTGAGATGTTAATAAATCCATAAGAAAATTAAATTTTTTTCCGACGCTTTTCTACCTTACTTCCAGAACGCAAATAAAGTAAAACAAAATAGAATTTACAAAAAAGGTTTGCGGACGGGGGGGGGGGAGGCGCACAGACTCGAGGGCACGAAAAAAAAGAGAAAAAAAAAGATTAAATAAAATAAAATAAAGACCTGTGATTCCCACTTCTCCCAATCAACTTTAATTCTAATTTGAATTCTGTAACTTTGAATTCAAATTATGTTTTTCGCAATCACGAGTTACGACAAGACACAACTCATTGGAGTTATTGTTTCTAGAAACGGCTTTCCTCTCCAACCGTATCCTTCCTCCTGGTTGATTACGTGTGTAGAGTTAAGTGTGTGTGTCTGTGTGTACGCTTAAGTGTGTGCATGTAGGTGTGTGTGTGTGTGTGTGTACGCTTAAGTGTGTGCACATAGGTGTGTGTGTGTGTAAAGGTGCGCGCGTGTGAGCGTGAATATGCATGAGCATGCGTGTGTAGGACCTGGACGCCACCGTCCAGCAGAAGTGGATTCTGGGGGACAGTGCTCAGGACCAGAGGAACCGCGCCGCACAGTGGTTCAAAACGACAAAAAAGCGGAACAAATTCAATAACTTTGAATCTTCTAAAAGAATGCTTTGGAAAATTGTTAAAATTGTTGCATGGTAGTATTTATCTTCATGCTTGCTGATCGTATTCACTGCGAAACCCTGATTTTATGTCACTCGAATCTACGTTTTCCTCACATTTTACGTTTTTTATCATCAGGTCCCAATTTTTCCGTACACTAATAATATTAATTTATTTAATTCCGGATGGAAAGTTTGTTATTTACGAATTTCCCGCATTTTACGTTTTCCCTTGGCAGTTAAAAAAAAGAGAAAAAATGTTTTAAAATTAAGAAAAATGCTTCCCTCTGTGCATTTTTAAACATAATCCACTCTGTTGAAAGTTAATCCATGAAAACAGAACCGCTTCTGTTCCATCCGTAGCTGACCTTATGGACTTTTCAGCCGCCAATGAAGATGATCAAGAAAAAGAGGAAACACAACTCTTCTCTTCTTTCAATACTGCATTTAAGAGCTTAATAATAGTGAAAAACTAATTTCTTTATCATAAAGACCAGGAAAAACTTTGCAAAGTGTTCCAATTTTGCAAGATGCTGTATTTACTTTGGATTCAATTACTCATTATTACTGACTATTTTCAAACTAAACGGCCGAATTCGTTACTTAATGTGTTAGAATGATCTAAACTGGTATGTACAATAATGTTCTTTTCGTAAAATATCGCATTTTTACATTTTATAAGCGTCATCGTAGCAACCTTTATTACTATTTTTGTTTCTTTATCTGATTTTTGCTTTTTATACATTTCGTGTATTTTACGTTTTCCCATATTTTATGTTTTTGGATTTGAATTGACGTTTTATCATATTTTATGTATTTTATGTTTGATTCAGGCCTCTGAGAAACGTGAAATCGGGGTTTCTCTGTAGTTCAAATTCATTTCTGTTTTTAGTGAAAAATATAAATTAAATCAATCGTATGCCACACGCAAGGTTTATTTATTGCAATTGATACCCTCCAAGAATATTTTCTGGCAATGTTGACAAACTGAGAACAACTTTATACTAGAATGATTTCGAAAAGGAAATCAGAAATTTCAACGTTTAATGATTTTCTAATTTCATTGTTTCATGAATAGAATGGTTATTTAACTTTTTATATAGAATTCTGCATGAGTTTTAGAAATTTCTTTCTTGTGTATCTTCTTTAAAGCCAAACGGGTCCGAAAATGGTTATTTTCAGGTTACTACTGCATTGCATGTAGAATAATGCTCCGCATTTAGCCATAACAACGTAAATCAGTTTAAAAAAAAATCCTCTATATTTATTGATGAATGTTTCAAAAGCTCCGACTTTCGGAAACAGTAAACTAACGTTTTTAAACTCTCCTGCAAAGTGGTGAAACTTTGACGTATATAAGTCTGGAGCATGTCAAACTTGATGACCAATTTCTTTGATAAAAAAGCATTTTATCCCCGTCATACCGCTACGAGTCATTTTCTAACTTACTATATTGGTATTCCTAAATAGCGAAGATCAAACAAAAACATCTGCCACAAATGCAATCGCAGGTGGTCGCAGCTAAAATGTTGTTGTTCATTTACAGGAAGGATTAAACTATTGATGTATGTAAATTTTAGCCCACCGGACGCCGCCGATAAAAGTATATTCCACAATACTTTTCATTATATTTTTAAGAAAATAATGTTTTTTTTTTCAGGTAGTTTTCAATTTTGATGAATTTTTAATTTTCAACTACAATGTAATACGCATCCTATATGTGTGAAAAACCAATCAGAAATGACTTTTATTAAATTTTAGTCCTTCTTATTGAACGAATGAATTAAAACTGAAGTATAAGGCATACGTCCGAAAAAAGTAAAAATATAATTGTTTAATAATCTCGGATTATTTTTGTAAAAACGAATTTTTTTTCAAAAAACTCTTTTGGAGTAAGTTACTACAACTAAAAGGCTAAGTAATTACGGCATGAAATATTTTTTATCTTAAAACTTAAAAATGGCTATTTTTTTCGCCCTTGAACCACTATGCGCCGGTGGGCGGTGATGCTGCACAGGCCCCTGGTCCAAGCTGAAAAAGAAACCACAACATCAAGGACGGTAAAGTGAGAAAAATAAGCAATCGGGATTGCTCAAAAAGGGGGGGGGGGAATGAAGACACACAGGTTTGTGGGCGTAGAAAGGAACAAAAGCGCACACGTTCGAGGACAGAAATAAAAGAAATTAAAAAAAAAATGTTCGAGGGTACAAACAAACAGAAAGACTGGCGATATATCGCCAAGTGTCCGCCAAATTATACCACCACGTGCGTTTACATCGAAATTAACAATGATTTCCTCCCAGAAAGGGACAAAAGACACCGATTGGCGCATACATATGCAACCAAAAATAAAGGTGCACAACTAGACCCCACTAGGAGTCTACGTACCAAATTTCTACTTTCTAGGACGTTTCAATCTTGAGTTATGTGACATACATACACACATACGCACATACATACGTACATACAGACGTCACGAGAAAACTCGTTGTAATTAACTCAGGCATCGTCAAAATCGATATTTCGAGTGTCTGTACGTTCCTATGCGCATATCCACGTGTGGTCGGGTTGAAAAAAAACTCAACATTCATTTGGGGGTGAGCAAAATGGAAATTAAAGCTGTTTTTTGGGTGAAATTTTTTTCGCGAATACAATACTTCCGTTTTTTGTAAAAGGAAGTAAAAAACGAAGGTGCTTAGAGGTCGCACAGGCAGGAGGGTGCATGGTCCGGCGGTCCAGTCCGCCCCATTATTGGGATGTTATAGAAGACAAAAGGATCGCCAGAAAAGTGATAAAAGGTATTTTTTTTAAATAATTTTTGCAACAGAAAGCGTGAGAAGGGTTTTAGCAGTTGCTTAGGACAGGAAATGGAAAGTCCAAACATTTTGTTAGTGGCTTTAACAAGTTACACAAGACATTACTAATGGATGCATTGGAAAATTGCAAATCAACTACAACTGTTTAAAAAAATGATGAATAAAGCATGCAGTAAAAAAAGTTCGCAATGAATAGATTGTACTGCTCTGATAAAAAGGAAATTTGAAATTTTTTGGTTAAAAATTTGAAGATGAATGCAATTTAAAAAAAAAAAAAGAAAGGATTTTATCACATGTGCTGCACACAATACTATGTTCCAAACTGCTCACCGTTCAAAAGAACAGTCGTTCATTTTAAGGATTTGTTCTTTTTGACCCGTTCACTCATGACTTAAACCTGGTTTGCTTGGAATACTGGAAATATTACCGATACCTTTCTGTACCGATACCCTTAGCTTTTCGAATACATTTTTAATTCAAATCACTTTTATTACATTAAAATGGTGCATATGACCTGAATCGTATGACTAAATTCCATACAGTTAAATACCCATATGCGGGACAGTATCCTAGTTTGTTTTGAGGGTTGGTACAAAAATGCTAAAAATGATGACTATTCCAGTGACAATAAATGTATCATTGACTATTCTAAAGACAATTAATCCGTCATTCTGTTACGGGACAGAAATATTGTCATTTGTAAAAGATTCGGAATGTATTGATGAACAAAATATATTTTGGCAAAAGTACTACAAATGTTAGTTCTGCTAATGGATATTAGTCTCAATGTAGGTATGGAGATCAGTATATTTGTGGTGAATTTCATGTATCATGAAGGAATGAAAATGAATGTGAAATGATGGGCATTGATGGCTAAGAATCAATAGCATGATGAATTATTTGGGCTTACGAAATACTTTTATGTGTCTGAATGCTAACTTTAAATTCGAGAGAATTAAAAAAGCTGGGGGCACAATCGATACTTTCAGGGGCAAGTGCATATCGAAGTATACTGCTTTGGGCAGGTAAAGGGCAGAAACTGCCAAAAAATTTTCATTTTTCATTTTTTGGCCCTTTTGTCATCTTGTGTACTTTAGCTTTATTGTACAAACTTGCTTATTTGGTCTCCGCTGGAAAAAAAAGGTGCGAAAAAGTCTAATTACAACATTTCCCTATTGTTAGTAATAAATCCATTTTTTCAACTATCTCGAAAACTCATTTCTGCAGGTACTGCTGTTTACCTGCACACGACAGTATAAAAGATGGTATAATTAAAAGCAAACGATATTTTGTTTTGTCCTAAGCTATTAATTATTGTTGCATACATGAAGCAAAAATTAAATTTAAAGTGTCGTAAGTTAGAGACCATTATCCCTAGTTTGGGAAAAAAATATTTTTCTTTTATTTTCAAGGGACGTGTCTACGCATCTACACCTTATTCTAAAGTAAAGTACTAATTATCTTCCTAAAATTAGAATACTTAGTGCAAATTAAGAGCATATGATTAATATGCTACAAAAGTTAAAGTTTATAACTGTCCCAAGTATACGACCTGGACTGTTACTTAAGTTTTTAATTCAGAGATTACAATTTTATTATCTGCATGATTACAAGCAAGTTACATGACTTTTGTCTATTAACGATTTGAAAGTTAGCGCGAATTTGTCTTTTGTTTGTTTCAAAGCGGGCTGTGTATTAACCCCCATGATATACAAATCTGGTGCATACCACAGAGAATGACATTCATTATGGCACATTAGACCACTATTGGTGGACAGCCATCATCATTTGAGAGGTTTTTTTTTTTTTTTTTTTTTGATGCCCAGCGTCCAACCAATTTATATACTTGAGATCTTACGGTATGCTCTAGACATTCAACTGATCAGAAAGTAATCAATCCAAATATATACTTAATCACATGTAAATTCTCGCTTACCTGTAAATGCAAGCACACAACTAATGTTTCTTCATCATCGGCAATTCATGGTGATAGAAAAGCAATTTAAAATATAATGGAACAAAATTCACAATGACAACAGTAAGGGGTTCATATTGTTTATATGTTTATGAAAATAATCCACGTTACTAACTCTTAAAATTTATGTATTGATTTCATATTTAGTTATTCAATTGTATTCCTTACAATACAAAATAATTTGCAAACTATGATTTGATCGAATGATCAAAGCAATACTTTTAGAGGATTTATTTTAACATTACTCACCATTGCTATCATATAGTAAAAGGTTTAACTTTTAGCAAGTTCCGATGCTTATTCTACGTCTGATATATCTGCGGATCTGTACCGCAATGGTAAAACTATTTATCGTATGTTAAAGCTTTATTCACTTCATATTTTTCAAAAGGGCTTAATTCAGATACTCTAGTGCTTTATTAAGGTTACAACAAAATATAACACATAAAAATACATTTAATAATACAATTACCATTTGAATCATCACCTGCATTCGTCAGATATGAATAAACTTAACTTTAGTACTTACTCAAAAGAAACGCATTTGAGTTTCAGTGAAATAGTTTTCTCTACAATTAAATGACTATAACTGCAGGACTTAAACCTCCATTAAAACACAAATAGTCGGATTTTTCATCAAAAATCACACAAAGCCAAATTTTTTGATAACTTTAAAACAATTGAATATGCATGAAACATTAGCTCTTAATTTCGCTTAGAGAATTTAATAATATTGATTTACGACACAATAGCAACAATAAGTGATTATCAATTTCTATAATAGAGGAAAATGTACATAATGTAATTAATATGTATTAAATTAATTACGACTAATTCAATTATTTAATTGAAGGGCTCAGGGGAAAATGCGATATGCATATGATGTGAATTTTTCAGTAGGCCAATATCCAACTTATAAAAAATATTTGTAGATTTTTTTCAACGGTATTATAATATCTATATTCTGCAATACTAAATCCAAATATTTTTTTTTCTCCAAATGACATAACCCATTGTCATGTTTATTTCATTTTTAGTTATGAGAAACAAATTCTATCGAAAAATCACTCCTTGTGACTTGACACATTCCTGCCCCGAGCCTTCAATTTATTCCAATATGAGACGCATAATACAAGAAAAGCAACATAAAACTTCATCTTAATTTTATACTTTAAAAGATGCAAGTTATATGAACCAATCTAGTTTCTAATATTAAGATTTACAAACATAAAAATTAATATAGAAACCCATATATTTGATAAAACATAAATACATACGAAACCATCGTAAATTACTAGGAATGTTTTTAGATACTCCGTATGAAGCTTTTCTTATTATCTTTACTCTTAATATTATAGTTTCTAATATTAAGAGTTACAAATATGAGAATTAATATACGTAGAAACCCTTACCTTTGATGAAACAAAGATATACGGAACCATCTTCAATTACAGGGAATGTTTTTAGATATTCTGTGCAGATGTTTCTTATTACATTGCATCTGTAATGGGCTGCAAGAATAAATGGATGTAGCTATTAAACTGCGAATCGTAAAAGTAGCAGATACTAAATCGTGTCTCAGTTATGTCCCAATATGAGGCTTTTTAGGATTTCTCTCATAAAAGCCGATCGGCTTGTGATGAGCTAGCTTTGACTAGCCGTTCTAAAATTGTGTCGGTTTCAAAACCTTCAAATCAAGAAAATAATGCGCATGGTTGATTTTTGTACATGCATGTAGATTTGAGTTTTGCTTGTGTAAAGACGAAAATGCTACGTCAATGGTAAGTGTTTTATAGTAAAATTAAAGAAAAGATTAATTGGTCTCAAAACTCATTGATATAAGAATTGTAAAAAAATATTTTTTTTATATTTGTAAAATATACAAACTTTAAACAAAAATAAGTTTTATAAGTGAAAATCCAACGTAATTAAAATGCAAATTTTTAGTAAAATACTGCAGTATTTTATGGAGAATGCGTGCTCTATTTACGTTGGTTTTTCATTTTAATCATACTGTAGCTCAAAGCTTATTGAATCACTTTTCATTCAAAGTAACATGTAGTTAACTTTTTTTTTTGAATAGTTTCACAAACAAATCGTTAAGTGGAAAAACTTCGGAAGATAAAATCTTTAACTGAAATAATAAAATGTACGCCTTTTTCACGGTAACTGAGGAATAAATGAACATAAATTTCTATAATAGTGCGACATTTGCATAATGTTTACAAAATTTCTGAAATTAACTACGACTAAGTTGTTTATTTAATTTATTCCAATATGAGACGTATAATACAAGAAAAAACAACAGAAACCTTTATCTTAATTTTATGCTTTCAAAAGTATTTAAATTATGCAAGTTATATGAATCAATCTAGTTTCTAATATTTAGAGTTAAAAACATACGAATTCATATACAAACCTACATCTTTGATGAAACATAAAGATATACGGAATCATCTTTAATTGCAAGAAATGTTTTTAGATTCTCTGTGTGAGGCGTTTCTTATTATCTTGAATCTGTAATGGGCAGCAAGAATGAATGGATGCCGTTATTAAACCTTGGATCGTAAAAGTAGTAGATACTAAATCACGTCTCAGTTCTGTCCCAATATACAGCTTTGAGGATTTCTCTCATAAAAGCTGAATGTGATGAGCTAGTTTTGACTATGCGTTCTAAAATAGTTATCGATTTCAAAACCTTGAAATAAATAAAATAATGCGCATGGTTGCTTTTTTGTACATATCTGTAAACATATCTGTAAATTTGACTTTTGTTTGCGTAATTACAAAAATGTTACCTCAATGGTATTGTAGTTACTAAATACAGTAACTGATATAGTATTAAAAATGCCTAAAAGTCTTTTTTTTTTAATGTTTTGCTAAATTTTTATTCATTCATTTTTAGTGTCTTCTGTAGCCTTAACGTAAAATTGAAGAACTTTAGTTTGAGTTGCTTTCTTTTTAGCCTTCTTTAAAATAAATGTTTTTTTTTATTTTTTAAATGAAGAATAGATAAAATAACTAAATAAATGTGTAAAAAATAAAGATTGAGATTTGAGACAGTTAGAAGCAAAGGGATGCAAGTGGACATTTTCAAGTTTTGTGTAAAATTGGTTTAAAGTATCGGTCCTAGGTAAGCTTCCATTAAAACGTTTTTCGAAATCATGCTGTATAGCAGCACCTACCAGCGATACTAGTACAATCTCTTGCTCCAAGACAGAGGAGAGATTTACCTACCATTTGTACTGGCTATTTCCAAATTTTCAATTTTGTCACAGACATCCCATTGCATCTAACTGCCTGAATTGATCTCAAAATTCCATGATAGAAATAGTTTAAATATTTAATAATTCTATTTAAAAAGTTTTATATTATTTAAAACTTACACATCAAAATAAAATTTATAAGTACAGTGAAAAACTAACGTACAAAATTCCCAGGAAAATACTGCAAAAGTTTCTTTAGATTGTGTGCGCTATTTACGTTAGTATTTCACTTTATTCATACTATAGCACAAAGCTTGTTTGATTAGTTTAGATTTAAAATAATATTTAGTTTTTCTTTTCTGAGAATGTTTTCAAACAATTTGTTATGTATCAAAACTAAGGAATGTAAAGTCTTAAAGTGCAACAACACAAATATGCCCCTTTTTCGCGGTAACTAAGGAAAAAACAGACAAGTTCCTTGAAATCTTTAAACTTCCTGACGGTCAGTTTTTAAGAAGTAGGTCAGAAAGGAAGATAAGGTATTGAGGACAAACGAATGTGACATGCTCATATCAGAAAATATCATTTTTCATTTTTTTTACAAGCTACGCTTCTAAGATATCAGAAAATATTTGTTTTGGCACACTTTCAAAAATTGATCAGTGAAAACATAAATATGCGTTTGATATACGAAAAAAAAACGCAACTCAACTGTCATTTAAAGGTTTCGAGTTTAATCAACCGTATTTTTTGTAATAAACATTTTCTTCATGCATGAGTAGAATAGTATATAAGAATTTTTTTAATGTTTAATCTAGATATTTTACACAAGTAAATAATGAACATAATTTATATGCATTAATATATTTCTTCTCTTACCGAAACGTCATACATGAAAATTCTAATTACATAGCCGATGGCAGGAAAAATGAATAAAAAAAATCATCATCGTGACAAACGTTGAAACAGATCATATGCACAACACAATGATTGTTCTGAAGTGAGACAACGACAATTTGAATTCATTTCTACTAAAAGCTTTTTGGAGTCCGAAATTTTTGAAACCTTTTGTTTTTAAAATAATGATTAATACCTTGTTTGTTAATATTGATGTACTACTACTAAAAAAATGCAAAGGAACTTGTTTGTATAAGTGAAAACAAAAGACGCTACTGGGTTCCTATGAGACTTCAAACAACTTTAAAAATGAATATATACGGATGAAGATTACAAATAATAGTTGATAAATATAACATCAGTTAAAGGATAAAATCATGAAGCTATTTTATGAATGTAAAAACAAACACTAACTCTTTGAAATAATACATTTATGTGCACATATAAATATATAAAAAAATGCATTAAACATGCAACATACAATCGAAAACAGATAATGAAATGTTATTTACTTGAGCCCTTATTTAAATGATTATAGTGTAGGGTTGTTTTTAAGGAATATCAGTTATTGTCCGTCTCCGAGAAGTTGAGCTATGGCCTTGAGCATGTCCATTTCTTTCAAGGGAGAGCAATTAGTAAGAAAAATAATTGTTAGGCGCAGAGTTAGGATACCATTAAGCCGTTTGACCTTCAGCAGTTTTTCCTTACACCTATTTTAACAAATGGAACCGTTTAATCAGCCGGCCAGGCGAACAGTACAGTGATACTTTTACCCTATTTACGCTCTTTTTTCATTGTTCAACCTTTTCTCTCTTCTACATTATTAGCGCAGTTTTACCTACATATTATTATGATCCACTTAGTTTACGGATTATTATTACCAATTTTATCTGAGGTGTCACTCGGAATCAGATGGTTAATAACAAAATAATTTCCCATGTAATCTCCAGAAAATGTCCGTATTTTCGCCTTACGTGGTCTATTTTGCATTTTTGATGAGGTAAAAATATCTGTAAAGTAAAAAAAACAACAAGTTGAAAATCCTTAGATCATAATATAAATTATAAAACGTCCTTTTCAAACTCCAGGCTCGGGCACAGTGGGGCAGTCTCACCATTTCCCAACGACCACTATTTCACTGTACATAACTCCAACTTTTTCTTACAATTCAACATTATAAGGAGTTTTTTAAAGCCTACTTAAATGTTCTGAATGATAATTAGCTAGGTAGAACCATTAAATTTTCAAGTGGTTAATTTTTGTGCATAAAATAAGTGATAGAAATCGCAGCGTGCGAGAGTCACACACAAAATAAAAAAAAAACATTGCTTACCTAAAATCAGAAAAATATCGTTCATTTGATGACGAACAGAAGCAGCAACTTCATGTCCAAGAATCCACCTAAGTTCTGCAGATTCATGGGTACCCAGCACCAATTACCGATTATAATTTAAAAATAAGAAATATCACTTTGTATCACTGCGACCCAATTCTCCTCTCTCTCTCTCTATCTTTATATATACAATAAAGATGGAGAGAGAGAATGAGAGGGGGTGAGGAAATGGGCGATAGTCTTTTACAATTGGTTTATCACCCAATTTATTTTCTCTATATTCAAGCTTTTTCTTCTCGTATACTGTTATAGACAATTCGAAATGTACTGAATAAAGCTATAACAAATGAAGTCTTTTAGGAAAATGCCCTTGGCACTAATTGCAATTAATGGTATTTAGAAAAGCGTTTTCCTGAATTCAGTTGATTCATTTTGAAAGAAAGTAATTAGTTCTTGATTTTTGTGAATTTAAAAGGAATACACTTTAAGTTAATACGATTGAGTCATACTCTGCGTAATTAAATCAAACCGTCATGTTGCTTTTGATAACAAATATCGATGTTGGATATGGCTTTAGGTTACAAAGAAATAGGAACATGCTATTCTATTCCTCGCGCCGTGTCCCCGAGACGTAATGTTTCTTTGATCTGTATGCAATGTGGTGTATCATCTTTAGTTATTTTCATATAGATAGATAATATTCTTTTGATGCTAAAATTGTTTAGGTAAAAATATCAGCTAATTAATGTTTTCTCAGTAACCATATTGATAACGAATAATATGCATTATGTAGCAAAGCTCAAAATTTTACTTTCGCTTTTCGCAGTTTATTAGTTCGTTCTTTTTTTAAGAGATTATTGTTCTAAACAGTAATGGAAATATTAAAAAAAACTAGAGGACCCGACAGACGTTGTTCCGTTCAAACTGTGTACATTGAAAAGTTAAAAAATTTCAATAAACTATCAAGTGCTTGAACCGTTTTGTTGAAAAAATAAATAAAAAGAAATTTTTTAAAGCTGCTTGATGTCAGAATGCGTATATTTATTACAACTTGATTTATCTAATGCCCACTGAGCAGTTGTTTTATTAACTATTTTTTCTCCTGTACTTGGTGGTTTGTTCCTTCAGCCACACTTATGTTAAGCAAATAAATGGAAGTAAGCATGTCTTACTCACATTCACTCCCTTTTCTGCAATTATAATTGAAGGGTTTGCAGCAACAAAGAGTTAACTCTATTTTTTTATTGTTAGGAAATCTCCCGGAGTTAACTCCATGTTGGCTCAAGTGAATGAAGCAGCTAACTCATTCCAACGAATAACTTGAGAATATCAACTGGATATAACTCTTTTTTTAACCAAACGACCAAAAAATGGAGTTAACTTTATGTTGCTATAAACCCTTCAATTTCTTCCTTGTGTTTACTAGCGTTTAAGGACGAGAAAGTGTTTTCAAATGAATATACTAGCATGACCAGTTTAAACTTCATAATCACTATTTGATTAAAAATTAATGCCATTATTAATGATTTTTTTTCTGAATATTGACTAAAAATAAGTTTTTGTTTAACAAGTTGACTATTTACAAGAAAATTATATTACCAGCTCTAGTTGAACTCTTAATTTTGAGTAGAACTTCCAGTGAATTAAACGAAGAACATACATTCTAGTGTATTTCCATTTACATACATGTTTCCTGAATTTGAAAGCCAGGTATGTATGTTCTAAGTCACTCACGTATACCAGAGCGGTGTGAACGTTTTTACTTAAGAATTTCTGCTCACTTAGTTACGTTAAATAAGTTTTTTTTTTTTTTTTTTCACTTTCTCTCAAACCTTTTGGTTTTATTTATTTAATTTATTTTTGTAACGACTGTCGAATTATTAACTTCTACGGATATTTGCTTTATTTATACATAAATTACTAACGTATTATCCATGTTGTCTCTTTGTTATTTTTTTACAATATAAAATTAAAACTAATATCTTGAAGAATTATACCATCTCCGACGAACAAAAAAATAAGATAACATATTTAGTTTTAATTTTGATCAATATATATATTTTCCCAGTTGCAAGATTATTTTATTTATTATCATTTTTACTTTCTAATTCTGCTTAAACATTTGTTAGATGACGCTAAATTCAATAAACACTATTTCTGAAATTACAAGAAATCTGAATAGTAGAACAAAAATAAATATATTTACTAAGAAAACCTTCAGACTATGTTCATTATGAAATATAATGGTCTATTATTGTAAAACATTTTACTTTTTAAAATCGTTGAAATTACCCTCCCACCGAAAAAAATAAATAAATAAAAATTTGCAACACCCCAAAAAAATTGCAACACAATGTAAAATCTTACCATTAACGTTAAGAAAAATGAAAAAAAAAAAAAAAATACAAGTAGAAAGTTATTAAACTGAAATAATAAACGATAATTTTACTGTCATTAACTAAAGGAGAGTATAGTTTAGTAAAATAATTAATGGATGAAAAATATACTTTGTAAGAAACAAATTCATACAATTCTCATTATTTTTCGCAAACAACTAAATTTTGAAGCACTCTTTAAAAACTAATTATTCGTTGAGAGATTTAATGACTCTATACCACCAAAAATGTATATTTAAATCACATTTTTACAATGAATAACCATGAATTAATTCGATAACTATTATTCAATAACTTTATTTAAAAAAAAAACCTTCATAAAGTGACGCTTAATGAGTAACATTGACGAAACAAATGTGAATACGTTTTTTCACTCTATTTTTGTACGCTAAAGAGAAAAAGGATATTTTTTTAAGTAAAGTGCACTATAATTTTTGTCTCAATTCATGATTCAGCAAAAGAATCGCCATATATATATATTTTTTTTTCAATTTACCTTACTAAATATAAAATACCGACTCATTGATTGAGTGGTTACAAAAGGGATTGTTTAATGGAACATAAAAAAAAATGATTTATCATTACATTAATGGTATATCTTTTTCGAATGGTAATAAATATATTTTTTGTAGCCAATTGGATTTCGATGTTATCATAGAAATGCTCACTTTTGATTGAAAAGTAATGTCCACTGGCATTTTTCATGAATATAATTGCATTTTTACTTTAGGTTTGCTATGCACATGGTTGCAAAATATCAATAGTATTATTTCCTTTTTTCGGTTAATGGGTTTGTTTCCATCAGTCAAAAGTACTATTTTTAGTCATTGAAGTTGTAGAAAGAAGAAAAAAAAACATGGAGCGAGGAACATCTTTTATTTTCAAAACGTTTATTTTTATTATTTTTTTTTAAATGTCCTATTTTTTTAAATATGACGTGGGTGGTCTTTATGGCGTCCCAAGTGATGACCTTTGGCGCGTACTCCACTGGCGCGCCGAATATTTACGCTGGTTGTCTACCGCGTTTCCAGGTTATGATCATTCAGAAATTAAATATTGCGCTCTACGCTAGCTATCAAACATATCGTCGCAACTACATATGAATAAAGATGCGAATTAAATATTGTGATCTGAGTTAATGGCATTTCATCACTCGTGAAGTCATGTGCAGAAGCATAAAAAATGAAATTGAATCTGCGCACGGATTAAAATAAGAGTTAATGCAAAATAATTATTAAATGCAAATAAAAAACCCAATTGCGTAAAAACCGGAAAAAAAAACTAAAAAGAAAAAATATGTAAGCCCAGTAGTTTAGAATGTAATTAAGAACTACTGAATAACAATATCATTGAAATAGTTTTATAACCGATACTCGTATAAGACAAATCATCAATTCAAAAACAAAATAGAAGGATCAACAGTCGGGACCCATTCATAATTTTTGGGGTTCCTTGATTTGTCAAAAAGGAATGGTTACCGACTGTGGATCCTTCTATTCTGCTTTTGAATTTATAATTTTTCTCATATGTTTATCGATTATAAAATTATTTTAATGGAGTAGTTATTCAGTAGTTCTTAATTACACTCTAAACTACTGGGCTTGTATATATATATATATATATATATATATATATATATATATATATATATATATATATATATATATATATATATTCACTTTTTTTTCAGTTTTTACGTATTCGTTTTTTTTTCATTTAATAATTATTATTTATTTTACACTTTATAGTTAATTTTCATTGACTTAGTTATGATTATAAGACGGTAAATTTCTCAATCTTGTCATTTTATTCAGTTCATTATCTTGAGGAATATTAAGTAAGTTACGGTGGTCTAAGCTACTGATTATTAGTCTCTCTAAGGACCTAACTCGTCCTTAAAATACATATGCTTGTTCTTTAGCAAATATGCGTGAACCTTAGTCAACCACAGCTAGATAAAAAGCCTGTGTAACTCATGATGACGAGAGCTCGGAAACGTCGTCTGTCATATCTTTCTCGCAAGACTAAAAAAGTCACTCAAGAAAGTACACGTCGCGAAACTCACTCTCCTGAATCACGACAAAAACAAATGCAACATGTTAGAGATGAAAGTCAAATTAGTAGACGTGAACAAAAAAATTAGGCAGTTGTAACGCTACCAGCATTTGTCGCACGCTGAGTCGCACGCAGGCAGCGTGCGACAAGATCCCGAACTGACAATATGGCGACTGGTTGTTGATATGGTAAATTTTATTTACTGTCATGTGTTTAGTGACACTACCAAGATTAAGACAATTCGATTGGCGTAAGAATCATCAAAATTGGCCAAGGCATTAAACCTTTACAGCTCCATATACAAACAAACATACATACATATGTAGACCCATAAACAAATTACCCTCCTTTGCATCACGCACGCGCAGTCGGGTAAAAAACCTAAACTTTTTCAAATTATATAAAAAAATGGTCAAAACCTATGTTTTTAAGCATGCTCTTTCAGAAAAAAATACTTTTAAAATTTCGAAAACGATCGCATTGCAAGTTTTGTAGTTAGTTTTAATGTGTTAGTGTAGGGTAAAAGTAATATAATGCATTACTATTACACTCATAATTATTGCATGAGAGGAAGAAAAGCGAAAATTATGACTGTAATTTGAGTCTCGAATACGTCAGTATTGAGAAACGCTTCCTTAAAGTCATTAGTATTAATAAATCTTTCTTGAGTCCTCTATTAATACAAATCAATTACGCAAATCATGGACTATTCAAATGAGAATTATTTCCTGGTTTTATGTTTCTTCCGACACATTTTCGTATTTTTATTTCATAGCAAAAGTTCTCAGCTTCATTGAAATGCGCTTCTTAAAATAAGTTCTCGTTACATGGATTATGAAAAATGCATCCTGGATATTCTGCTTTTCCACCCTTAGAATGGAATTCTTGGGACAAAGTTAAACTAAATTTTCTATTTTCTCTTATTATCCTCTAAAGAGTTCAGTCTTTATTTTAATGCACCCTTTAAGCACAGCCCTTTCCAAGAATGCAAGTAAAACAATCTCTGCAACACATTATAATTTTCCTCATTTTAAAATGAAAGCACTTTATTTCGGAAAATACGAAACGCAGACAAATTAATCTTTTCTACGCACCCATTACATATTTTTGAGTCTTAAAGAGTTTCCTTTGGAATGGAGTAAAATATTTCGAACAAACAATTAAATTTATCCACGCATCCGTAGAATAACATTTTGTTGAAGTTCTTAGAAACCCCTGCTCTTTTATGCTGTAAATTATTTCAGACACACATTTTAACAAAGCTATATTTGAAGCTGCTTTTGTCAAAGTTCTGCTAGAATAAGTAACGTTTCGTGAAATTAGGAGCTAAGTTATACGTGTATAATAACTGCTTTGTTATAAGAATAAAATTAGTTACTGATAGTAAAGAAATAATACTATTTCGAAAATATGTAGATATTGTGCTCGTTGGGCAGTAGAGCGGTAATAATCAATTTTAAATACATTTAAGGGCATTTCACGACAAACGGTAATTTTGCTCCGCATGTGACGCCTCATATATGTCATTAAAAATAATACTTTAAAATATTAATTAGCACATTTTTCTGCTTAACAAATTACAAACCTATCTGTGATATCTACAGCAAAAAAAAATGTCATTACACCTGAAAATCGTTATTTTTTAATGAAATATATTATCCTTGACGTGCGGGACTAGCGGTAGTTTTTTTCGTGGAATGTCCTTATATCGGAATTGAATTTAAATTAAAAACTGAGATCAATACCTCTCATTTGGTGGGCTGTAATTGTGGGATCTCCATGTGTTGCTGCCTGGATAGCAGTAAATCCCCACGATCTGTCCCTTAAGGATGTTCAGCGGTTCCGGGTTGGTAAATTAAGCAGGATATGGACGTAAGGGAACGTCATTAGACCAAATCTTATATATGAATACACGGCATCTAGAGTCGTAATATGATCAAAAACTGTTCCAGCAGGGTTTGAGGGGCGGCCACGTAATCCGAAATAATGAGAAAATCTGGTGTGTCCGAAAAGGATTATAGTGTGGTTATCCCATTTCGTACGGCTCATTAGGTTAACTCTCTTTTATTTGTTTATTTACTCTTTGATTTTAATAACAACAGTATTAGATAGAAACATTTTTCGTATGAGGACGGAAGGCATTGTAAGTAAACCTAAGTGATTATCACGAACGTTAAGCGGCTGGTAAACCTAAGTGATTATCACAAACCATCTGCGGCTTCTGTTTTTTTTTTTCTTTTTTTTTTCCCCCATTTGTAATGTAGAAAAGACGAAATTTTAAAAGTTATTTTTAAGAGTGACAAATGATTATTGAAACCCCATAAAGTATTACTTCTACTGTTCAGCTTTATTTCAGTTTCCCAAGTATCATATAATACATTTACTAACACTACTAAGAGATTTCGAGTAAAGTTTTTGTATAAAAAACTTCCGACGAGGTTTGCTTATGGGACGCGAGTAAGTGGAGTCAACCTTTAACCCAATTTATTTTATTAGTAAAGCATAAGAAACAAATTTGCGTTTGAAAATCTCCTGCACAGTGTACAATCACGAAATAAAATTAGAAATAAAAAAAAAATAAAAAAAAAACGACTGAGTCGCAAACATAAACTCCTGTTTGTGAAAGTTGCAACACCGTGAAGGAAGCATCATAGTTGAATGAAATTTAATGCACAATTGAGTGGTAATAGTACTAATAAATGATTACATTTTAAAAACAAACAAACAATAAAGAGAGATAGAAATTAGTATTTTGTGTGGCCACTACGCGCCGCAATAAGAGCTGCTACACGGCTCGGCATGGAGTGAAACAAAGTTTAAATATCTGCCTGCGGAAGAGTATTCCATATTTCTTGTATGCGCAACCAAAGTTCGTTTGTGGAAGCAACAGGACGAGGCTGACGAGCGAGACGCCGCCCAACGAAATCCCACACATGTTCAATCGGTGACATATCCGGGTAATATGCAGGCCAAGGAAGAAGCTGTACCAGTTGCGAATCAAGGTAGGATTTGACAGTCCTGGCGATACGACGACGGGCATTATCCTGCTGGAATACAACCCTTGCAATCCTTGCAGGAAAGAAATAGCTTGGGGCTGTAAAACTTCGTTTCTGTATCGGGAACTGTTCAAATTACCCACAATTTCTAGCAATTGTGATATTCCATGATATGCTATGGCACCCCGGACCATAACTCCGGGTGTTCGTCCACTGTGGCGTTCGATAATGCACCCTGGAAAGTGGCGTTAACCGGCATAGCTCCTGACACGAATTCGACCATCATGGTGACACAAATTGAAGCGGGATTCGTCAGGAAAGACGACCTGCTGCCAATCAGCACGCCAGCTACTATGCACATTGGCCCATTGTAGCCGCAGAAGGCGATGGTTTTGCGTGAGAGGAATCCTGTATAAAGGAATTCTTGCGCGCAACCCACGCTTCAGCAGACGTCTCCGAATTGATGGAGCACACAATGAAACACCTGTAGTTGTTGACCACTGTGCTGCCAATCTTCTAGAAGAAGCTGTGCGGTTCGTCAGCGCCATACGCACCAGGTGTCTGTCATCGCGAGCTGACGTCACATTTCGGGGTTCACTCCCGGATTTCTTAGCTGTTTGACCCTCGTCCGTCCTCTGTTTCCAAACACGCATGATCGTGCGGCTGTTACGCTGCACACGAGCGGCTACTGCACGATAAAACAATCCAGCTTCACGAAAGCCGACGATTCTGCCCCGTTCAAACTACGAAATTTGTTCAAATTTAGCCTTTTTTCGTGGAAGAGGCATAGTAAAGATTTAGATAACATTTACTGAAGCATAAAACCACCGATAATCCTTCACGCCTAGCTACATCCGTCTATTTATATTCGGTTCAATCCGCCGTTCACACGGCGCTGCTCGGCATACGCATGCGCTACCGGTCTGCAACATTTGCATATCATGCCCTACTTTACATTTCCTGCGATTTTCAGCACACTCGCGTAAGTCCTTCGTGGTGTTGCAATTTTCACTAACAGGAGAGTAGAGTCAAGAAGGAAAATTGAAAATCCTCTTAGAAGTCTTAATTTATTAAAAATGAATTACAAGTATGTTATTTGTTAACAAACAGAAACTGGCAACATAAAAATATTTTAAATAAAAACTTTTGATTTCCTTGTCGGCCAACAATGAATTCGGTTACCAATCGCGTGAAGAAAGGATCGGCTGTATTTAATATATGCTTTAAAAACGCGTTTTAATTCGAATTTTATATAACATGGAAGTTCAAAACATATTCTATCAGACGCAGAAAAAATACTCTTTATTTTGGTAATATTTGATTTTTAATTTTAAAAGATGTTTTCGCTGTAAAAATAGCTAAAAACTTTCTAGACGCTTTTAAATTATATATTCGTTAATGTTTGTCATCCAATGACGCAACCTAGCTAGGAACAGTTTTGGTCAACTCTCCTTTCGGACATTTTTTTTTTTTTCAAAATCGGTTTACCCGTTTAAGCGCTCGAGTGCCACAGACAGATACACACACACAGACACGTAAAACTTACTACCCCCTTTCTTTATGTGTCCGGGGGTTAAAAAGGCAATTTAAATTAATGCAAACTGAATTCCTCCATGTCGAGTTTTAGCAAAGTTTACTCAATAATTTTCCGTTTTCCATAAAAAGCAAAATTTCTCGAGAAGATAACAGCACATTTAATAATGATACGTTCTGTGACAATGATATTTTCAGTGACAATTTCTTTGGAGTACTGTCTGACTACCGTTCAAATGGAAAGGCTACGATCCGGTATACAGGCGGAAATAAAAGCATCAAATAGTTTTCAGCCATGCCAGTTTTGTTACATCTGTGTTAGCCTCTAAATTAAGTAGAGTCGTATTGAAATGCACGAAGCACGCGCATCAAAATTTTACTCTTCCCCATCCTCCAGAATGACTGGCCTTAACTGTACGTACGACAATGCCATTTCAACTGTGGGTACATTGTACAGTGTACACCATCTTCAGTGTATCTATTACTGTAGTTTTAAAATGTAAATCTTCTTCTTTTCTTTTTTTTTTCATTTTTGTTTAAAATAACCTTAAGATAAGATATATTTATTCGTTTTTTTTTTTTTTTACATTTTATAATTAAAATATGCAGCTGATATTTTTAAAAGTTGCTTGCCTTCTTAAACTTTCAAAAAATGCGAAAACATAACTAATAGTGCATGTATACAAATTAAAGTTTCGAGAAGTATTAGTTATTGACATATTATTTCTTATTGCAATTGATTGCTTTCTTTACATCACCAAGTTTTATTTATAAGGCTGGAGAACAATGCATTTTTTTTTTTTTTGCCATCTCCTAAATATGTTCCACCTATTTTCAGTAATTTCTGAATTACACTAATTATTTGTAAAGCTATTCAATTTTCTTGTAAATTATGAACTGGATTTTCCCCATTTCCAATATTTGCTAACTAAGTTCAGTTTTTTTCGTCGATATGTATTTCCTCTTGAATCATTACTAAAGAAAATTAAAACAAATAATTGCCTATGAATATTTTAATGTAATTGTTGCTGATGCAAAATTAGTGGCTAAAACTCGCATAGAATAAGCTCTACTTAACGTAGGTATAAACAGTATACGTAATCTATGTAGCCAAGGGTTTTTTTTTTTTTTTGTATAGTAAATGTAATTATAAAAAAAATCCTTAAATAGTTTTCGAGTGAGGTATGTTCTTAAAACATTTCAACAAAACAGTATGGGTGGTCGCAACTTTGTTCTAGCGACATTGAATAAATTTATACACAGGTGCAGCTTTCAAGAATTCATAACTACAAAAACAATCCCTCTTAAGTTAAAAATTCACAAGCTGGCAAAAGCTGTAACCAATTCTAAATTTTACAGAAAGTAATATTTTCAATGAAACCGAAGGAGACCTGAAAGCATTCTAACAAGCTCTTAAGACATTGTAAAATACGACCCTTGGCGATAACATTTCGAGAAGTCCTATAAATCAAATTTAACCTAAAAGTGTGAAAAGTGGAGACCAGAAGAGATTTTTAAAGGTTCACGGATGTCGAGAGTGAAACATGGGCGCTGATTTATTAACTCCTGGGAACAGAATTTCAACTCGCTACGTTGCCTGAAAAGGTACGTAGACCTGCTGCTTAATTTATAGCAGCGTCAGAAGAAGGTGTTGATTATTTTCATTTTTCACGGTTGTTATTTTTAGGCTTTTGAAAGGGCTCTTTGTAATGTCTATTGGATAGTAAACATTGCTTTAAAATTACAGAGAGCAGAAAGTGTTTAACCAATGGTGAAAGTCAACTATCTCAAATTTTGCCCGTTCACGATAAAATATATTAGTAACAATAAAATAGTAATGTCATTTTTTAATGTAGTGTAAACTACAATTACTAATTTTAAGGAAAAATAATTTCAAAGAATTTTTTGTGGGTCATTGTAAAACTTAGACAAATTTAAAAAATAATAATAATAAATGTATTCTTGGTTAAGTGAGATATATTTTCATTTAATTTTATAATAGGTTTTTAGTTGAAGTATATTGTATAATAATAAACTCGGCAGCATATTTGTATAACTCTCTTAAATATCGGAAACTTATTTTCGTAAAATAAATTAAATACAAAACGTGAAAGTGTTTTTTCTCTTACGGGTAATGTGACCCTGTGTTTGATATTTATTAGCGTTTCATAAACAGATATAGTAAAACAAATAAAAAACTATGCATGTTTATTTTCCACAACATATTTGTTTCGTCTGTTTTTAATTTGTCTTGATTAACAACCATTTTTTTAAAAAACTTTTTTAAATAGTCTTCTTCACTTATTTATTGAATGACTACAATTAAATGTTAAACATTTTTAAAGCAAATAAGACTTTAGCAAAATCAAAAACTAACAAAAAGTGACTTTTAAGCAAAATATTCTTTTGAATTTGCATTTAATGTACTTTTATTATCTTGTTTTCAAATACATCATAATTTTTATGGATGCGTGATTTTTTTTTCCTGCCGGAACTGTCTCGATTCCAGCTTAAATGTCAAAAGTAAAAAATACTTTAATTTTGCTCCTAATTAAATTAATTGGAAAATGTATGAATAGTGTTAATCAAATTAAATTGCGACAAAACTTTCCTAAAAACTGCTGAATTTAATTAATTAATAATCCTTTACCTGCCAGAAAGAAAAAGGTTGTTCTTTTTTTTATGTTGCAGAAGAACTTTGGAGTTGAAAGTTATACCGGAGTACACAGTTTTGTTACTTTAGTCAATGCGTTTTTTTTTTTTTTTTGACACATAGATGCTAAAAAGTACTTAAGTTTCTTAAAGAACATCCATAAAGTGTTTTTTTTAAATGTGTATTCGATTAATATTTAATTTGAGAATAACTGTTATTATTTACTGTATTTATACTTTTTTCCTACTCGATTACAAGACATTTGCAGCATAATTACACAGAGGATTCCATATTTACTAACTCCAAAATTTGAACAACTCCAACTTAGTTTAAAATTGAAATTTATTTAAGAAATATTTATGCTTTTTCCTTCTTTTTATTTTGGTTTTATTAATTTTAGAAGGAAAAAATATCGAAATCTAAGTACTAAATGAATATAATTACAGAACCAATTAAAAGCGAAAGCCTTTCCGTTAAACGACAATACATCGAATCGGCATCCTTTATCCCAAAACAAGGCTAATCTCTACATTCAAAAATGTTTAGAAAAGTCAAAAAAGTTCAAACACTCTCACTTCGTGGCAGGAACAAAACCTATCAAAATACTTCTCAGATAATTCAAGATGATTCTTAGGCTAAATAACCCAATGAACCCAGATATTATCGCCGTTTTCACCCATCATTCAGCCACTTTTAGAGAAAGAGTCCCCAAGTTTGTTTAGTTGTCGACAATTTAAAGCTATTATCTTTATTCAGAGGGGAAGGGACCATCATAATAACAGTTAACGATCTTCAGTGGGTTTAAAGTCTTCAAATATTTTTACAATCCTTAAAAACAATTTTTTTTCCTGGAATGGTTTTTCACAATGTTTTCACTTATATTTTGGTGTGAACTGACTAAAGTGCGGTGTCAGCTGAAGTGCGATCCCCGACGAGGCTTGTCCTAGAGCTGCTGGGTCAAATGTGGAGACAAAGGAATCTCAACATCGCAAAGCAATGGAACTCATTCATTAAATGGATAGTGTCATCAGCGGAAGAGACGACAATACTAGTTTAGCCTTGTGCTTGCGTTTTCGGAAATATGATGCAACTTTTAAAATCATTTTTTTTTTGTTACTTGTTAAATGCAATACAAATAAATTAAAAATTAAACGTAATTAAACAAAAAAAAAAAAAAAAACATTTCTTGAAAGGTGCAACTCTACCATCAAATATAAAATCCTTTAAAATTTACAAAACCCTGTCTATTATACTTCTTAAGAATTTTCATTGTTCCTTTAAAATATGTAGTCTCTAAAAGAGTTTCTTGAGATTTTAAATTACATAAAGAATTGCAGAAAATGTTAATTACGTCCTGGGCTCAGAATTTCAAAATTAGAGTGCTTCTGTTTTAAAGTGCGGCAGCTAACACCCATTTAAATGAGTTCTAACTATTACTTAACTAGCAGTGTTGAAAGAAATATGTGCTCGGCTTATATTAAGGAATTTATTAGCATGACTCAAAGTCTGAAAGGTAGCATTAAAGAACTATATAAAATTCAAATTTTATTGGAATTGCATTTTTCTTAAGTTTCTTTTCAGAACTATTCACTTTTATATAATTTCCTAAAGATAATAGTTCATAAATATTGGTTTACAATTATTTTAATAATAATTTTGGACTATTGATGTATGATAGTTCCCATTTAATGCAAAAAATCTATAAATGCACAAAAAAGGAATAATGTATATATTTGAGGCAAAAATTAGATAAAAACGCTGGTGTGGACCCTACATTACTTCCTTGTTTATCTACCAAATGATCGATGTTTTTTTATTAACTCTGAAGACTGGGTGTGTGCATTCGTGTTCGAAGATAAGAATTTATAGTTCTTAAATGCATATCTTTGTAGATACTTCCTTACATCGAAAAAAGTGTGGTGCACATAGAAAATTGTATTTTCAAACAGAAAACAAAATTGATGTTTGTGTTAGCCTCTGGGGTCTAAAAATGCACAAAAACTGCATAGAACAAGTAAAAAGAACAAACATATAATATTATACTGTTTCAGAGTGCAAATAAAAAAAAGAAAGAATTTTAAATTCTTATAATTCCAGCTTGTCACCAACCGATGAAGAAAAGACTTACCCATAAGTTTTTTTTAAATGTCAATTTTAACGTTAATGTAATGAGCACATCACTAAACTTCTCTGCAACATGGCAATATATTGCCAAGTTGGCGACAAAATCGTGACGAAATAAACTTCGCCAGGAAATGCCAAGTAGTTGTCAATTTATGCCAGGTTGGTTGTGGATGTTATCTATTTATTGTGGCTAAGTGACTGCAAACTGATATTTTTTTCTGTATTGAAATTAAAACTATTTTTTCTTTAAAAAGTATAAAAAGATCGTAATTTAGGCCGTTCCAAATGCAGCAAAAGCGGGAGGTGCACAACTACACCCCTAGACTTCGAGTCTAGAAAAGAACATTCATCTTTCTATGGGGAGCTGTTTTGGAGTTATGCGGCGTTCGAATATGTACAACGCACTGATAACATGAAATACACCACCAGCTCAGTCATTCCATCCGGGACTGCAGTTTCATTGTATTTAGCACTTATCAGCCCGGAATAGGAAGTGCCTGAGCTGGAGGTGGAAAACCTCATAAGAAAGCCAAGAGGGCCAAACAAACTGGTAGCTAATATAGAATTAGCACTGACCAGACGAGTAACCGAAACAATGGTTCGGTTCATCAGTTCTGGGCTGATGAGTGCTAAAGCATGAAACTGCAGTCCACGGATGGAGTGACTGAGCTTGCGGTGTATTTCATGTATTTCTGCTTTAAGCCCTGGCGATGGGGCTGTAACTTAATGAAAAAACTTACTTATTAGTATCCAAATTTATACTTTTGTTCGATTGAAGCAATTTTAGAATCATTTAAAAGCAGAAATTTTTAAAAGAATATAATTTTTTTTTACAAAATTTTGTTTCTCAACGGTTTGCATTATTTCTCGTAATGTCATCAATCAAAATGATATTTGCGCATTACCTTCTAATCGACATCTAATAAATTTGAGTAAAATATGAGACACATATATAGCTATAAACCTATATGTTGCATTTCGTTTTGGAATATATGTAAATAATATTTTTTTATCATTATATCCTTTGTATAAAATGCGTATAAGTTGCCTATGACACATAGTATTAAAAAAAAAATAAGGCTATTACCCGTATTGTCATCCATACAGTACTTTATGAGACAGTATGAAATATACTTATGTATAAAAAAAAGTATAATAATACTAAAACTATTACGCGAGGGCAATTTTGAATTTTTTTTAAAAATTTAAAATTTAATTAAAAATGAAAAAAAAAACACACATTTTTAAAGTGAAAAATTTAAGCGAGCGCCCGGTTGGCCGAACGGCCAACCCGGCGCTGAAATGCTGACTCGAAGATCTCGTTCAGATCTCAGGTTCGAATATTAAAGACAAGGGCTGTTCAATAAGGACTAAGACTAAATTTGTAAAAAATGCAGAACAACTTTAATCGGCATAATTTACATAGTTTTTTAAGGAATAACTTCTACGGGACTAAATGCATTTATTCCAATGTTCTGTTCACTTCTTAAAAACTTGTAAACGTTACGTTTGTGAGAGGTATTTCAAAGTCGCCTCCGCAGAGTTTAGACATGCTTTGTTGCTTTCAATATGTTTGTCTCGTAATTGTTTCTTAAGTTGAGGAAACAGTCAGAACTCGCTAATGTAAATAATTCTGAGATTCTACTTGATACTAATAGCAGCAGTGTTAATCATTGTCTTTCTGATAGACGTTGAAGGTTGTCCCTCACGTTCAATTTCTTCTATATTTTGCATGCCTTCCTAAAAAGCATCATACCAGCAAAAAGTACTGACTATAAACATTGCTTCATGTTGAAAACTTCACGTATCATTATCAAAGATCTCCGATGCTGATTTTTGCAGACGAAAACAAATTTTAATCGCATAACTTTGATCCTACGACGCTTTCATTTTGTCAACTGGCTCCGTTTTGTAGGCGCCCGCCAACAGGCTTCAGTTCAATCACGTGATACTCAGGAACATGAGTATGTTCCCGCCAAATATCGGTAGCTTTTGTTAATGCAGACAAAAGACGCTTTCGTGCCATAGAAATTAATCCGATGAGGGGTTTCGCAGCAGTAAAGTTAGTTTTATTTCTTGTAGGCAGGGGCGTAGCTAAGGGGGGGTTTTGGGGACACCCCCCCCCGAAAGGTTTGTCCCAAAAAAAAGGAGTGAGAGAAAGAAAGAAAAGAGAAGAGGAAGAAAAGAGAAGAGAAAAAAAAGAGAAGAGAAAAGAAAAAGAAAAGAAAAAAAATCATTTTTTTTTTCTGAATAACAGTGGTCAAAAATTCACTTCGCTCTCCCCCCCCCTCCAATGCCATAGAAAATCAGCTCAATGAGTGACCCTCAAGCGTAAAGACGCCTCACTCCTCACTGTGCTGCAACATTTTTTTGATAATTGAGTGAAATTTCACACTTCTCTTTAGAAATGAGATTGATTTGTTAAATCTACGAATATGTAGTCTTTTTTTGTCATAGATTCTGAAAATTGTTAAGTATGTTTAATTTTATAAGCGGCGCAGTGGGAATATTACATACAGTTGAATCTGTATGTTTCGAATTTCACAGGAAGGAAAAAAATCGAGATGAAGAGGTTTTAAGATACGGGGGCTTTAAGAAACTTTATAGAAATTTGGAATATGATGGTGAAAATTTGAAATCGATACTGTAGAGAACATGGGCTCTTGATCAAAATTCCTCTGTATTAGTTTTGTTAGGTCTTTGTTCTATTATTACATTATTATGTGCTTTATTGCCAGTTTAAAGAAACTTTGAGCATATCTTTTTGAAGAAAACGTCTTTTATTGCTTTTTGGTGCCTGATTTTTTCTTTCTCTTGTTTTTTGATTAATTATTTATCCCCTTGAGGTTAGCAATTGCTGCAAATCTAACCTGACCAATATTCTAGGATTTTCCTTTTTTCTTTACTTGAAAAAATCTTAAACTTCCCACCTATCAGCTTGGTTTTCTTTAAGGAATCATAATTTTAAGAAAGAGGGCGATCACAGAACAGTACTAAACCAGATAACAGAGCAAAATGGCTTTTAACTTGAATGACCTTTAACCATGAACTTGAAATACTCATCCATAATGCAACTAATACTCAACCTGTGAATTTCACCCCTTTACTCTTCTTCCAAGAAAGTGTTCAAAACGACTGTCCTTTCGTCAATTTTCCTAAAAAACCTATTAGTGGAACGCATTTCTCCTTTTTTTGCCCCCTCAGCCCTTTCTGTTTCGAGTTGAAGAAAATGCTTTTGCTTGCTGCTTTGAAGATCATTGGGCTTCGAATCCGAAAATGATAGCATAGCCGGAATTCGAGACAAAAGGTTTTTGTTGGCGTTGTGCTGTGATAGTCAAAACGGCCTTTGCTAACCAGAAAATCCACCGCAATCACATCGATTTGTCGAAAATGTTAGCCATTATTTACTGGGTATTCTTTTAAAAACGTTTAGTCTGAACTATTTAGAATAGTATATTCTAAGTGAACGTTGTTGTATAATGAAGAGAGCAAAACCGATAACAAGCTTTTTAACCCTCCGCCCCCCCCCAAAAAAAATGTAAATGACGAAAATGGTTGCTCTAAAAAGAGAAAGTTAACGTCCTCTGAAGAAAAAGAAGTACAGTCTGCTGAAGCTGCATTAATTCCATCGAACCCTTCTGAAGGAAATTTTATTTTAATTTAAAAGAAAAACTGCATAGCATTACAGAAATAAAATGTTTAAAAACGAAATGAATCTAGACTGTTCTGTACTATTTCTGTTAGCTTGGTTCGCATTAAAAAGTAGAAAATAAACAAGACTTCTGTTTATAACACTCGAAAATTGCTGTTGCTCTCTCAAATAGATATTTATATAAATTCTAAAGCAGGTAATAAAATTAAAAATAAAATCTTGAAAGGAGAACAAATGGTATGCAGCTCTGTGCAAATAACTTTCTACCGCCTATATTTCTTCCCTCTTTTTTAATTCAAATTTTATTAACTGCTTTAGAACTAGCATAAATGTAAATACATATAAATATAACGATATGAAAAGTCATTTCATTTTTTGCAGGTTATAATCAAGAAGTCTTTTTTTATTTTATTTCATGCTTTTAGTGCGAACCAAGTTAGTAAAAATAGTCTGACCACCGATGAGATTGAAAGTCGAATATCCAGTTCACAGGCGGAAATGGATCCATCTATTAGCTTTCAGGGATGCCAGCTTTTGTAGATGTGTGTTAGCCTCTAAATTAAGCAGTAACACTGAAATGAACGGAACACGCTCATCAGATATTTGATTTTCCCCCTGATTTGGATAGACTGGTTTTGACTAGACCTGTTGCTAGAAAGTTTCACTTTAAATTAAATGGAGAAAAAGGAAAAAAAAGTTAAATTTTCCAAAACATTACAAAAAATAAATAAAAAAAAAATCTTTAATTTTGTTTTGTTTGACACAAGTATCGAACTTGGGGCACCCCATTCAAAAGTATGTAAAAGTTCACACACACACACACATATACACACACATATATATATATATATATATATATATATATATATATATATATATATATATATATATATATATATATATATATATATATATATATATATATATATATATAAAATAAAAGAAGTAGCCCCCCCCCCCCGAAAGTCGGGTCTAGCTACGCCTCTGCTTGTAGGCGCCCGCCAACAGACTTCAATTTAATCACGTGATGCTCTTGAACATGAGTTTGTACGTGCCCACTATCGGTACCTTTTGTTAGTACAGACGAGTGAAATTTCTCACGCCACAGGAATTAACATTCCCATGAGTGGTTTCACGGTAGTAAAAATAGTCTTATTACTTATTAAACAGCGTACCTAGATAATATGATTTAACGAAGCCTTTTGATACCAATCTTAGCTCAACGAGACATAAAACTAATATTGATGTAGTCTTTTCAAGATATTTAAGCATATTCGAATCAAATTCGTTTGTTTCCTATTTTAGTTACCATAAACCTATAGTATCAGCTTTGGAATATAATGACACGAATGCTGATGATGGAATAGTTGAAACTGTGGATAAATATTCATAAGTTTCGTTGGAATCCATTTGAAAGAAAACCAATTAAATTTCATATTTCATGAGTTTGTAAATTTACATTTTGAGCAATAGATTGCCATTTTTGCATGTAAAATATAATGCATCATTTTTAATGATTTCAAAGAAGGAAAGAAAGAAAAGAAGTCTTAATAGTTTAACAGTATTTCCTGCGCAATAAAATATTTCCTGACAGTTCAAAAAAAATTCCTGAAATTGAAAAAAAAAATGTTCAAATATTTAATTATGGCGCTCCCAGAGTGCCTTTTTTTTTTTTTTTTCCTCAACAATCAAAAATCTACATTTTTTCCAACGTTTCCTCTAAATATATTAATAAATGAAAAAAAGAAAGTTACAAAGTATCCAGCATTCCCCGAAATCACTTAAGTACTTCTTGATTCATTTGCGTCCCTTCATTAAATAATTCACCTATTTATTTATTTATTTACTTTTTTCAGATATTAATTTAATCATTTATTTATTTCTTCAATTATTGATTTATTATCTACTTATTTATCATTTTATTCCCTTTTTTACCTTTTCACTTGAGCCAAAAATCTTTTAAATAATCAAATAGAAAACATTTTATTTTTCACTTCACCTCAAAGAGAACTTAGCACTTTTTTGAAGATACAAATTCACCGCTGAAATTAAAACTGATTTTGAAATGCAAATTTTATTATTCTTTTCTAAAAGCAGCAATTTTTAGCATTTCTCAGTATTGACCTATGCAGCAATGTACAACTCAATGAATAACTGTTTCAATTTAACCCGCCAGAACTCGCACTGGTTCAAAATTGATTCCACCCATTTTTTATTTTTTATTTTTTGAATACCATGGCTCAAGAAGATATTCCAACTGTTTAGTAGCTGTTTTTGTGTCCGTGGTTCATGTATACATATTTCTCAAATTTTCCTAGGTGATGTGGGTACCTGTAAACAAAGCGATTTTCTCAGAATGGAAATACCAGAAAACCCACCAGTGAACCCAAGTGAGCCCTGACGTCATTGAAATTCAGACGAATTGAGAAAAAATCTGTCTGGGATTACTTCTGGATAGTGCGCAAGATGGATTTTGGAAAACTTGAAGGGTAACAAAATCCTAAGGTTTCGTTCGTAATGCCTCATTATTTTCGATGATTTTGAGGCATGGAAAATTTCTTATTAAGTTACAATTATCAAGCAAATATGTAAACACAGGAATATTTTATTTAGGAGTGATTGGTGCAAAATGTATAGTTTTAACAATGGCTTTGAAACTAACCTATTAATTTTTTTTCAATTATTTATATAAAGTGCACATTCTTTTTTAGAATAGAAGTCAGAATCACTTTCAGTTAAAAGATTTTACGATATCACTCTCCGGAAAATACAACCCTTTGACATTAAATTAAATTTTGGCATCTTAAAATCAAATTATGTTCTTCGCAATCACGAATTGCGATATGAAACCCTTTGTTTGGTTTCTTGTTTCTACAAATGGCTTCTATCTCAACCATAATTGCGAAAAATACAATTTGAATTTAAGCCGTGAAAATTTCTGCCATGGGGCTAGATGTTACTGTTTTTCTCTAAGGAGGATCGACTGAGTCAGGTATAAGTAAAGTCGACTCCTGGGGAAATAGACGCCAGCTCCCAGGATGAGTTACTTAGATTCCATCACCTGCCAAGAGGTACACCTAAGTTGATAAAAATCATGTCTTTAATCGGATAGTTAGCCCGTCTTCATAAACTTTAAAACAAATTTATAAAATAATATTAACTTAAAAATAAAGATAATATTAAATGTAGTTTAAATTGATTATTCTAGATTTTAATTTGGAGAAATATGTTTGAATTTCTATATAGAATAAGTTTATGTAAAAATATAAGTTCAATCTGGTTAAATTAATAATACCGAAAAAGTTTGTAGGGTCAATTTTGGATGGAGCGCTCGTGTCAAATTCAAAGAAGAGTCTTCATGGGCTAAAATTAGTATATTTTATTTTGTTTAAATTAAAATTTTTATGGAAACAAAAATTACATTACTTAAAGTGAGAAATATGTTAGAGTTTTTGCGACAAGAATCAAAAAAGGAGGGAAAAACTTTAATAATCACAGTTTAATTAAATTCTTCTATGTTTTTCATTACAAAAAACGTTTTTCGTATTTCTTGCATGATATGCAAAAAATTAAAATAAGAGCATATTATTTAACAGTTGGAAGCATTTAATATGTCTCAGACTGCAAGAAGTATATCCCTGACAGACTTTTAACTGAATTGCAATTCTCCCCTAAAAAAGAAAAGAATGATGTGAGGTTCATCTCCCAAAACAGTCAGAGCTAATGAAATTAGTTCGCTCTGGAAATCTTTTGTAAAGAGTGAGAGAGATATATGCACCTGTATATGCCACACCAGCAGGTATAACCCACACCTGATGTAATATAATATAATTAACTCTGAAAGCTTGTTTAGGAATCGGTAAGGGATCGAAGATATATACCTCTGTTTTGTTGCATATGATAACAGGTTTCGTGTGTGCTTAAGATTCGGGCGCCTTGAGTTCTTAACTTAATGGGTGAAAAGAAAACTTACTTGAACAAATAGTTCGGTAAGAATGTATTTTTCTAATTAGGTTAAGATTCAAAGTATACCTCTTCTTCGTATTTAGAGACTTGGAAACAAATAATATTAGGTATTGTTTTCAAAGAGAATATTATTTAGCAATAGTTCGAATGTAATGTAACTAAAAGCGTTGTAAATGGGTTGCTTAAAAATGTTTTTAGTATTTTTTAGACAAAATTCGTAGCATATTAAGTAGTAATATTAATCCAGGGCTAAGGCATAATAATATGCAATATACCGACAGCCCGGTCACCCATAGACGTACTGCAGTGAAGATGACATCTGCCTCCAGCTCGGTTTTTCCTTATTCTGGACTGATGAGTCCATAAAAAAGACGTACTTCTGTCTCTTGTTGGGGTGACTGGGCTGTCGGTATACTGCATGAAGTTCCTAGCACATATGTTTTAAAGGTTTTCTAAGAAATGTTAATTGCATCTGCTAAATGTGAATGCAATAACGCACTTAATTTAAGCAAATGCCATGGGGAGGTAAACGACAGTATCTGCAAAACGAGTTTACGAGATATTTGAAGAAATGTGGGTTGGATTGAATAATAATACTGTTGAAATTAGAAGTTTTTATCGCGCCTTTTTTTTCTGCGGGAACGAAACAAGTAAGCTTGTACAGTAAAACTAATGAACAACAGACGACAAAAATGGGAAAAAAAATGAAAAAGAGCAATTTTCAATTACTGCCCTTTACCTGCGGTAATATAGCGTAACAAGGTTTAGTGGAAAAATATAAGAGGAGACTCGGGCTGGTTGTGATGGGGTAACTTGTTATAGCGGCAAAATAACCTTTGGGCGGTTAATTATAAACAAATAACCTTTGGGCGCATGGTCATGCCACCAACGGGTAGAATATTGAACGTGTCAGTGACGCTATCAATTTTGTAAAAATGGTCAGCGGAAGTTGCGGTCAAATTTGCATATTTGTAATTTATTACTGTTATCCTAATTTTGGTCTAACACCCCAGTCAATAAAGGGTATATGTCGGAACAAATTAGGAACAAGCTGAATTTTTGGCAGTTGTTAGTACCCTTGGAATGGAATATTTCCACAAAAGTCCCCGCCTCTTCCACTTGAGCATTCCCCCACCCCCAGCCCTCTTTAGGTATAAAATAATAGGTTTTTAAAAAAAAAAACGCATATATCTTAGTTACATTTTGTTGAAATCTTTTAAATTTAACATAATTTTAATCCTCAAAACATGAAAAATGAGAAATTACCCTCACATTTTTTTTACATATAATATTTTTTTTTTTTTGTAATTCAAGCAATTACGTCATTTTTCCTCATTTTTCGTTTTTAATGATGTAATCTTAGGGGCTCCTCACGTCTGATATTCATTATTTGGAAAAAAAATGTGCAGCATAGATTTTAGAGCATTTTCTAAACTTTTCAAATGATATTTATTTCTAGAACTAAATAGTCAACTTTACGCATAGAACGCGTGACAAGACGACAAGCACCAACTTGCTAACACACTAGAAGCTTTTTTCTTACACATGTCAATAAATGGTTTCTGTCGGATGAAATTAGGAACATGCTGATTTTTTGTCCGTAATCAGTACTCAAGGAGAGAAGCATTATCTCAATATTCCCCCTCCCCTTTTGGCCCGCTAACAGCCTCCACCCTGAAGTTAACTTTGCACGCGTTTCTAATTATTAGCACATCTTTGGCACTGTACACTCGAAATGCATAAACATTACACTATTCTTCTCCTAAAAATATATTCTACAACCTGAAGTTTGCAGAAAAATTAATATATGCTCAATAAATTGTTAATTTACGAAAACGTTTTTATTTCAAATGTGTATTTTCTATTGATTTTAGAAAACAACGCCTAATTTTTTGATAGTATCTCGAAACAGTTGAAAAAAATAGAAACACATGTTTGAACATTATGGTTAGAACAGACCTTTCGTTCTACCTTTTGGGTCGTTCAGAATGCAGTGTTATGTATACTTAAATGGGACTAATCTCAGCTAGAAACTTTGCTTGTTTAAAACTAAAGACTCATACAGGGGAACAAAAGAACTGGCCAAGTTCTCAGATAATTTTTATTGATTATTAAGATTATTATTGACACTGTCAAAAAAAGTTTTTCAGCAGGCGTATCGATAAAATTGTCAAATCTACACTTGCCTTGATTCTAACTTATTTTGTCATTATTATATTTTTTAGTTTTTGTGCTTGACGGAGAATTTTTAATTCATTATGTAAGATAGCTACATAGCATCACTTATGGAGAGGCTGTAAATAACTATTGTAACTAAATTGTTTTAAATTATGAACATAACGGTATTGTAGCCTTTGCAGGATATACAGATCGCTCTACTAATAAGAACGAAGAGCAAAGTAGAAGAGCCTCAAAGAAAAATCCATGTGATTTGCACTTTGAGGACAACAAAGTATGCACGACATAAAAAGAATGCTTTTAGTAAATACGTGAAAAAAAAAAAGACTGCTGCAAACAACTGTTTTAAAGTTGGGCAAAAGAAGAATACCAGAATTGACAGCGGAAGGTGTTACTGATGTACATATAGTGCAATTTTACATATAAAGGGTGTCCCAAAATTAACGCAAGATTTGAATTTGCCGCCATTTTTGCAATAAATTGTGGGCAATCTTGAAAAAAGAACAATTTGGCAACTGAGGGTCTAGGGTTATTACAAATGGAGCGTTTTCGATTCTATAATGCGTTTTCATTATCGAACAATTATTTGAAAAATAATGAAAGTTTAGGCGGGTCAAGCGGTTTACTGTTATTGGCGCTCGATATCGCAATTAGGTAATGCGCGGGTGGTTGTGGCATTGCTGACATAGAGGTTGTGGGATTGCTGACATAGACGTTTGTCTTTAAATAACCCTATAGGAATAAGTCTAATGATGTAAAATCACACGATCTAGGGTACAATTCTTATCACTGAAACGAGAGAGTACACGAACAGGAAATTCCTTATGCATTGATTGAATTGTTTCGCTGGCTGTATAATAGCATAACACTCCATTTTTACAAACCCTAAACTCCCAGCTCTCAAATTGTTCTTTTTCCGTGGCAGCCAACAATTTACAGCTAAAATTGTGGCAAATTCAAATCTTGCATTAATTTTGGGACACCCTTTAGAAGTTCAAATAGTGCTCGAAATTTGTTGGCTTTTTTATTGGTTCTTGCAAGACTCTAGGTGGCAAGGAACCAAGTAAAATCAATTATAACTTTGACATTTTAATCCAGCAGCATAGGAAAATTAGGAAAAGTCTCTTTTTTGCTCATGTAAACACTGTGTATGACACTACAGCATGTTTTCTATGGCTTGGGAAAGATAAAAGAAATTGAAATGATAAAATCTTCAACGGAAACTCAACGGCAAGCATCAACATTTTTATTAGAAAATGTTTTAAAAGACCAACTGTTAATTGATCTAGAAAATTCTACTCTTGGATTACCAGTTTATCTGCAAGCCCAGAAATGACTTCAGACCAATTTACCAACAACTGAATGGGATAGAATTTAGAGTCAATTAGTGAAAACAGAGAGGAAAAAAAATCTCCTGCCATTGAATTTCTGTAAAATTTTTCGCACCAAATAAACTATTTAATTTGATGTCGTGTTCATGTAAAGTTGATTGTGGAAAACGTTGTATATGTAGAGGAGTAGGCTCTAGGTTGCCGAGAGCCCAGACGGCATCCTTGTCAATATGTTCCAAAGCAAAAACTTCCCCCACTTCCCCCAAAATCTTTAAAATATAAACTAATTTGATTCGCAATCGAGCCCTCCCAAAGGCCGGGCGACTAGTTTCTGACAAGGCTGATATGTCCTCTCATTGGCCCTGGGTAGATTTCTTTTCCGCATCAATGTGCGAACTGCAGTAGACATTTCTTGAAACAAAGCATTAATGAAGGATTATGATGAAGACTTAATTCAAGATGAATGATTTTGCAGTAATACTAAACAAATTACCTATATTTATTGCTTTAAAGATTTTTATTGCTTAAAATTTCATTCATTAAAAAAGGCAAAAAAAAGTTAAACAAATAAAGGGTAAGTGATAGGTTTTTGGTGATAATATCAGTGACATCGCAAATTTAATATACTCTTACAGAATAAATCTCGTAGAATGACTGGACATTTCTAAAGTTAGATGCGTAAAATCACAGTTAAAGACTATAAAATTATGCTACTACTTCTTTTCAACTGTTTTCAAATTTAGAGATTTTACTCAAAATAAATAAATTTTGTGAGATGTCCTAAATACATTACTTTAAATAATAGAGATACTCAAAAATAAAATGATATTAAGCTGGTTAGTTAAATGTGGTGACTTAAACATGAGCATAGTTGAAAATACTTGTAAAATGAAAGTTAAGGGCAGGAACGGGGGGATGCAGCGCTAATATAATTTTTTATACGTACAAGCATTACGCCATTTAGAAAGTTGAGAACATGTGTTACTACTTTTCTTCAACTATGTTGAGACGGTATCAAAAAATGTAGGCGTTGTCTTCTAAACCAATCGAAAATACACATTTGAAATAAAGATTTTTTTTTCGTAATTTAGAGATTAATTGAGAGAATACTATTTTTCCTAAAATATTGAGGTTAAAGAATATTATTATGTTCATGCATTTCTCTAGTGAACAGTGGCCAAGATATGCTCATAGTTAGAACCCGCGCAAAGCTAGCTTCAGTGGAGGGGGGGCGGTTAGAGGACCAAAAAGGGTGGGGGGACTATTGAAATGATATTCCTATCCTTTAGTACTTATAAGGGACAAGAAATCAGCATGTTCCTAATTTATTCCGACAGAAACCTTTTATTGACTGGTGTAAGAAGAAAGCTGTTAGCGCGTTAGCAAGTTGGTGCATTGTCGTCTTGTAGCGTGTTCTATGCGTTTCGTTAATTTGACTGTATAATTCCATATGTGCATATAACTTTGGAAAACTTAGAAACTGCTCTAAAAATTACCGTGCTTATATATATATATATATATTTTAAATATTGAATATCAGACCAGAGAAGCCGCCAAGATTTCATCATTAAAAACGAATAATGAAGAAAAATGACGTAATTGCTCGAATTACAAAAAAAATAATAATAATAATAATAATAATTGTAATAAAAAAATAGAGGTAATTTCTCATTTATCGTGTTATACGGATTAAAAATATGTTAAGTTTAAAATATTTGAGTAATATTTGACGGAGATATAAGAGTTTGTTTAAAAACCTCCAATTTTATACTCAAGGGGGAAGGAGGGCTAGGGAGGAAAGGGAAAATACTCCCCTCCTTAGGTGAAAAGAAACTTGCAAAAAATTCTGTCCCTAATCTGTTCCGACATTAGGTAATTTTTGGCCTTTATTGACTGCGCTATACAACCTGTTTAAATAATTTCAAGGTTGTGTGCTGGTGAGCTTATTTGTGCACTTGCTCTTTCATTTTGTGATACGTCTCCATTTCTCCTGCGATTTCGGTTATCTGTTTTTTATCACTTTGAATTTTCTATTTGGGCTTTCGAGTTAAAAGTGACATTTTCTCAGGGCATATTGCCTTTCACATTTTTTAACTTCAAAAAAAATGACCTCTAATTGTGCTTAGATGATGACTAGTTATTGATTTCAAAGAAAAAATTATAACGATACATGGCATACATCCGTGGTTCACAACCTGCGGAAGGCACATCCCTTGGGGTAAGCGAAAATGTGTAAGGAGTAAGGAGTTAATTGCCTGCCTTCTGTTAATTTTAAGCTTGATAAATAAAATGGTTGTACTAAAATGCCTGTAAAATAAAATGCCTTAATTTCCGATGTGGTTGCTTGTTTGTTATTAAAATTAAAAGTAACAAACTTTAACTAATATAGAATGATTAAAAAAACCTAAAACTGTAGTGTTTTTTTTTAATGAGGAATAAAGAAGATTGCTCATTGTTCTCACTGACCTTACACTTTTAAAAGCGCTAACTATTTTGTTTGTGTTTTTTTGGTCCGCTAATCCTCATGTCACTTTTCCTTGAATATGCACTCGAAAAATAATCACACAAACTTGATTTTTTAGTCAAGATACATCAGAAATTCGGCCATTTTGTTATACAGAAAAGTTAATTATGTCAAAAACTTTAATGACTTAAGAAAAAGGTCGCTAATTTACTACATAGATATATTTAAGAATTTAACAGAAAGAATATCAATTTGCTCCGAATTTACTTAAGGAATTTGGATATTTCAACTGCGAAAAAAAAGTAAATCAGAACATTCACATAATATGCACTTTACACCACAATATACTTATTATATAACACAAAAACTAGATTATACTTCGCTTGTTTGATTTTTCATTAAGTTTCAGAGTATTTTTTGTTTTCTTGAATGAAAATGAACAAACTCAAAATAATAAACATGTTTCGTTTTAATGGGCAATATTTATTTCGCTTTAAAAGCGTTTCCTCCGTAAAGTCATTAATTTTTCTAGAAACTAAATAATTTACTCGTCCTTTTATTTAAATGCATTCAAATTTATCCGCTTTCTAAAACGGAGAAGTTGAAACAAAAATTTTGATTTACGTTGTTTTGACAATGAGAAAAGACAGGTAGCTAGAGGCGTAATGAATATCTTAACTTCTTGGCGTTGTTAAAGTGACGGCGCAGAGCTTTAAACAAACAAATTTGACCATGTTTCAATATATTTTTAGTGGAAGGAAGGGTAGCAATTAGTTACGAAGATGCGCTTGTATAACAAGAGTAAATTTGTATGATTAAGTAGTCAAAAGAAAAACTACAAGAAGTGTAATGTGTTTAGAATTTTCTTTAAAAAATCATTCATTTATTGGACATTTTGATGGATTCTGTTCAGGTTACTGATATACTGAGCATTAGTTCATTAATTTTTGTTCAGTATTTAATACATTAGAAAAAATTCAAGTTAGTTAAGCAATTTCCAAGACGTAGTGTTTTTACACATCGAATGCATTTATTCACTACATTAACCCTATTTTTATTGTACTTAAATTATCATCGTTTTTTTTTTAATTTGTTAATTTGTTTATTTAAACACTTTTTGTTTATTGTATAAGGGAGCTGTGTCAGTTCTTTCTTCTTCCACAATACGTCAAAAAGTTGTTAGCTGAGTGACCAAATAAATAAGTAACTTTATTATTCTTATTTTATTTATTTATTTTTGTATATTTCACATACAAAATCGCTTACCTTTTTTTTTTTTTTGACTGCTCGCCTCCTAAAATTAACTTTTTGTTGGATAGAAAAGTAGTTTAAATCGTTACGTTAAAGTCTAAAAACACTAAAAACTTGTTGCGTTGAAAAATATTGCTAAATAATTAAAAAGCATTTAAAATGTGTTTTGAAAAACAAAAATGAAAAAAAAACTACAATTTGAGAAGAAAAAAATGTGTTTCAAGGACTCTGTAGGTCTCTCCATCTCCCACCCCCCTCTTCCGCAAAAACAGGTTAAGGAAATGGATTAATTCAAACTATACAATACTATTATTTGCTCAAAAGATCTTGGCTAGGACAACTCGCTTCAAAATTTCCTTCCTTGAATGTGAAACATTTTAGGTCTACTTTGAACAGTTATAAACGAGCATTAGCATCTTTGCTAGACATTTAGGTGTAAATGAAATTGTTACCAAATGGCGTATTTTCTTCCGACAGACATTATGGGACAGAACTTTCGATGTAGAAGTTGTACAAAAAACATATAGCCTTCTTTTGAAATTTTTTCTCCTGTTAGAAGCATTTCTGTGGAAAGAAATAGACACATAAAAACTTTCGAGTTAAATTATGACTCGGCACCAAAGTGCTCAAAAAGTAATGTTAACTTAACCAAAACAACCTCATTGCGTTAACTCAGAAACGGCCAGAAAGAAGCTTCGAATATAAACTGGTTTTATTAGATGAACTCATGCATCTTATTTAGGAAGCTCGGTAGTGTTTCTTAACATTTTTTATAACTTAACCGTCATACTGAACAGTTGAACACAAACCTTAAAAAATTTTGTGCGCAAAAAAATAAAAAAAGAAGAAAAAAAAAAGCAAGGGGCAAAAAAAGCATTTTTCTTCGAGTAACTCTCAAAGAAGCAAAAAAGAAAAAAAAAAGACAGGATCTTCCACCGAACTGAGTATAGATGTTGCTTCATAAGATGCTCAAGTATGGCCATTACGTAATCCAAAATGAAGAGCACGTGCTTCAAGTCATCCTGGTATCTTCTATACCCGATCTCCCCTTCAAAAAAAAGGGGGGGGGGGGGTTTCGACATTAAATTGTGTCGCTACGAAATGTTCTCAAAGAATTAACGTTAGTTTCTCCAGAATGCCAGTATCACACAACTGCCCCCGGACCTTATTTTCGAGGAAAATTTTGGCAGATTACAGCCTAATGTTAAATTGATTTGCAACCAAATTTAGTTATTTTTGTACTTTTCATTGCTACTCGAGACTATTCGAGCTGACTCTTATGGAGGTCTTCAGTCGTTTTTGGGCAAATTCTTTTGACATATGTTAGCTGTGCTTTGTCATTGTGTCTTCATTGCATTTACGTTAACTGTTCGACAAGAAATGCTTAAAAGTTTTCTTTTTCTTTTTTTTTTCAATATATAAAAAACGCATATGTTTCATAACTATCAATTTTAAACTTGTAGTGTACCAAAGGTTTAAATTTGATGTTTTTTTTAGCTTTCTAATCAATTTTGTAACTAAACAAAAACAAAATATCTATATATAGTTCTGAGAATATTTTGTTTCGTTCTTTTGTTATTGATATTTTCATTAAATATGTTACATAAATACCTTCAAAAGGGTTTGCGAAAAAAATTAAAAAAAGACTTTCACGCAATAAGAAGTTAAGGGGTAAAAGTTCTTAGCTCACAATATTTATGTTTCAGTTATTTTAAATCCTTTTAACGTGTTTTCCGGCACGGATTTTGCATTTCAAAAAGATAGTTGTCCTCTATCGGAACTTTAATGAAAACTTTAAAGCGAAGCGATAGCAAAAGCATTTTTATAACATTTCCGTCATCTTACCCTTCACTTCACAGTTGTTGAAACAGAAGAAACGCGTACCCGAAATTTAATCTTAGAACGGTGGAAGAATAAAAACCTAAATAAGAAAGGAATTCGAATGGAAAAGTTGGAAGATGTAATTCAATCAAAATAGAAATAAAAAATCAACTAAATTGCTTTCAAACTTTTTGAATAAATCTAGTAAAGTTGATGACAAAGTGGGGAAAAAAAGAGAAACGAATCGTTTGCTTATATTTCATGTTCAATATAAATTCTGATGAAAACTAAGTATCAATGTGCTATTAATGCTACGAAAATTAAGTGGTTTTTTTTGTTTCTCATTAATTATTGTTTTAATACTTTAATACAGCGAATATATATATATATATATATATATATATATATATATATATATATATATATATATATATATATATATATATATATATATATATATATATATATATATATATATATATATATATATATATATATATATATATACTCACAAGGGCCATTCCAAAAAAAAAACCACCGTTTTGTCCCGCTCGTGACATCTTATATATTTCATCAAACAGCAGTAATTTTAAAAGGAACTAAACAAATTGTTCTCTATAGAAATCACACATATGTTTCTGCTTTCTTGAGCAACAACATTTTGTTTATATATGTAATAACATTTTAAATAATAATTTTTAACGAAATATATGACGCGCCACGTGCGGGAAAAAATGACTTCTCCGTGATCATTTCAATCTTTTTCTCAGACCGTTTACTTTTTTTTAAGAAAAATCTATTTAACAACAGATTCTTCTTTAGGAAAATTTGTTGTGGTCCCTTGAAAGTCGTTAAATAGTATTTATATAGTTATCATAATAATATGCGAAAGCATAATGTCCTGAGGGCCTCTCTAAAAATTAAAAGAGTTTCAAAGAATAGTGTAATGTCCAATTTCTGTTTCGTTGTTGTGTGTCCTTTTCTACCTCAGCACTTCCTAGTCGCCAACCATACCGGTTTGGAGATACCACAGGTGAAAGAGAAAAAAAAAATGTTTTGATGATTCCTATATGGTAAGGTGTATATATTTTTTTAATTCAGTGTGTTGCTGCCGAATTATGTGTCCATTCATCGCATTTTTTCTGTTAACTTATCCGTTTATAGACGGTTAAAAACAAAATTTATAAAACTAAATATCGAAAGTTATTCATGTAAACAGGGAAACAAATATCATTTTATACATATCCATATGCGCTGGAAATGTGCTTCTTGAGCTAAATCAGTACACCCGAGAGAGCACGCTCTTCCTGGGCGACCACTAGGATGCGCGGGGATCATTGAATGACCCCAGATGTAGAGCCCCTACATACAACAGGTCGAACTGTCCGCTATTTTGGATCAAAAGTCGGAGAAATATTACCACACTAGATGTGTTTTCGCTTCCTTTCAGCTTCATTATCCATCATAATGCATTACTTTTTGTTCCAAATTGACATTAGAACAACAGAGTGTCACATTTTGAAAAAAATAAGCAAACTAACAAAACATCAAGAAATTGAAAACATTTCAATTGGTGAAATATTACATATATTATTATTATTCGGTTATTTGTATGATTAATTAACTTGCTAACTAATTATGAAACTAGTATTACTTTACAATATTAATGCTCTTAGTAGTATCAGTGTAACTATATATTTTTATGTACTAATACTATATACTTGAATTTCCAATAAAGTGAATTAGTCCTTTTTTTGGCAGCATTGCATTTTTCGATCTTAGCTATTAATTTATCAACTGATTTAAAAATGTATCAGTTGTACTTAAAAAAAAAAGCATTATTCTTCAAATTAAATTACTCCATATCAAACAAAATAGTACCGAGAATTTATATAACGATGTTTACTGCTTTTGCACTGTCGAGTTTTAGCTTCGGATTTCCAGCAAATTGTCAATAAAATTGATTTTTCACCTTGAGTTTAATTTTGAAATTTAAAGAAACAAAACCCTTTCTGTGAACTATTAACACTGCAGCACGTTTATTTATTTTTACGACCTTAACATTCTTTCTTGCATCTTTTAATAATTCACCCTATGGCAATGGCTCAATAACAGATGGTCACTTTGATCCAAAATGGCGGATGCGTCGGCTCCCTAGTTCTAGGGGTCTCACCCAGATGTAAACCGAGTCATACGCAAATAAAAACATTATTTTTAGGCTTGTTTGCTATTGAAAACAAGCCTAACTTCTTAAATTTTTCGGCATTAAAATTTAATTTTAGAAGTAAGTGCGATTTATAAATAAGTTTTACATCCCACTTATTATGAAAGCATTTCCATATTTGCTCTTTAAATCACTATCAGATATTCCGCAAGTAAGAACACTTTTTACGAAGTTTAAAAAAAACTATAATACTGTTAATAGTATTTTTGATGCATAAACTTGTAGAATCAATGCTGCAAAATGTTTCATGTTTTGTTAAAACTTAAAAAAAACGAAAAAAAAAACACAATTATTAATTTGATTGATATAATCTCCATTCCGTTTTTACTCTATCCTATTCGCTAAAATTTTCATGATAAAAGCTCCATTTCCTTCATTGATGAAAGAATTTTTCGATTCAACGCAAAAAATGTTCGAAAACTATCTATTTCTTTCTTATATGGATTTGGCATTACTATTTACATGCAATAAATTCAATTTTGCGTGGAAAGGAACAAAAAGACCTTATTAGCTGCTCAAATGAGTTGGTCTGTATAACAAACGGAAAGACGCGGGGGTTATTTTATGACTCCCGTAACTGACTAAATGCGTTTTAGCAGAACACTAACGCCTGAAATCCCTTCAAACTGCTAACAAAAGGTAGATGGGGAGACCAAACTCAGCTACTAGTTAGAAAAAAATGAACTGTTGACTAGTTCTAGGGCAAATACTATTTGCAAATTGCTTGGAGTCATAAAATTACCCTCGCGCGTCTTTCCGGGTTAATAAAATGATACTTCGCTATAAATCTTCCTTAACGTCGTTGTATTAACTCTTTCGCTTCTGACACTTTCTTTTAGTTAACCAAAATCGAAAACGTCAGTACAATTCCATAAGTGAACACCAAAATGTAACATATGGAATTTTTAACGAGCTACTTTATTATTAATAACTATTATGCGTTAAAAAATGCTGTTTGCTCTTTTTTTTTTTGGCACGTTAATACCTCATTTTAATGTTCCTCTCTTTATTCAAACAACGAAAAACATTTTTTTAAAACTTTTAATCAAAAACAAACCGAAAGTAATTATCCTGTTTTAATGCTATATCTTTCGAACTTTATTTTCCATAGTTTTAATCATTTTCTAATTATTAAAGTTGAAATCGTCCGGTTGTTCACAAAAACTAAAAGAAATAAAAATTATGTTTTTTTTTAATTTATTTGAAATTATTTAAATTCAAAAGTTAAATGAGTGAAAAAATCAAATAATAATGTTAGTAGAAAAAAAATGCCTCCCCTTTATTTTCAGTATTATCGAGATCGTACTTTTTTCAATTTTTTTTTTTTGAAACCTTTCCTTTATAAACTTTGTTTTTCTACCTACAGTGTCCTTTTTTAATTGTCAACACAACATTTCATTTTTTCTCAAAACAAGAATTGTCACAAATACTGTTTCATACGTCAAGAAAACAATATCTTTTGTCTCTAATTCACTTACACATTAAACAACATAAATGGAATTGTCTACCACAAACCAGTTTAAGGTATTAAATTTAGATGAGATAAGAATGTCAAAAAAGAAAAAAAAAGGCATACAAGTGCAAAAACAACTACTAGAAAATTAGCAGCAAAAAATAAATGATGATTGTTAAGTCCTTCATATAATCTTTGGATTTCGTTAATTTAATGGATGGATTTACAATTTTTTTCTCTCCAAAATATTTTTTGTACCATTTAAAAACTAGTAAGGTTGTGACCATCATGAATCTTTTTTCTGAATTTATCTTATGAATTCTCGAGTATAAGGTATAATTGCGTATGTACACGCTTCTAAAAAATGATGATATCCGCAAAAGTGGGAAGAATTTGATAATTGGAAAATTAGCGATCTTCATTCATTATCAAAAATTTTTGGCATCAGTGCCCGCAAGGGGAATGTTTTTCCTTAGCACGCGTAAACAAAGAGTAGGAAAATACCTACTTGCATAGGATTACCATAAATAAACAGGGTTATCAAAATAAAATTACAAAGAGCAAAAATTTGACGACAGCGTCAATTTCCGAATCCTTGACATGCCCCGACGAATTAAAGACCTTAAATTAAAAATGACTTGCTTATTGTTTCCAAATATATTATTTGTTAAGAAATACAAGATAGCAACAGATACAAATTTTAAATCTTTGATTTTTTTTTTTTTTTTTCGATCATTTGCCGAAAAATACATCGCGCAATAGACATTATCGAGAAGACGACATTTTGAAGTGTCCCCTGTTTCGCCGACACGATATTTCCTTTCACCTGTTTTTTACTTCCTTTTACAAAAAAGGAAGTATTGTATTCGCAAAAAAATGTCACTCAAAATTCGGTCTTAATTTCCATTTTGCTCACCCCCGAATTAATGTTGAGTTTTTTTTGTTTTTTTTTTACACAACCACACGCGGATAAGTGCCTAAGAACGTATAAACACCCAAAATATCCATTTTGACATTCCTCGAGTTAATTATAACGACTTTTCTCGTGACGTCCATATGTACATATGTATGTATGTATGTGCGTATGTGCGGATGTGCGCATGTGCGGATGTGCGCATGTGCGTATGTATTTCGCATAACTCAAGAATTGTATGTCCTAGAAAGTTGAAATTTGGTACGTAGAGTCCTAGTGGGGTCTAGTTGTGCACCTCCCTTTATAGTAATAAATTTAATATTTGAATATATTAACGGCCAAACGTACTTTAAGTGCCTAAAATTTCAGGCACTTTAAAACTGTCTGTAAACTTAGTCTAAATATAGCAATTAAGCACAAAAAGCTGATCCGCCATTTTGGATCACATTTTTCGGAGATCCTAGATCCTCAGGATTTGGATCTAGGAAGCAGAAAATTTGCATAGGTTAGTTTCCAAAGCATCTCTATACTCCTGTAAAATTTCATCGAAATCGGAGATGGTCGAGTGGGGACGATATGAAAAATTAGGTCAGTTGTGTGACGTGGAATGACTCAGCTTGTATTGAAATTTAGTTAAATGCTTTCAAATAATGGATATCTGTAGCGTCGAGATAACATTTTAAGAGTCGTGAGACCCCTTAAGATATTTTCTTCCAAAAAATGATTGCTGAAATCAACCCTTTTGAAGCGATTAGTGCCAAAAGTGAATCAGTGACAATTTCCATGTTGGTTCACATTTGCTCCAAATAGTATTTAAAACGTAACACCACTTCTTGAGATAGATCAATGGCAATGAACAAGAGGGAACGTTTCATTGCACCAATCATTTTTAAGCTATGGCGCCAATATCAAGTCACTTCTTCTGCTCTCTAAAGTCTACTTGTTAATCAATTTTTCTTTCATTCGGTTCATTACTTCTCTAGATATAACAGACACAACTAAAATACATTCGGTTACTTCAACCAGTTTTTAGCTATTGGCAACAAAATTCAATCAGCACCTTCTAGGGCCAACAACATACGGATCAAATTTTATTTGATTCCACTCGTTACTTCCTGTGATGAAGCTGGCCCTTATAACAGAGAAAATAGTCAGTCGGCCACTCTCCTTAGAGGAATTGGAGCCAAAAACCAATGGATATCAATTCACATGGCATACGTGTACCAAACTTCTTCCGATTTCAGGCAGCAGCTTTTGTTAAAGAGCGGCCTTAAAAACTGGTAACACGCAAAGATACACACAGACAGACAAACATTTTCCTTAAGTGGTCAAAATATCCAGGGGATCTTTTCTATGATACCAAACCATAAGACATGGGCTCTGATGAATTTCTGCATGACGAAAATACACCGACTGGCTTCAACCCGGCACTAATGCGTAGAAGATCAATGCCTTACCACTACGCTACCCAGCCGACTCGAATCGTAATATAGTGTGCATGTTTATATCAATCATAGAATTTTTGCGGCAAATTAAATGTTTTCTTTTTTTTTTTTGAAAAAGCAAAAACTGAAATTTTTACAAAGGTGCCAATTTTTGTGAAGATATGCTAATAAAAATGCACAATAAAATCATACTGAAAACAAAAAGCGTATTTTCATACTAATTGCGGTTATTTAAATCTCAATGCTTCACGTAGATATATTTTTTTTCTTTTTGGCTTCAGAGAGAAATGCTGGTTAGGTTGAAATCATTTCTCCACACATATATTATACTGTAGGCTCGATTCAGACTTGAAAAATTAATTCATGATGTACAATTGAAAATTGAAATGTCCGTGAATACTGTGCAATGCATGAACAAACTCGTTAATTCATTACAAATGGTATGGAAGTTTAAAATCGTATGCTTCAGCAGTTTGATTTGAAATAAAATTTTGCGAAAACATCAAATCTGAATAAAAGATGATTTTCAGAAAATTAAACATACCGTGGTAACGTACCACAGTGCTAACACCATATTTGGCATCGCGTTCGCAGATACCAATTTTCCTTCAGCTGTTAAAAGCTCCGTTATGTCTCATCAGATGGTGTTCTAAGTTCATAAAGGCTTTTAGTTGTCCATGAAGTAGGAGTTTACTCAAGTCTTTCGGGGTTTAAAGGAGCTTTGAAGTTCTGGGAATCGACTTTTCGTGTTTATGAAAGATCTTGATTTCCTTTTGATGGAATGATGCTTGGCTATCTTAAGCAAACTCATTTCTGGACTTTTCTCATTGCCTAAGTATTTATTGCTTGTTATTGTTTATAGTCAATATAAACGCTTTTAGTGGTAAGCTCTCATGAATGAAGCAGTTCGTAAAAATAAAAATCTAAATTACTGTGTTTAAGTAACACCAATATTTTATATTTCTGGTATGATTCGGGTTTTTTCGGTGGGATCTAAAAGCTTATAAACACTGTAATAAGAATTTTCATTTAAATTTTTTTTCACATAGTTGAAGATAATATAACTGATGTTTCGGTTTGGCAATTTCGGCTTAAAACAAATGAGAGTTAATGAGTCCCATCATCGATAGAAAAATTCTTCGTGGCATATTTGGGAGAGTGAAATTAAATGGAGTATAGAGAAAAAAGTATAATTTTTCGAGCTGTACGGATACTATCAAGATACGGGCGTTGTAAAATACCGTAAATTGCAAAGAATGAGATGGGCAGGACATGTAATCCGCATGTCCCCTGAATCCATCCCACTTAAGATCTTAAATGCAAGATCAACTGGTAAACTTCCGAGAGGAAGACCAAAAATTCGACGTCTGGATTGTTTGGAAAGATACTTTATAATTATTACATCCGAAAATTGGAGAAATCAAGCGAAAAATAGATTCAACTGGAAGAAACTTATGGAAAAAGCCAGGACCCACAATGGATTGTCGAGCCAATTAAGGTGATGATGATGAGTCCCATAATCAAATGTTTACTAATTATCATCATTGTATTCATCTAGAAAAAGAGTCCGTATTGTAAAGGAAGAAAAGCTGTTTTTTGAATATATTTGCATAAGCAGGCTGTGTAGAGCTGTTGTAAAATATATTTTATAAGAGTTACCAAAGCATATGGTATTTTGAAACATTTTTTGCAAACATGTGCGTTGCAGTTTAAGGCTACATTTGATCATAGATATCGAGGTTTAATTTGTATTGTTTTGAAGAAAACGTGGGAAGGCAATGTTATTTTTAAGTTAAAAAACAAACAATGGAAAAACAAATCAAGCAAAATAAATATAAATCTATCACTTGAAACTGGATTCATTGTCAAAGAAAATATTCATGCGTTTATACGAAGCCTAAAGAATACAAAGAGCACAGTATAATATGGTTTTCAGAGAAAATGTTATTCCAAAGTTTTCCCACAATAAAAAAACAGCAAGATTGGTATTATTCTCGGCATACTTTAAAGAAATATAAAGACGAACTAAACATGAAAAATATGCAAGAAAATATAGTTTAAAGTCAATGAAAGTATATTGTCTAAATTAGGAATACAAAAAAGTCGTTTGGCGTGATGTTCTGTTTGCTCTTCGAATTCGCAACGACTATAATATTAGGCCCCGATACTATGTAATAATCTTTACTGCATATGCATCATTTTTATCATTTCTGTTATGAGCGTCTCAGGATTTGGATTTCTCAATAGGATCGTATTACCTGTGTTTCGAAATCGAAAATTGAGTATTTATCTTTACTACGGAAACAAGCAAAAAATATCAAGTTTTACATCCGATGCACTAACATTTTCGATAGACATTTCGAATCCAGTACATATTTGAAATACATCTATTGTGTCTTATATTTTAGATGTTAGATGACATTTTCGCTAGGGTTTTTTTTTTTTTTTTTTTTGAAATTGTAAGAAAATGATGATTTAGATTTGATGTTAACAACTTACTATGTCTCTAAACTGGCATGTAATTATTAAATATTCAACGTGATTAGATAGTGATGTACGCTTTCTTTTATGAAGATAATATAATTTAAAATCACAGACATTGAAAGCACTCACGTGAAGAATTTCGCTTCTCTTTAGTCTAGCAATTTCAACATTAAAAGGAAAAAAAACATTTATTAATCTTTTCTAATAATAAAGCTGAATGTCTGGATCTCTCTCTGCCAAGATCTTTGTAACGCGCATAGCGCCTAGACCGTTCGGCCAATTCTCATGAAATTTGGCTAAAAACTAGTTTGTAGCATAGGGGTATGCATCTGGAAGCGATTTCTTGACAATTCTATTTGTTTTATTTCTATTCCAATTTTAAGAAACGTTTAACGAACAAATTATCATAACGTGTGCCGGTAAATTAATAATTTATCATCACGTGGAATCGTAACATGAGCGAGCAATTTGGCAAGAAATTCACCATCCATTATTTGTAAATGTACAAGCGAACTAAATGACCCTTTAATTTTCTACAACGGGCAAAACCGTGCGAGTACCGCTAGTAACAAATAAATTTTGTTGAAAGCGATTCACACTTGATCACATGAAAAAAATCTTATCAAAAAACATGTATGTGTAGAGTTTACTTTATAACCTTCCTTGCAGTACAAATTTTCTTTCAATTTTTTTCATCTGCACAGAACTTGGTTTAGAGCTATGAGTTGGATAATTGATTCTGTTTTCTCCATGGCAAGTAAGATATTGGCGAGATTGTGCAAACGCCAATGTAAACTTTGCGAAGACTATAAATAAAAGGTAATGGATTTTGAAAAAAAAAAAAAAAAAAAATTAAAGGGGACTAACTTTTCCAGGGTGTAAGCAATACTAAGTAAATTTCAAAAACAATTCCAAGCTTTATTATGAATTTTTTTTTTTTTTTTTTGCTTTAAATAAAACCGCATGCAAAAATTTTCCTACCTAGATTTTCCATTAATGTAAGTTTCGCATTCCGAAAACATTCATAAACGAAATGTTGATGTAATGAAGTGCTCGTTACCTATTAAACGTGTTTCAGGGGGGTAATTTTACTTTACACAAAACATTTATGAAAATCTTATCACTTTGTTTTAAAACGAGCTTCCATTAAAATATATTCATCTCTAATAACACTTATTAGAGGAACTGATTTTTAACATTATATTAATGCTATAAAGTAAATGGTCGTGATCAGTAAATATCTATCCGAGATATAGATTTTAAAATGTGATTTGTGTATTTTTTTCTTTTCAAGAGATAATCAATAAAACTTATACGCACGAGATTAAAAAAAATGATGCTGCACTCGTAGGGAGAAATGGGGTAAAACCGGGACCGTAAGGTTTGCAGGCTTCCAGAAATCGGTTTTTAGCATAAAGGAACAAAAGTTTTCAAAATTATTCACTACTTCTCTATTAATGCAACCACAGTTTCAAAAACATAAGTGTTTTTTTTTTATTTTTTGAGCAATCACGATTGCTTATTGTTCTCATTTGACCGTGTTTGGTGTCCGTGCCTTTTTCAACCCCCACCGTCACCTGCAGACGCGACTCCGTCCCACGGTAGCCGCTCCTAGTCGGTGGAGTCCATGTCCTACACACATGCACGCTCATACACATACGCATTCACACACATACACACACGCGCCTTTACACACTCGCCAACGTGCATATACACAGATCTACGCACACACAAAAGCCTACACATACACAACTGTACACACGTAACCGCCCAAGAGGAGAGGTAGGCTTGGAGGGACAGGAGCCGTGTCTAGAAACAAGTGAGTAGGGTAGTAACCAATGAGTAGGGTACTGTCGCAACTCGTGATTGCGAAAAACATAATTTTAATTCAAAATCTCAGAATTCAAATTAATTTTTCCTTTTTTTTATTAATTTTTTTGTAGAAAAAAAGTCATTTTACCCGGTTTTGCACCACTAGTGGGGTAAAACCACGTAGATATGTTATTGCTATGGGAAAATAAAAAGTTTAAAAGTTTCTACAAAATTCAAGTTTTATTTATCGACATATGTTAGCTATTGTCATAAGATAATAGAATAAATATAAAAGGAGACATATTGATGAGGTGTGAGTAATTTTAAGTGCCTTTACCTTTAATTTTTTGCTTCAATATAAACCTATTGACACAAGTCGGAAGTAAAATAGTTATCATCCTTTTCGGCGACAGAGCAGCTTTCATGGGCCCAACGACAACATTGGATGCATTGGATCCATCCTCACCTCCCATCGAGTCCGAGTAAAGCGTGCTGTAAATGCAGGCAGTATTGTCATCCTCTTCATTCGACTCGTCTCTCACTTACTCCTTCGGATTTTTTTTTTTTTTTTTGAACGCTTATTTTCTGTGTGTTCCTTTTTGGCATCTTTATAATATTTCCTTTTCTTTGATTCGTTTGTCTTTCCTTTAGGTTTTTTTTTTCTTTCGTTTATCTTTGGTCTTCTTTTCATCATTTCTCTTTTTCTTTTCTTCTAATGTTGCCTGAAGATGAAGCTTGCATGGGGAACCCGTCAAAACGAGTTTTCCCCTTTCTCTTGTCCTCCTTCGACTGCGTATTTCTCTCAGTGTATGGAGATATTACCTGGTTTTACCCCTCGGTTAGTATCCGGTTTTGCCTCTCACGTACAGCTTTCATAAAAAAATGCCGTTATATGACTATACAGAACGCTACAGACAATTACTTAGAATGATATTGAAGGTAATTAAATGTTGTTTAAAGATAGCTACGTACTTTTACTGTTACAGAAACAGGAACGTAGTATAGTCGATCTAGTTTTGTTCAAAAATTTTAAGCAAAATCCACTCACAGAATTTTCTTCACAGGAACGAAAGAAGCGAGTATATTGCGTTCTAATTTAATGGACACTGCTTCTTCATCAAGTTGGAAGGTAGTTTCTTTCTTGTCCACGCGATTGCAGCTCTTACAGAGGCTAAAAGGGGTACCCGGTTTTCTCCTGGCGTCCCGCTTTTACCGCACTTTCCCCTACATGGCATTTCAGTGGATAATTTACTAGCATCACAGAGCAGAAAAATAACTAAAAATGTTTTTACGGAATATGGGTTTTTAATATTTTGCTTTGTTTTTAAAGCTAAACAAAATGTCAGACTGGTATATAGTATCAAGTTAAGGCATTGGTTACCAAGGAATTTTCTGTGCTTCAAATGCAAACTTTCGATTCCATTTAATCAGCATTTAGATACCCTTAATGTAATTGAATATTAGGAATTTTATAAATTTTCCGCCAAAAAATACAGTGCTCAGTTGAAACAGTCGATTTTTAGGGTATATCTTGGACACCGGCTAAAGCATTCGAGTTATTGGTTGTTCTAATTATGGGAAAATTAAATAATAGTCTCAAGAGATTAGGAGCCGATGAAAACTACGAGACAAAGGAATATTCGAGCTATAAGCTTCGAGTTATCGAGATTCGACTGCATTTGGAAACACTGTAGGAAACCGTATAATGTGTACAACAATAAACTCAATCTGTCAGTTACCAAGGACTATTTTTTGCTCCAATTCCATTTGTTCCATTTAGGTATCATTTAAATAGTATTAATGTGAGTAGATGATATGAACTTCATTAATTTTCCATCAAAAAAATAAGTGTTGAGTCGAAAACGTCGATTTTTCGGGTAATTGCTTAGGGGATTCTAAACGAAACACAGCGAAAATATTAAGAAACCATGTAGCAATATGTGTAAAATTCAAATTCAAAAATCTGGTTTTTACACATTTTTAAAGATTTCCATTCAAAACACCATAAGAATATTACGAAACCCTATAGGAACCCATATAATGTCTATGACAAAATATACTTACTTATTAGAAATCTTTTATGCGGAAAATATTTCAGAAAAAAATATTTGTAACTGTATTTTAAACTATCACACAAAATTTCGGAAGGAAGACAGCCCTTTTTTACGTTTATTCACAATTTAGCTCACTACACTATTTAAAAGAAATAGATATTCTTTTAAATGATATACACATACAATATTAAGTATTCTGCTAATATTGAAATTTTGAAGCGTATTTTGTTATTTTCATGAAATTGACCTGAAGAATTTGAAAGAAAAAAAGGCCGCATTATCTTTGAAATCATTCACCTATTTATTTATTCTATTTATTTGTGTCATTATTTTGCTTTTATTATTTTTTAAGTAACCTGTCAATAGTGAGACAGAAATAAAATTGCTGTTAATAGGTTCATCTGGATAAATTTAAACGCAAGCTACAAGTATTGTTTTACGGGTATAAATTTTCTTAGAGTTTCAAATGATAAGCGTAATAAGTTATCAACTGCTTTTAAGAGATTAAACATGGAAACCTTTAAAATCCATAGTTGGGATAATTTCCAGTTCAAATTTCCTGAAACTAGAGTCATTTTTCAGTCAACATAAAACTGGATTGAATACAAATAGAATGCTTTATTTTACTCACAATTCTTAAAAATTCAATTTATATTGATGCTTTATTCTCCATTTATGTTTAACCTGATATTGCCGAAATGTTTATTTTTGATGTTCGTAAGAGGTAATATCAATGGATACAACATTTTATAAATAAACATAATATTGCATTCTCTTTCAAGGAGGAATTACATATTGGAGTCTCCAAATAGTAGTAGTAGAAGGAGTACACTGAAAATCGCCTGACAGTTTTTGAACACGAACACTTGTTATTTTTTTAGAACACTTTCAAGTACCTTTTTTATAACAGTTGTTAAAATACTTTTAAAAAAACTTCTCAGAACACCTATTTGGATCAGCACACTTTTCAAATACTTTTGAAAACCGTATTAAGAGCATTTTTTTTTTAACGTTGACACACGTTTCTTCTTTTAGAACTTTTTGTAGCACACGTTTTGCGACAATATTAACAGCACTTATAGAACACTCTTTCGATTACACCAGCAGTGTTTGCTGTTAAATATACAGCAATTTCGAAAAGAAGGGGCAGATTTTAACCGCCACATGGGGATGCAGGGCCTTCGGAAAAGACATTCCATCTTTTTGCTGGCATTCGCAAAACCAGACATTGTTCATTGCAAAACATTCTATCAGTTTCATATTCAGATATTCTCTACATAGTAAAGGAGCTATGGTAGAACACACAGCCAGAAACTATCTTGTGATAACATCATTAAACTTGATAAGTATGTAGACTATATCAACAGAAACTTTTGAAAGGGGAGACATTTCAAAATCCCCCCAATCCGTGGTGGTCATGTTTGGCACAAAATCAATTTACTTTTCTTTTTTATTTTAATAGTTTATTTTTAAAGTTGTATTGTGCTTATAAAAATTTAAAGAGCTATTGAAATTCCTTGAAACCTCTTAATTATATTAATAACTGGTATAATCCATGTCCATTCAACAAGGGGCATAACTTGATGGTCCCGGATTTTTTTTTGCATTTAACATACGTCAAAATTCATAAAAGAATGAGAAATACGTTTTTCTTTTCTTTTTTTTGTCCGAAACAATTCTGGGCCGAGATACAGGACGCCAAAAATGGCGGTCTTGTCATGATTTCGCAAATGAGATTTTCGTCAAAATCTTTAAAGTACATTATCTCAGGCACGGTAGAACATATTTTGTTGCGGTTTGTTTTATTTAAAAGAAAATTTTTTCTTGTTTAAAAACATATGCAACATTTTTAAATATGTGCTTCAGTTGCTTTTCCACAGTCTTTTAAGAAATAAAGTTTATTTTATTTATTTATTTTTTACTTTTCTCAAAAATTTCAATTTTAATATTTTTTATTTTTTTACAGTTTATTAGTTACACTGAGCACAACGTTCCCTTAAAAGAAGAGCTTCCGTTTTTTCGTTTAACAGATTTTAGAGGCATTTGAAAAAAATCGGGGTTTTTAAGGAATTCTTTACGTAATGGCAGACCTGAAAATTCAAAAAAAAAAAAAAAAAATTGGAACAAGTAACCAGAAAACACTTTTAATTAAATTATACAGCGAAATTTTCATTTTGAGTCTCCGCTTCTCCAGGATTTTCTTTTTTATGAAAACAAGAACGCGATCTGCAGCCGATTCTCTGCATTTCCCCCACGCAACCTTTCAGCGTAGCGCCGAAAGAATCGTTAAGCGCAATGCCATCTTGTGCTCACTATTTAATATCCTGAATAAAATGGCGACTCAAAATGAAAGTATCGCTATATGACTGAATTAAAAGTGTTTTCTGACCACTTGCTGCAAAAAAAAAAAAAAAAAATGAATTTTCATGTCTGCCTGTGCGTAAAACCCTCATTTTTTTCAAATGCCTCTAAAATCTGTTAGACGTAAAAGTGGATGCTCTCGTTAGCAGGGAATATAGTGCTCAGTAGTACTAATAAACTGTAAAAAAAATAAAAATTTTTAAAATTGACATTTTTGAAAAAAATTCAAAAAAGAATATTTTAAACATTTTTTTTTTTTCAAAAGACTTAAAAAAAGCACATATACATTTTTGTTACGTAGAACTCTAAACTTTATTATTAAAAGTTTCGAAACGAATTTCAAGTTTTTTCAAGCAATAATATATATGGAAAGATGGAAAAAAAAAAAAAAAAACATTGAAATTACTCAAATTATTGGTGATATTTATAGCAATTGCGTTAAAGTTTT